>NC_045454.1:34053506-34088855 GCF_002776525.5 Piliocolobus tephrosceles | reverse complement strand
AATAAAAAAATTTTAAAAAATAAAAAAAAATTTTTTTTTTAAATAAATAGAATCACAGGCCGGGCACGGTGGCTCACACCTGTAATCGAAGCACTTTGGGAGGCCAAGGCGGGCAGATCACCTGCGGTTGGGAGTTCAAGACCAGCCTGACTAACATGGAGAAACCCTGTCTGTACTAAAAATACAAAAAAATTAGCTGGACATGGTGGCACATTTCTGTAATCCCAGCGACTTGGGAGGCTGAGGCAGGAGAATCACTTAGCCCACAAGGCGGAGGTTGCAGTGAGCTGAGATTATGCCATTGCACTCCAGCCTGGGTGATAAGAGCAAAAGTCTTCTCAAAAACAAAACAAAAATAAACAAATGGAATCACAGTATTTGTCTTTTGGTGACTGTCTTATTTCACTTAGCATAATGTCCTCAAGGGACATCCATGGTATATTATATGACTAAATTTCTTTGTTGTCGTTGTAGTGTTTTTTTTTTTCTTTTTGGAGACAGTCTCACTCTGTCGTCCAGGCTGGAGTGCAATGGCACAATCTTAGCTCACTGCAGCCTCCAACCTCTTGGCTCTGATGAATCATGCTGCTGTGAACATGAGTGTACAGGTATCTCTTTGAGACTGTGCTTTCAGTTCTCTTGAATGTATCCCCAGAATTGGAACTGCTGGATCATACATTAATTCTATGATTTTCTTTTTTGAGATGAGTGCTCCATATGTTGCCCAGGCTGGTCTTGAACTCCTGGCCTCAAGTGATCCTCCTGCCTTGGCCTCCCAAAGTGCTGGGATTACAGGCACGAGCCACCAAGTCTGGCTCCTCTGTAGGTTTGAATTGCATTTTTCCTAATGATTAGTGATATTGAGCATCTTTTCATGTGTTAGTGGCCATTTGTATGTATTCTTTGTAGTAATGTCTATTCCAGTCACGCACACTGGTGTTAACTTTTATTGTTTTTTGTTTTTCAGTTCTAATCTCATTTTAGCAAAAATTTATCTTTTTAAATATCCTGTTACATGGTAACATACTCAGATCCACAAATCTGAGCTTAGTGAAGACTATCAGATAGGCTTCTTTGTTTTTTGTGTCAGTCAATGCCAAATCAAAGCCGTTTGGGCTGGTGGTTTCTGTAGAACCACCCTGACTCAGTCTGGGTGCAAATAATCTCCTACACTCCAGGCTCACAGATTCATCTTTGGCTCATGCTAAGATATGTGCCAAGGTCATGTAGTTGAATGGCAGCTAAAGTTATCTGAAGTGTTTAAAGCTTTTTCTCCCCAATGGCTTAGAGCTGAATTTGGGTAAATCTGCTCTCTGTACAGTATAACCACATTTGTCAGGGGCTCAGTAAAAGTTTGTGGAGTGAATGAGAGAGATGAAAGGAGATGTCAGGATGGGTATATCTGGTGAATGTGGCTTTCTTCTTCCTTGGAGAACTGACCATTGATGGGTGTGCCAATTTGTTATGGCTGTGTGACAACCCAAAACAACAGGTGTCTTATTGTTTCTTGTGATTCTGCCTGATTGGGCTCAGCTGGACGTTTCTTCTGCTGGTATCACTTGGGTCCTCTAGATGGCAAGTAGGGCTGGAATGTTTAATATGTCTGCATTTATGTGTGCAGCCCCTCGACAGGGACACTGAGCTGTCTTTCTCTGTGTGTATGTGTGTGTCCGTCCGTGTCAGTCTTCCACCCTATGGCCTCTGAAGCTCAAAGCTCCTAGAAGCACAGATCTGGAAGTTGCCAGAGCTGTAACTGACCCCACATCACTTCCACTGCAGGCCCAGATCCCTGGGGAGGGAACCTTGCAGGGATCCAGACACTGTTGCTGTGGCCATGGGCTCCTCTTGCCTGAGCTGATGCTGAGGTTTCTCCCATGTCTCCCAGACGCTCAGTGACCTCCAAAAGTCTGTGGCCAGCTCTCGCCCCCAGGAGGTGTCAGCACACCTCACCCGCTTCTGTGACCAGTGCAAGCAGGACAAGGCCTACCGCTTCCTCGCAGCCCAGAAGGGGGCCTACCCCATCATCTTCACTGCCTGGAAGCTGGCCACTGCAGGTGACCAGGGCCTTCTGCTCCAGTCCCTCAATGCCCTGTCAGTGCTGACTGATGGCCAGCCAGACCTCCTGGACACCCAGGGCCTGCAGCTCCTGGTGGCCACACTGACCCAGAATGCTGATGAGGCCGACCTGACCTGCTCTGGGATCCGCTGTGTGCGTCACGCTTGCCTGAAACATGAACAGAATCGGCAAGACCTGGTGAAAGCTGGCGTGCTGCCCCTGCTGACTGGCGCCATCGCCCATCATGGCCACCATGCCGACGTGGTCAGGGAGGCCTGCTGGGCCCTGCGTGTCATGACCTTCGATGATGACATCCGTGTGCCCTTTGGCCACGCCCACAACCATGCCAAGATGATTGTGCAGGAGAACAAAGGCTTGAAGGTGCTCATCGAAGCTACCAAAGGTAAGAGCTGGGGGCCAATATGAGCCAGCAAACAAAGGCGGGCGGGTCAGATGTGACCAGAGTGAGGGGGTCAGAGATCAGAACTGCTTCAGGCATGGCGGGCTCAAGGTTCCACTCACCCCTTGGCTTAGACCTGCCTGCATGGCAGCCCTCATGAAGAGTCTCCCCATGCTTTCTAGTGGCTCCAGGAGAATTCCAGGCCAGCACTCATGGGCTAGGAGCAGGCTACAATCTC
Source organism: Piliocolobus tephrosceles (assembly GCF_002776525.5). Taxonomy (NCBI): domain Eukaryota; kingdom Metazoa; phylum Chordata; class Mammalia; order Primates; family Cercopithecidae; genus Piliocolobus; species Piliocolobus tephrosceles. Next base: position 34,086,161 of record NC_045454.1, on the reverse strand, counting down.
ATCTCTGGAGCTTCTGGGGAAGGGGCTTGCTGTGTCCAACTCCAGGGACTGAGTAGGGAAGGGGGACCTCCCCAGAGGGAAATAAGAGGACTAGGGGAGGCTGGCTGGCACGCACTGTGGCAGTCTCAGGTGGATGTGTACAAGCTTGATCATATTCATCCACAAATCCTTAGGCATATTCATGTGTCTGGCTCCAGGGTGACCATGGTGAGCCAGCCCTGGGAGGTCACAGTGCTGACCGTCAGACCCTAAAGCTTCTGTCTTAACCCCTACCCCCATTCCATCCACTGAGCCCACTAGAAAAGTCCTGATTGACACACAGAAGGTGTCAGAAGGATGAGATCCCCTTTCCTGCCTGCCCGTCGCTCTGGCTCTGTGGCCAGGCCTGTGTAGGGGTTCTGGCTCTGTCTGCTGAGGAAGTGAGCCCACCTCAGTCTCCCACACCTCCAGCAAAGCTGAAAATGAGTCCTGACCTTCTGCAAAGTCAGATTGCTTTTCCAGGAGGTAGCTCACACCTTTCCTGTTTTATTTATAGGAGCTCCAAGCAGTTAGGTTTCTGCCAGAGAGACAGGATATGTATATATGAAGAGACTTTTTGGTAAGGAATGGGGTCATGCAATTGTGGCAAGTCTGTACTCCATAGGACAGGCTGGAAACTCCTGGGCAGTCGCCTTCTCGAGAAAACACCTATTTCCTTCTAAGGACTTCAGCTGATTGAATGAGTCCCATTCACATTGTTCAAGATCATCTCCTCTACTTAAAGGCAACTAGGCCAGGCATAGTGGCTCATGCCTGTAATGTCAGCACTTTGGAAGGCTGAAGTAGAAGGATTGTTTGGGCCCAGGAGTTCAAGACCAGCATGGGCAACATGATGAAACCCCGTCTCTACTAAAAATACAAAAGTTGCTGGGCGTGGTGACGGGCGCCTGTAATCCCAGTTACTTGAGAGCCTGAGGCAGAAGGATCTCTTGAGCCTAGGAAGCAGAAGTTGCGGTGACCCAAAATCACGCCACTGCACTCAAGCCTGGGTGACAAAGCGAGACTCTGTCTCAAATTAATAATAATAATAATAATAATAGATAGATAGATAGATAGATAGATAGATAGATAGATAGCTGATTGCGGATGGTAACCGTGTGGACAGAATACCTCCACGGCAACACCTAGATTGGCATTGGGTGGAACTGCAGAGGGCTACAGGTGGCCACAGGAACTGACCATTGCAGCCCTGTGTAGGTGCAGGATCTTCGCCCTCTTGGCGTGAGTGCCGGCATCTGCTTCCTGGTGCAGCGCCTCTGGGCTCCATCTGCGGCTCCTGTGTTCAGTTTTGGCCACGTCAGCCCGGTCCATATGTGTCCCTCTATGGTTTTGGAGTTTCCTGTTGCACTTAGAAAAGCCATTCCTACCCCATGATCATAAAAATAGTCCTCAGATGTCTTTTTTTTTTCTTTTTTTTTTTTTTTTTAGCACTATTATGGTTTTCTTTTTTTAGGTGAGACCATCAGTTGGTATGGAATTTATTTGGGGCATGATGGAAGGAAGCTGGAGGGGCACATTCCTAAGTCTTTCCAGCAGCCAGCAGGGGGCACTGCAGGCCCAGGTAGCCCCTGGTGTTCCCTGGGGCCTTCCTGATGCCCGTGGCCACTCCAATAGGCAGAAGGGCTGGACTCTTCTAATGCAGCAGGATCCGCACCCAACCGGAGGGCCCTGCGGCTGGTTCTTCCCGCCCCCACCACCACTGTCTCCCTCTCTCCCCGCAGCGTTCCTAGATAACCCTGGCATCCTGAGCGAGCTCTGTGGAACCCTGTCCCGCCTGGCCATCCGCAACGAGTTCTGCCAGGAGGTCGTCGACCTCGGGGGCCTAAGCATCCTGGTGTCCCTGCTAGCTGACTTCGGTGACCACCAGGTGGGGGACCAGAGTGGCGTTCTGGTATGAAGCCCCCCTGGCCCAGTGCATGCTGTCCCTCTGGGTCCCAGTTAGCCAGACGAGCCATAGTCAGAACAAGCCGGCCCTGCCTGCCAATCTCGGAACCAAAGTGCAGTTTTTCTTTTCACTGACCCGAGGGCAGGAACCAAAGGTCAGGGGGTAACAAATCTACCCACTCTCCCTTACTGTCCTTTTGTACCAGGAAAAGGATGGTGGGAAGCACAGGGTGGGGGTGTGTCGGCCAAGGCTGGGATATTTAGGTTAGTTCCCACACCGAAGTATCTAGGAAACTCTGCCTCAGTTTCCCTAGCTGCAGAATACAGCAGGGTCCCCTACTCATTACTCCGTTTAGCAGCCAGTTATCGAGCCCTTCTCCATGTGCCCACCCACAGCAGGGAGCCAGTCAACAGGCGCCTCCCTATCCAGCTGCAGCTGCAGGAAAGCCCCCAGGGGTGCCACAGTCCTGCGCCCCCAAGCCTAGCTGGTGACGTCAGCCAGCCTCCTTCTGTGCAAGTGCCTGGGAACTGAATGGGAACCAACTTCAGCACATAAAGGGATACATTTTGCCATGTATTCCTGGGCAGTCAGGGGTCAGGGTCCTCAGGTTCCCCATTAAGGGGATCAGCAGTCCCAATAGCATCTTATCCACTGTCCTCAGTGCAGGGCAGTTAGCGCCCACCCTGGGTCTGTGGCCGTGGCCAGGGGGACCCTGTGCTCTGAAGGCCGGCCTGAGTCACATGCCCCCTCTGCCCCTGTGGGGATAGGGGATCAAGTCACCTGGATGGTACCATTTGGACACAGGCAGCCTGAGCCACAGGCATCTGCCACCCCTTTTCATTAGTCACACTCTGCAGTCACACCATACTTATTGGTGAAACAGCAAAACAGCCCCAGATTCTGCCTCAGAGCCCTCTCCCACAATCCAGCGGCCTGGCTGGGGATGAGTGAGCCTTTGCCTTGTGCAGGAGCTCGTGAAGCAAGTGCTGAGCACCCTGCGAGCCATCGCAGGCAACGACGACGTGAAAGACGCTATTGTCCATGCTGGTGGGACGGAGTCCATCGTGGCTGCCATGACTCAGCACCTGACCTGCCCCCAGGTACCCACCTCGGGGGGCACACAGAGTAGCAGGGTGGTGGCTGGAGTCCCAGTTCAGTTTCTGTGTCTGCATGAAGCTCTATTCCTCTGCAGGGCCAGAGCAGGGCAGGCGAGGGTCACGGCTCTGGCTCTCAAATGCTGACCTGCCTATGCATGACTCTGGGTGTCCTGGAGTTACTACCAGCACCTTGCAAAGGTCTGACCAGGCCTAGTGCCCTTGTCACCCCTAAGAGCTCGGCTGATACTTTCGTCACCCTGCCGTTGTGCCGTTATTACACAGGAGCTGCCAGAGACCCACGGAGGGGAGGCCGCAGGGTGTTCACCAGGGGTTGGCAGCCACGGCAGGATGTTGTGGAGGGTCTTTCCGCTACATCTCTGCCTTCCTGTGACTGCCCCCTGCAGGTGTGTGAGCAGAGCTGCGCAGCCCTGTGCTTCCTGGCCCTGCGTAAGCCCAACAACAGCCGCATCATCGTGGAGGGTGGCGGGGCTGTGGCAGCGCTGCAGGCCATGAAGGCACACCCGCAGAAGGCTGGCGTGCAGGTGGGCAGGGCATGGGAGCAGGTGTGGTGTGTGGGTGGGTGATGGGGCAAAGGCTCAGTCCCTATCCCTGTCCCTTTTCCTGCCAGAGCCGAGCCCCACAGGGCCAACTTCTTTCTTATCTTCCAAAATGTGCTGAATTCTGCCTGCAGCTATTTCCTTTTCTGCCTTTGTTTTTTCCACATTTACTCTCCTATTTTGGGAGGGGGAACTTTGGAGGAACTTTCTGGTGAAACCCCAGAAAGAAAGCTATAACACATCATCTCTTTTTTTTTTTTTTTTTTTTTTTTTGAGACAGTCTTACTCTGTCACCCAGGCTGGAGTGCAGTGGCGCCATCTCGGCTCACTGCAACCTCCGCATCCTGGGTTCAAGTGATTCTCCTGTCTCAGTCTCCCAAGTAGCTGGGTCCTCAGGCATGGGCCACTACGCCCGGCTAATTTTTGTAATTTTGGTAGAGACAAGGTTTCGCCATGTTAGCCAGGCTGGTCTCGAACTCCTGACTTCAGGTGATCCACTGTCTCTACCTCCCAAAGCGCTGGGATTACAGGTGTGAGCTACCATGCCCTTAATCTCCTTTCTTTTTTTTTTTTTTTTTGAGGCGGCGTCTCACTCTTTCGCCCAGGCTTGAGTGCAGTGGCGCTTTCTTGGTTCACTGCAAGCTCCCCCTCCCGGGTTCACGCCATTCTCCTGCCTCAGCTTCCCAAGTAGCTGGGACTACAGGCCTGTAGTTTTTTTGTATACCGCTAATTTTTTGTATTTTTAGTAGAGACGGGGTTTCACCGTGTTAGCCAGGATGGTCTCAATCTCCTGACCTCGTGATCCACCCACCTCGGCCTCCCACAGTGCTGGGATTATAGGCGTGAGCCACCCCGCCCGGCAATCTCCTTTTTTCTTAAAAGTCCCTGTAGAGAGATCTGGGGAGGACGAAGTTGGGGAAGCACAGATGGTGATCTGCCTGGGGCTTCAGAAAGGTTCCTGCCCCCTCCTTGGGCTGCTCGTCTGAGTTCTGGGCGTGGGGCACCCTGTCCATACCTCCCTGGCTGAACCCAGACTCCTCCCTGCAGCCCCTGGGGCCCTCATCGCCTCCTCACTCCCAGCATAGGGTCCTTGGACATACCAGGCTGGGACCCACAGGGGGCCTTTGCTCTCACTGGCTCTTACTCTGGGACACTGTCCCTTACCTGGTCTGTCCCCTTATCCACTTCTGGCCATCCTAGTCAGCAGCTCCCCACTCTGCGTGTGCTTCCCATCTGCTCTCCTGCTGGTGGTGGGAGCCACCCTGGGAAGCTTCCAGGCAGCATCCCGCACCCACCCACAGCAAGTGCACAGGGCACAAGTGTCCACTGAACGTGTAGGAATGTAACTGACAGGTGCCTGTGCACAACCACTCTTTTCCTGTGGCCTCACTGCCCCCTTGCCCTAGGGCCCCTTCCTTGGCTCTGTGCCAGCCTCGGGGGACCTCAGACTCACCAACTCTGAGGCTGAGAGTTCCAAAGCCGTGGGATAGATCCTGGAGCTTCCCCGAACCTGTTTCCTTGCCCAGGAGTTGGGGGCATTAGTCTTGCCTTCTGGGGCTACCAGGAGGGTAAAGTGGAGAGATGGGTCTAGCTTGATACAGTATAGGTAACTGCTGGATATCAGCTGTGGTTATGATCACCTCCATCTTGTTATGATGAAGACCCAGAGGTCAGAGTGGATCCCACCCCAAAGCCCCATCTGGCCTCAGAGCTGCTCTCTCCTACAGAAACAGGCTTGCATGCTGATCCGAAACCTGGTGGCCCACAGCCAGGCCTTCTCGAAGCCCATCCTGGACTTGGGGGCTGAAGCACTCATCATGCAGGCCCGATCGGCCCACCGTGACTGTGAGGATGTGGCCAAGGCTGCCCTACGGGACCTGGGTTGCCATGTCGAATTCCAAGAGCTGTGGACAGGCCAGAGGGGCAACCTGGCGCCATGACTCCAGGCCCAGTCTGGGCCATGACTCTGGGTGAGTCGTGTGACTCAGGAATGGGGGTAGATCCAGGTCCTCCACTGTTCTGTCCCCTTCACAGTGAGAAGTGTTTTCCGGCAGGCCCTGGGTAAAGGGTTGGGGGAGGGGGGCAGCCTTGTAGGGAGGCACCTACACAGAAGAAAGCAGCCCCCACGTCCTAGCCACTCCTGGGTCCCAGCCTCGCCTCCCCGCCAGCAGCATGGACGTTACTGTCCTTCTCTTCCCCCTAGCTCCATGCCCTATCAGAAGGGGCAAAGGGCATGTCCCATCGCTCACTGCCGTGTCTGAAATGTGGTGGCCACTGTGGGCCAGGCTCAGGGCAGAGCAGGGCAGGGCAGGCGATTCCAGTGGGGTTGGGTCCCCAGTGCCTGCTGCTTACTGCAGGTTCGTACGGGCCTCTGCTCCCCGTTTTTCTCACCCGTAAAATGAGTCTCAGATGCCCCACCCTGCTTGGCCCCAGCTTGTCTGTCTCTGGTTCTGGGCCAGCCAGGGTACCTGATAATAAAAGATCATTGGGTAAACAGTTGGAGGGGTCTCTTCCCTAGCTCGGCTGAGCATGGGGGGCTGCAGCCAGTGGCCTCAGAGTGTGGGGGAAGGACAAACATTTTGGTGGGGGGGCCATAGAGTCACTGAGGGTAGCAAAAGCGTTTTGGGAATGGCCTGGGATATAGGATCCACTGTCACCCTCAGACAGGCAGGCGCCGAGGCCATAGTCAGGATCACTGTTTCTGATGTGTACCACTCGCAGGGCTGGAGGGCTCCACATTGATCCGCTACTCAGCTCTGCAGCCTTGAGCAAGTGAAAGAACCTCTCCGAGCCTCAATATGCTCCTTCTAAAGTGAGGAGTGGGGCAGTGATAGATCCCCCTCTGAGAGGTGTTGGGCCAGGCTGAGCACATGGGGGGTGTCCAGTTGTCTTAGGCTGGGTGTCCTAGATAGCCAGCCTCTGGTCTCTGAGCCTCAATTTCCCCATCTATAAGATAGACATCGGCTGGGCACGGTGGCTCACGCCTATAATCCCAGCACTGTGGGAGGCTGAGGTGGGCGGGTCACTTGAGGTCAGGAGTTCGAGACCAACATGGTGAAACCCCATCTCTACTAAAAAAATACAAAAATCAGCCTGGTGTGGGGATGCATGCCTGTAATCCCAGTTACTTGGGAGGCTGAGACAGGAGAAGTGCCTGAACCCGGGTGGCAGCGGTTGCAGTGAGCTGAGATCACACCACTGCACTCCAGCCTGGGCAACAGGGCGAGACTGTGTCTCAAAAAAAAAAAAAAAAAAAAAAAGACATCATCATTGTTGGCCTCAGTGACCACCCCACCCCAAGCATTCTGGGTGGGCCCAGGCAGCCATGGCCCCGCAGACCCCAGCTCTTCTGCTCTGAAGTCACACTCAGAGGTCACACCATGGTCACTAGGTGGCTTGTGTATCCCTTGTGGCCTGACGGGGGTCCAGGCAGCCTCAGGACCACTCGTGTGTACCCCAGCCTTTTTGCCCACACCTTGGAGGCCTCTCCTCTCTTGGACCCTTGACCCTGCTTGTCACGTGCCTCCCCGAGCCCCAGGATGGCCTGGACTCAGTCCTTGACCTCAGCGAAACTCCTTTCCCAGCAGGCCCCCAGCTTCCGCGGAATCCAGCTGATGCAAACAGCTGAGGAGCGTCACCCTGGCTGCACCTCCGTGGTGTCCTCATCTCCCCTGCCCCCAGCAGGAAAGGGTGCTCTCGGCTCAGCAGGGCTGGCCCAAAACTCTGACCCAGTCACCCCGCCCTGTCCCTCCTCCCGGGAGACTCCCAGGATGTGGGAGAAAGATCTCAAACCTGCCCCAGACTGCCCTGACTTACCTGCTGGGCCAGTGTGACCTTGGGTAGTCCTGTGACCTTGGGCAGTTCTCAAGCATTTGTTCATCTGTCATGTGGTGGGGAGGTGCTCCTGGGCTATTTCTAGGAAGGCCTGCAGTGCTGGCCCTGTCATTCCTGCTCCAACCTTGCTCTCAGTCTGCTCATGGCTCCCCTTTGCCCTCTACATAAAACCTGCCTGTGGTCCCAGCAACTTGGGCTAAGGTGGGAAGATCACTTGAGCCCAGGAGTCCACGGCTGCAGTGAGTTAGGGTGGCACCACTGCACTCCAGCCTGGGTGACAGAGCAAGAGCCTATCTCAAAAAACAAAAAACAAAACAAAAAAACAAAAAACGCTCTTCATGCCCTGCAGACCCAGTGTGGCCCAGGCCCTGCCCATCTCCCCATTTCCTCTCCACTGCACTCACTCCCTATTCCCCCACCCCAGCGCCTTTGCACAAGCCCCCATGTGACAAGCCATGCCCTCTGCCTAGAAGTGCCCTTCCCTTGGCCCTCCCCGGGGCTGGCTCCTCCTAGCACGTGAGGTTTCAGCTTACATTGCCTCCTCCAGGAGAGACCCCCATCTCATCACCCCATGTGCTCTGGCTCTGACACTGGGCCCCATCTGAGGTCACCTTGTTTGTGAACTCTCCTGTTTGTCTTGCCCCCACTATCTCTGGCTCTCTGCAGGCCCCCACTACCCCTGTCCCCCCTTGCTGCGCCTTCAGCTTCCCATCAATGTTTTTGAACGTTCACCTGAATAAACTGACAAGCACTCGAGGTCCCTGCCACGTGGCCCCAGTGTCCTCCCCTGGGCCTGGGCCAACCTGCAGGCTTCTTCAGGAAGGGGTGGTTCTGCCTTATCAGTCCCTCTCACCTTAGCCCAAGGAAGTGGGTGTCTTCAGTAGATTGAGCTAGCATGTTTGGACAGCCTCAGGTTAGGTGGAGGCCCCTCACCAAAGATCTGACATTTCCCTGGGGTTGATGGCCTGGCTTTCCACCCCCCTCAGCCACTTCAGGCATATCACCTCCCCTCTGTGAGCCTCGACCTTCTCATCTGAACTCAGGCTAGGTCTGGCACACTGGAGGGCCACAGCCCCTAGCAAGGCCCGGTTCGGGGGATGTCTGGCGCATACCTCCTGCCAGCCCCATCCCCGTCCCCTTCCCTTTTCTGTCACCCAGGCTGGAGTGCAGTGGCACGATCTCAGCTCACTACAACCTCCGCCTTCCAGGTTCAAGCCATCCTCCTGCCTCAGGCTCCTGAGGAGCTGGGACTACAGGCACGTGCCACACGCCCAGCTAATTTTTGTATTTTTAGTAGAGACGGGATTTTGCCATGTCGACCAGGCTGGTCTCCAACTCCTGACCTCAGGTGATCCACCCTCCTGAGCCTCTCAGAGTGCTGGGATTACAGGCATGAGCCACTGCACCTGGCCTTCTCTCTTTTTTTTTTTTTTTGAGATGGAGTCTTGCTCTGTTGACCAGGCTGGAGTGCAGTGGCACGATCTCGGCTCACTGCAAGCTCCGCCTCCTGGGTTCACGCCATTCTCCTGCCTCAGCCTCCTGAGTAGCTAGGAATACAGGCGCCTACCACCACACCCGGCTAATATTTTTGTATTTTTTGTAGAGACAGGGTTTCATCGTGTTAGCCAGGATGATCGTGATCTCCTGATCTCGTGATCCACCCGCCTCGGCCTCCCCAGAGTGCTAGGATTACAGGTGTAAGCCACCACGCCTGGCCCCGGCCTTCTCTTTAGTAGCTTTTGCTGCCCTCCTTGATGACATTGAGACCTGGGCTGAGGGGGAGCCTGCTGCAAGGATGGTGCAAGTTTGTGCAGGCCAAGCCTCTGCTGCTGTGGGCTCTTGGTGAAGTGGCCTGACTTCTCTGAGCCTTGGGAGGTGAATGAGGCCACTCTGACCCCAGCCAGGCTTGGTTGTTATCACTGCTGTGTTCAGGATGTCTCCCTCCAGCCAGGGATGGGCTTGGGTTCCTGGGAAAGGAACACAGATTTTTTTCTGTTGTGAACATACATCTCGCAGAGGCTGGACTAAACCCCATTTTCCAGATAGGAAATAGACTCATGGGCATTTGAGGGACTGTGGTGCGATGAGACCACAGCTTGGCCTGCCTCCAGGCCCCTCATCTTTTTCCAAAGTTGTTAACCTGACCTTGGGCAAAAGGCCTTCTGGCCTCAGGTGATTAGGCCTGGATGCTGTGCCAGGGCCTGGCTCACAGCTGATTCCTGGGATCCCCAAGAGGTACAGGAGACTGGAGGGTGAAGAGGCAGTACCCTGTCCAGTGGCCAGCCAAAGCAGAAGAGCTGAGATCCTGGGCACCCTAGCTGGGCTCACATGAGTGCCTATGGTGGGGGTGTTCGTTGCTATTGCCAAGGTGCTTTGCCTGCCATTGCTGGAAGGTGGTAGGGAGGTTGGCTGGCGCCAGCCTGCTAAAGAACGAGCAGAAGCTAGAGAGGCAGCCCCAGGCTGGGCCAGAGCCTGACCTTTGCCTTAGTTGGCTCTGTCCCTGGAAGCACTGTGGGACCTTCCAGGAGCTTTGTTACCTCCCCCTCCCAGGGCCTGGCAGGTGGGCACTGGGAGTGGGGCCTCCTCGGCATAGATATCTTGCTCTTGGTGTGGCAAGCCCTGCCCATAGTTAGTCTATGTCCATGAAGCGCTATTTACAGAGAGGGAAACAGGCCCAGAGAAGAACAATATATCATCACCACCAGACTTCCATGAGTGCTTACCATGGACTAAGCCATTGTAAGCATTTTGCTTCCATTTCATCAATGCTCACATCAGCCCTAGGAGATAGCTGGGAAACTGAAGTGGGGAGCTTGTGTTATTTGCTGAAGGTTCTGTGGCTCTTACTGGCCATTGCTTATGTTAAAAAGAGCAGGGGTTCAAACCCAGCCCTGGGTCCTTCCACCAAGGAATATTCTCCACCATAGGCTCAGTTTTCTCATCTGCAAAGTGGGCACTGTTGCCTCCACCTGGAAGTGAGGTGGGGTGATGGTATTGGAGAAAGCCCAGCAGGGACCTGGCACCCAGTTGATGTTTAACTGACCTCAGCTTCCTCCTCTTCTCTGGAGGGCACAATGGAGGCCAGGTCCTGGAAGTTGCCGGGTAGCAAACCATAGGTGGCAGGTATGGGAGGGGAGGTCCAGGTAGGCATATCGTGAGAATATCAGGAATTTGGTGATGGCCTTGGGCTAGTGATTTCCAGTCACATTCTCCCCATTTGAAACTTGTGTATCACGCACTTAGGGGCTTGCACAGCCCTGAAATGTGAGCCCTTTCTAAGGTTGGTTTCAGCCTTGCTCCCTCCCAAGATTCCCTGGTTCTGAACTTGATCTCCACCAACCCTGGCTAGCACCTAGAGGAAACAAGAGCTGGTATCTGGAAACATTTGTAGCCTTCTTCGTCTTGAAAATGAAGGGTGAGTCAGAGAACGGAGTGGCCTCGGGGCGGGTGCCGATTACACAGCCATGCCTGAGATGGCAGGTGTCTCCCTAAACTGCTGGCGTTTTTCTGCAAAGCAACGCCATTAACCACACTTCACAGAGGAGCTGAGGCTCACAGGCCACACATGACCTGCTGAGGGTCAAATGCTTTCACCAGATAATTAAAATGAGAGCTGGGTTATAAATTTTCCCAGGGAAGCAACCCCATAGAGGAAAGATCAAGGCATAGGAATCATTTTCCCCCTTCTTTTCCAAATCAAACAGCTGAGGCTCACAAGGCCTTTGCCCAAGGTTGTGTGGTGGGCCAGTGATTGGACAAAGATTAAAACCCAGGTCTCTTGAGGCCCCCAGTGGCTCTTCTCTGACACTCCCTTTCCAAAAAGCAGGCTGCTCTAGATTCATTGTCTGGTTTAGCAACCAACGTGCTGTGTAACCTTGGGCAAGGAGCTTGACCTCTCTGTGCTCTGGTTTCTGTAAAAGGGGTCAGTGGTCGCTTTGACCTCGTGGGATTGTGGTTAAGGTTCAGTTAATTCATAAAAGGCTTAGCAGGGAGGAGGCCCAACAGGGATGTCACTGGATACCATGGCAGGTAATCTGGGACACAGGTCACTCAGAAAGCCACACAGCGCGTTTCAGTAGGATTCCGCTCCTTATTTCCATGACTTCACACCACCTCGAGATGCAGAGGGCAGCTCAGAGTGACCTCCAGCGAATCTGTCCTCTCTGTGTCGTCTGCAGGGGATTAGTGGGGAGTAAGGGGATGGAGAATTATCCAGGAGCCCTTCAGCCTTGATGGTCCAAGTTCACAGCCGCTTCTGTGCTGGGTGGCCAAAGGGCGGACTCTACACGAGAGCCTCAGGGGACCCTGCGCCAGGCGTCGGAGGCCACGTCGGGTTGCCGCGCTCTGGGTCAGACTGCACCTTGAACGCTCCAGCCTTCCCTGGGGCGTACCGCCCACGGCCGCTGCGACTGGCCGTGGGACCTGCCAGTCTGCGGCTTTGCAGCCAATCCCCGTCTCACCCCAGGCTACGCCCTCTGTTCCTCTCGCCTCTGTGCCACCGGTCGCGCCAGTTTCCTCGTAGCCCCGCCCTTGGTCCCCAGCGATTGGCCGACAGTTCTGCCTGTTTTCTGCCAAGATTCCTTGCCTGCCTCCAGGCCCTCGCCTCCCAGCGCCTAGCACCCTGCGGGACCACCGAGGCACCCCAGGCCTCTCCCAATAGCCCCACCTCTGCCCGTCAGCGATTGGCTTCGGGGGCTGCCCATCCGCTTCATACCCGCCAATCACTGACGTTTCCAGCGCTGACTGGCCAGGGAGCAGCCAATCGGGGCGTGGCGTGGACCCCTCCCGTGGCGCGCTCTGGGGGTGCGCGAGGCGGGGCCGTGGCGGCTGGAGGTGGCGGCGGCGGCGACGCGTCCGGGCCGGTGAGGGGGCGCGGGGCGCGCCGGGGGGCGCAAGCGTCAGCGGCCCGCGCTTGTCGGGCTGAACTGAGGTAAGGCACGGGTCCTGTCATGGATCCCGGGGCGAGGGGCGGACGAGGCGGGGCGTGACAGCAGCGTCGCGAGGGCAAGAAGAGGTTAAAGACCCCCCCCAACCCCACACTCCACGTCTACTGCCCTCTGGGGACTACTGCATCCAGGTCTGAGCCCCTCACCCGCAGCCCACGCACGCCTGACACCATGTCCCTTTTCGTTGACATCCCCCATACACCTGAAACTGTCCTTGCTGACATCTCCCACACCCCTGGGGCCTTGTCCCCGGCGCCCCGCACAGCTGGGTCTGACATCTCCCTCACCCACCTGACACCGCGCCCCCACTCACGAACACCCCTCACATCACCTGAGACTGTCCCTGTCGATGACACCCCCACATCCACACCTGAGCCTGTGACTCCTAACTCACGGTCCCGCAACTCACACCTGGACGTGGTCCCGTCCCCCACTGCCTTTCCTCATATCCAGGTATCTGCTCGCTACCCTTGTACCCACTCCCCTGGCAACCTGGGTCCCTCTTCTCAGGGACTTTCCCCCCCCGGCAACTGCCCTCTGGTCCTGGCAGCCCCACACCTCTGTCTCTGCCCTTTGTCCCCCCTCCTACCCTCTGCCACTTTGGGCTTTCTTCCACGTGCACCTGTGTTCGCACACCCTCTGTAATAATCCCCCCGAATCCCCCAGGTCCTCCAATAGTCCCCCAGGCCTTGGTGTCTCAGGATCGCTGCACCCTCCCCTCCCCAAACAAAAGCTTACCCCAATGTTCATTTCTAACAGTGCTTGACAGTCTGTAAAGTGATTTCCGGACCTTAGAATAATCCCATGGGTCAGACGAAACCGGAATCTTCTCCATTTTACCAGCCACAGACCTAAACCACTTGAATGCTAGAGGCAGAGACTGTTGCATCCTGGGCATCGCTGACCCTCTGCTGTGGGGACCCACCGCGTTTGGGCCCATCTGTTATGTTTATCTCAGAGGGATTGGCAGGAGTCGTGACTTTGACTCGGTCCGGAAAAGCTTAGCTGGAAGGGACGGCCCCTCTGCCAAGCTTGTGTCTCGGAGTCCTGGGGCAGGCTGGCGGTGGAGACGCTACCGGAGGAGGGGGGTCATCATCTTGGGTACCTCCTGCAGGATGCCGGAGAGGGAGTTGCCGGGGCCGGGGCTCCCAGCCCTTGCAGACCGGGGACCCCTCTCAGACACTCCTTGGGCCCTTGAAGCCGATAAACAGAGTAAGGAAACACTCTTTAGAGTGAGGCAAACTACTGTTTCAGCCGTTTAAAGCTAACCTGCAAAACGAGCCTGGGAGCCTGGCGTGGTGCTAGGAATGATTCTTCTGGAACTTTTTAGTTCTCTTGAGTCTGATTTGCAAGCATGCAGCATAGAAGGAGGACAGTGGCTTTGTTGTTGAAAAGCAATAACGTGCCATTTCCTGTAAGGCTTGCGGAGCATTTCTTATCCCCTCCCACCTCTCCCTGCAAAGACGGTGCCAGAATGTTCCGGAGGGTCATGTCACCTTCAGCTTCTCCTGTGGAAACTGAAGCCATTTGGGTTTTCTGTCCAACTTCAATAGGGGTCATTTAAAACATATATGGATGTGTATGTATATATGTATGTATATGTGTGTGGGTGTGTGTTGTACACAGTACCTATATGCAATGTTTATATACATATTTTATATACACATATTTCATGTGTGTTATATATGTACATGTGTATAAACTTTGACAAGATCATTGAGTATATAGTTTTGGGGTTTTTTTTTTTTTTGAGAAAGAGTCTTGGTCTGTCGCGCAGGCTGGAGTGCAATGGCATGATCTTGGCTCAAGGCAACCTCTGCCTCCTGGGTTCATGCAGTTCTCCTGCCTCAGCCTCCTGAGTAGCTGGGATTACAGGCATGTGCCACCACGCCCAGCTCATTTTTGTATTTTTAATAGAAACAGGGTTTCACCATATTGGCTAGGCTGGTCTCGCACTCCTGATCCCAAGTGATCCGCTTGCCTCAGCCTCCCAAAGTGCTAGGATTACAGGTGTGAGCCACCACACCCGGACTATTATATAGTTAAAAACAAAAAATCAAACAGTACAAAAGGGCATGTACTAGAAATCAGGCAGTCTACCCCGTTCCTTCTCAGATGCACCTACTGTTGATAATTTCTTTTTTTTTTTTTTTTTGAGGCGGAGTCTTGCTCTGTCGCCCGGACTGGAGTGCAGTGGCCGGATCTCAGCTCACTGCAAGCTCCACCTCCCGGGTTTACGCCATTCTCCTGCCTCAGCCTCCCGAGTAGCTGGGACTACAGGCGCCCGCCACCTCGCCCAGCTAGTTTTTGTATTTTTAGTAGAAACGGGGTTTCACCGTGTTAGCCAGGATGGTCTCGATCTCCTGACCTCATGATCCGCCCGCCTCAGCCTCCCAAAGTGCTGGGATTACAGGCTTGAGCCACCGCGCCCGGCCCCGATAATTTCTTGTGTTTTCTTCCAGGGGTAGTCTATGACTGGGTTGGCAGAAAGGGGTGGGGGGAGGTATATATCCCCCAGCCCTTTTAAACTACTGGTAAATTTGCATTGAACAGACATAGGCATTCTAAGGCCACTCCCCTACTGATGGCTGTTTAAGCTGCAGCCCATATTTAGCTTTTACAAACAGAGCTGCAATGGATAGACACATGCATTATCATGTACTAAATACACAGTGAACGTATTTGGGCTCCAGCCATGCCCAGACACCTCAGAGCCCCCTGTCTTGCCAGCCGTGCCTGTAGTCCACAGTTACTCAGGAAGCTGAGGTGGGAGGATTGCTCGAACCAAGGAGTTCAAGGTTGCAGTGAGCCATAATCATGCCACTGCATTCCTCTCCAGCCCGGACGACAGAGCTAGATCCTGTCTCAAAAAAAAAAAAAGTGGGGGGGGGGCCAAGTCAAAGGGCATATTCATGTAAATAGTTAATGTCCCTCCTTCTGCTCTCAACTGTGAAGTTGGAAAGCCTGATTCCTCTCCTGCGGCCAGCTCAGTTATTATCAAGTTTTGTGGTCTGTCCCATCGATAGGTAAAAAATAGCACGAGAACATCACTTCCATGCTTCCTACCCCTCTCTGAGGTGTTCTGGCTTGTGGGGTAGGGATTAAACATTAGAATTGTTTCTCTGCCAGTCAGACTAAAGTTCAAGAAATATTTGGGGCTGGACGCAGTGGTTCACACTACCCAACACTTTGGGTGGATGAGGCAGGAGTATTGCTTGAGCCCAGGAGTTTGAGCCCAGCTCGGGCAACATGGTGAAACCCCATCTCTATAAAAAAAATTTAAAAATTAGCCAAGCATGGTGGCATGCACAAATGGCCCCAGCTAGTTGGGAGGCTAAAGTGGGAGGACTGCTTGAGCCCAGGAGTTCAGTGCTACAGTGGGCTATGATTGCGCCATTGCACTCCAGCCTGGGCAACAGAGCAAGACCCTGTTTTTCTGTTTAAAAAAAATTTTTTTTTTTTTTAGTCCCTGCTCTGTGAAGCTTGTCACTGTAGCAGGGAGCAGTGGTGGTGCTGAGATTTTTGGCTCAAGTTACCTCAACAAGAACAATTGCTAGAAGAACCATTTAGGTGTTGCTGATTTTTTTTTTTTTTTCCACTTGGGTCTAGGAAAAGAAAGATGAGGGCATCATGAGAGATTGAGACGAGTCAGATGTTAAATCTGTCTGTGAAGCTGTTTCGAGACTCTCTCCAGTTGTCCAATTTCTCACCACTGGTGCCAGATGGAGGGTGTCGTCATACTGAAGTCAGGCCTCTGCCCACGTGTCATACAGTTTTTTTGTCTGTCTCTTCTATTTTGGCAGTTAGACATTAAGAGGGGATTATTGAGACAATCAGAATCATTCACTTGTTTGGGTTTTGCAAGACAGGGCTTTTAAAAATGCATTTGCATTTTTTATTTTAAACATGAAATACTTCTTCATAAAGAGTATATTGGCTGGATGTGGTGGCTCACACCTGTAATCCCAGCACTTTGGGAGGCCGAGGCAGGCAGATCATGAGGTCAGGAGTTCAAGACCAGCATGACCAACATGGTGAAACCCTGTCTCTGCTAAAGAATACAAAAATTAGCCAAGCGTAGTGGCACGTGCCTGTAATCCTAGCTACTCAGGAGGCTGAGGCAGGAGAATCTCCTCAACCCAGGAGGCGGAGGTTGCAGTGAGCCAAGATCATGCCATTGCACTCCAGCCTGGGCAACAGAGTGAGACTCTGTCTCAAAAAAAAAAGTATATTATGTCGGGCCAGGCATGGTGGTTCACGCCTTTCATCCTAGTACTTTGGGAGGCCGAGGCACGCGGATCACTTGATGTCAGGAGTTCGAGATCAGCCTGGCCAACATGGCGAAACCCCGTCTCTACTAAAAATAAAAAATTAGCTGGGCATGTTGGTGGGCGCCTGTATTCCCAGCTACTCTGGAGACTGAGGCAGGGAGAATTGCTTAAACCCGGGAAGCAGAGGTTGCAGTGAGCCAAGATTGTGCCACTGCACTCCAGCCTGGGCGACAGGGCAAGACTCCATCTCAAGAAAAAAATAAAAACAAAAATAGCCAGGTGTGGTGCATGCCCGTAGTCCCAGCTACTCAGGAGACTGAGGCAGGAGAATTGCTTGAACCCTGGAGGCGGCGGTTGCAGTGAGCTGAGATGGCACCACTGCACTCCAGTCTGGGTGACAGAGCAAGACTCAGTCTCAAATAAATAAATACATAAATTAGCTGGCCTTGGTGGCATGCGCCTATAGTCCTAGCTACTTGGGAGGCTGAGGTGGGAGGATCACTTGAGCCCAGGGGATTGAGGCTGCAGTGAGTCATGACTGTGCCACTGCACTCCAGCCCAGGTGACAGTGAGGCTCTGTCTCTTTAAAAAAAAAAAAAAAAAAAAAAAAAAGTATATAACGTGTATGTGAAAAGAAAGAAGATTTAACCAATAATGAAATTAGTACTCAGCTCAGGAAGTAGAACGTTGTCCCCTGGAGGCCCCACCCTGTTCACAGAGCTATTTTTAAAATATGCTTGTCAACATTTGTTTTCTTCACTGAGCACCTTTTGCTACAACCATCTTGGGCTGAATGCTTGGATTCCAGGGGCTCAATAAAGTTCTCTGCTGGCCAGATTTTCTGCTGAGCTCTCTGCCAGCCCAGCAGCCTGTGAAGTTCTGGCAGGCAAATGGCTGAGGACAAGCCACCAGCTGAGGGACAGGCCAACACTTGGAGGCTTGGCCTCAGATCCCTGCATATTCATTTCCTGTGGCTGCCATAATAAATTACCACAAACTGGGGGGCTTCAGACAACAGAAATATATCTTGTCATTGTTGTGGAGGCCTGAAGTCCAAAATCAAGGTGTCAACAGGGCTGGTTCCTTCTGGAGGCTCTGAGGGAGTCCTTCCCAGGCCTTTCTCCAGGCAAACCTTGGAGTTCTTGACTTGTGGCTGCATCACTCCAGTCTCTGCCTTTGTATTCACGTGGCTTTCTCCCTGTTGTGTGTCTCTTTGTGTCCTCTCTCTGTTCTTTTTTTTTAGAGATGGGGTCTTGCTATGTCGTTCACACTGGAATGCAGTGATATGATCATAGTTCACTGCAACCTCTAACTCTTTGGCTTAAGTGATTCTCCTGCTTCAGCCTGCTGAGTAGCTGGGACTATAGGTGCAGGCCACCACTTCTGGATCTCCTCTTCTTTTTTTTTTTTGTTTTTTGAGACAGGGTCTCTCTGTGTTGCCCAGGCTGGAGTGCAGTGGTGCAATCTCTGCTCACTGCAACCGCTGCCTCCTGGGTTCAAGTGATTCTCCTGCCTCAGCCTCCCAACTAGTTGGGGTTACAGGCATGTGCCACCATATCCAGCTAATTATTATTATTATTATTATCTTTTTTTTTTTTTTTTTGAGACTGAGTCTTGCTCTGTCGCCCAGGCTGGAGGGCAGTGGTGTGTTCTTGGCTCACTGCAAGCTCCGCCTCCCAGGTTCACGCCATTCTCCTGCCTCAGCCTCCCCAGTAGCTGGGACTACAGGAGCCCGCCACCACACCCGGCTAATGTTTTGTATTATTTTTAGTAGAGACAGGGTTTTACCGTGTTAGCCAGGATGATCTCGATCCCCTGACCTTGTGATCCGCCTGCCTCGGCCTCCCAAAGTGCTGGGATTACAGGCATGAGCCACCGCGCCCAGCCTTTTTTTATTTTTTTAGACAGAGTTTCACTCTTGTTGCCCAGGCTGGAGTACAACAGTGCAATCTCAGCTCACCGCAACCTCCACCTCCCAGGTTCAAGCCATTCTCCTGCTTCAGCCTCCCAAGTAGCTAGGATTACAGGTGTGCACCACCACATCCAGCTAGTTTTTGTATTTTCAGTAGAGACAGGGTTTTACCATGTTGGCCAGGCTGGTCTCGAACTCCTGACCTCAAGTGATCCGCCCAACTCGGCCTCCCAAAGTGCTGGGATTACAGGCGTGAGCCACTCCTGGCTGATCCCCTTTTCTTATAAGGACACTAGTCCTTGAGTTTAGGGCCCACCCTAAATCTCAGGGTGAACTCATCTTAAGATCCTTAGCTGATTGCATCTGCAAAGACCCTATTTCCAAAGAAGGCCACATTCTGAGGTTCCAGGTGGACATGGAATTTGGGGGGATGTCATTGAACCCCTATACTTGCTGAGCCAGTATTTCCAACAGGACATTATTAAGGGAAATGCTTGTTCAGGTGCCTCTGTTACTTCAGGAAGAATAGGCCAGTGGGGTCAGACACGTTCCTCAGCCCCTCCAGACAGCTCATGTTGGCAGCTTCACTTACTAATCTGTCTCCCTTGGAAGGTGGAGGCATCTAGATGGTCTAAGCCAGCAAGGACCTAGACTAGTGAATGCATAACGTCTTTTTTTTTTTTTAATACAGGGTCTCACTTTGTTGCTCAGGCTGGAGTGCAGTGGCAAGATCACAGCTCACTGCCGCCTTGAATTCCTGGGCTCAAGTGATCCTCCTGCCTCAGCCTCCCAAGTAGCTGGGACTATAGGCACACACCACCATGCCCGGCTAACTTTTAATTTTTTTGTAGAGACAGGGTCTCTCCATCCTTCCCAGGCTGGTCTCAAACCCCTGGGTTCAAGCCATCGTCCCGCCTCAGCCTCCCAAAGTGCGGGGATTAGAGGTGTGAGCCACCGCGCCCAGCTCCACGTGTATATGTCTTAATTTTGCTTTCTGGGCTGTGAGCTCGGTCCTGTGATTATCTCCTGTTGATACCCGGTCTCAGAAGGATGGCACAGACACACATCAGACCACCACTCAGTGATTGGAGTACCATATTGGTCAGTCTTGAGGAGAGGCTGGGGTGCTATGGTCTGATCTTCAGGGGGCCAGGGAGATTTTCAGGAAGCTCTGGGAGATCTGAAGTTAATGAGGAATTAACCATATGGCAGAGCCAAGGGCTAGCAGAAAGCAAAATTAGGGCTGGCGCGGTAGCTCACACCTGTAATCCCAGCACTTTGGGAGGCCAAGGTGGGTGGATCACCTGAGGTCAGGAGTTCGAGACCACCCTGGCCAACATGGTGAAACCTGTCTCTACTAAAAATATAAAAATTAGCCAGTTGTGGTGGCAGGCGCCTGTAATCCCAGCTACTCAGGAGGCTGAGGCAGGAGAATCACTTGAACCTGGGAGGCGGAAGTTGCAGTGAGCCGAGATTGCACCACTGCACTCCAGTCTAGGCGACAAAGCGAGAATCTGTCTCAAAAAAAAAAAAAAAACTAAAAATATAAAAATAAAGGAATGTTCTTTGACGAGCAGCCGGACAAGTCATCTAAGTTTTGTTTCACATTGTAGGAAGATTAACCTGTGGGGGGGATGCTCAGCCTGGCATGGGGCGACCCAGGATGAATGAGGGTCTTCAGGTGATGAGATTGGGCAAATGGGATCTTGCTGTGTTGCCCAGGCTGATCTCCAATTCCTGGGCTCAGGCTGTCCTCCCACCCCAGCCTCCCAAAGTGCTGGCTGGGATTACAGGTGTGAGCCACCATGCCTGGTGAATATGTACTTCAATCACCGATCATGGGGAAGCCAAGTGTCAATGTCTTGAAAGCATGCTCAGTAGGCCAGGGCCGTGTTAAATGGGATTTACCCCAGCCCCGTCTGATTCCTTATTAGGAAGAATGATACTTACCAACACTTGTCACCCACTTGAGTGGCACTATCCTGTGATGATGGTGACAGATGAGGAAATCAAGGAATGGGGAGGTTTATTTTTCACTTTGAATTTGTTGTTTGTTTGTTTTTTCAGAATCTCACTGTGTTGCCCAGGCTGGAGTGCAGTGGCCTGATCTTGGCTCACTGCAGCCTCTGTCTCCTGGGCTCAAATGATTCTCATGCCTCACCTCCTAAGTAGCTGAGATTACAGGCACCTGACACCACGCCCAGCTAATTTTTGTATTTAGCCAGGCGTGGAGACAGGGTTTCGCCATGTTGGCCAGGCTGGTCTCAAACTCCTGGCCTCAAGTGATCTGCTGCCTCGGCCTCCCAAAATGCTGAGATTACAGGCACGAGCCACCTCACTCAGCCGAAAATTTTTTTTAGAGACAGGATCTTGTTCTGTTGCCGAGGCTGGAGTGCAGTGGTGTGATCACAGCGTATGCAGCCTCGACCTCCTGGGTTCAAGTGATCCTTCCACCTCAACCTCCCAAGTAGCTGAGACTATAAGTGTGTGCCACCATACCTGGCTAATTTGTTTATTTTATAAGAGACAGGGCCTCACTGTGTCACCCAGACTGGGGTGCAGTGGTGGGATCATAGCTCACTGCAGCCTTGAACTCCCAGCCTCAAGTGGTCCTCCTGCCTTGGCCTCCTAAAGTGCTGAGATTACAGGTGTGACCCACTGTATGTGGCCTATGTGGAAGTTTAGTGACACATCCAGTGTGTCACATGCTAGACCCCATCTTCCCACAATACAGTGTGGGTGGCAGGCAGCTTGAACATGCTGCTGTGTGGCCATGAGGAAAAGAATGGTTGAAGGGGTGTATTCTTGCTGCTGTGGGAGGGATGGCTAAAGGGCAGGAGGATGGTACAGCAACAGGTAAAAGCATCTGTCTGCAGGTGTTATGTTTCTGCTTCCTTGCTGGGCATGGACACTGAGTGTGATGCGGACTCTTGCCTTCCAGGGACCCCTGCCTTCCAGGGACCCCCAGCCTGGTTGCAGGGAAGCAAGTGGAGAGTGGCCCCTCAAGTGCAGTAGAGAACCACAGACTGCTCAGTGCAGGGCAGAGCAGTTGACTCTGGGGGCAGCGAGGCCACGACATTTAGGAGCTTTGAAGGATGCAGAGAAATTTGCCGGGATTGGAGACTGCGGCCAAAGCAAAACTTGGCATGTCCAAGGAATTAATTTACTTGTCCAGCAAATAGTTGTTGAAGGCCAACCGAGTGCGGATTGCTGTGCCAGGTTCTGTGTGGTAAGAACATAGGATTTTTTTTTTTTTTTTTGAGATGAGGTCTTTCACTATCACCCAGGCTGGAGTGCAGTGGCATGATCTCGGCTCACTGCAACCTCTGTCTCCTAGGTTCAAGCAATTCTTCTGCCCCAGCCTCCAGAATAGCTGGAATTACAGGTGTGCATCACCATGCTGGCTAATTTTTGTATTTTTAGTAGAGATGGGGTTTCACCATGTTGGCCAGGATAGCCTTGAACTCCCGACCTTAAATGATCCACCTGCCTTGGCCTCCCAAACTGCTGGGATTATCGGCGTCAGCCACTGTGCCCAGCTAATTTTTGTATTTTTGTAGAGACAGGGTTTTACCATGTTGCCCAGGCTGGTCTTGAACTCGTGGCCTCAAGTGATCCACCCATCTTGGCCTTCCAAAGTGCTGGGATTACAGGCATGGGCCACCAGGCCCGACCAAACATAGGGCTTTTGAGGGGAGGTCAGTTACTGAAGTAGACCCTCTTGGTGGAGGGATGTGAGTACCATTCAGTACCTTGGATTGTTTTAGATCACATCTAACAGCCTTTGGTGACAGGTGTGGGTAGCACTGTCTGCAAGGACAGAGGACAGCAATTGATCATAGAATTTCCTGGATCTTTCAGGGTGTTTAACCCACAGAGACCGCAAAAGGGTTGCTGTAACCAAAGATTGTCCGAAAGGCACACAGGAGCGAATGCAGCAGGAAGAAACTCCCCATTTGTGAGGCAGTCTGTGGGGTCGGGGTTAACAGGGAGCAGCCGTTATGTAAGATGTGCCCGGATCCCTTAGGCAGAGTTAATGCCTATTAACCAGAAAAGAAAACAGCCTTTATCAAAGACTGGCAGATAGGATGTTAATTGGCTTCCGTTTACTGAGAGATTACAGGATCTATTTCACGGCTGCTTATAATAAACTCCATCCACAGAGAAACTGTCCCCACCCCCCAACGTTTGTACAAACATTTCCTGAGTCCCAAGGGGTGGAGCTGGCAGTTGTATGGTGGTCCCCACAAGGTAACAGCATAAATGGTGGGCCTGTCTTACGGCTGGTTGGGAAGGTATGAGACAGGCTCAAGGGAATCAGGCACATGTGCATATGAGTGTGTGTGTGTGAGAGTGCATGTGAGAGTCTAAGTATGCATGTGTGTGTGTGAGTGTATGTGTGAGCGAGTGTGTATGTGTGTACATGTGTGAATGTGTGAGTGCATGTGAGAGTGTGAGTATGCATGTGTGTGTGAGTGTATGTGTGAGCAAGTGTGAGTGTGTGTATGTGTGAGTGTGTGTGTATTAGGATAACCCATGCACATGGGGCTTATAGGATGCTTTAATGGTGCTGTGGCTCACACCTGTAATCCCAGCACTTTGGGAGGCAGAGGCAGGTCAATTGCTTGAGGCCAGGAGTTTGAGACCAGCCTGGGCAGTATAGCAAGACCCCGTCTCTACTAAAAATAATTTTAAAATTAGCCAGGCATGATAGTGTACACTCATAGTCCTAACTACTCAGAGGCTAAGGTGGGAAGATCACTTGAGCCCAAAAGATGGAGGCTGCAGTGAGCTATGACCTTACCACTGCATTTCAACCTGGGTGACAGAGTGAGACCCTGTCTTGAAAAAACAAGCAGCTTGTCCTCCCCTCTCCCAAGCAACTGCCAACTTGCTTGGAACCAGCGTTCCCATTGCTCTGGAGGTTCTATGCCGGAGCTGGTGTGTGATCATGAGTTATCGAAGATCCCATGCTCCAGGTTCACGTTTCCTGAATAATGCTGTTTAGTAAGTCATTTCCCACATCATCCCCCCATGCCCCGCCGAGCTTTGTTTTTTGTTTGATGAACGGAAAGACTGCATGAACAGAAACAGCATGGGAAAAGATACACTTATGTTATTTGGGGCTGGCCCCCCGTGCCTGGCCGCTGGTTGTCACCCTTGTGGGGACACCTGAATCCTAGTTGAGAAAGCTCTGGCGTTCTAGGTACTCATGAAAGGTACCTAGAGTGAATGTGGCAAGGCTGGGTCTCCTAGAGCCACAGGACACTTGTCATCTGTGGTTGTAAATACTGTGTGGTGCTGGGGGAGTACGAGGTACCTACCCCAGCACAGCATACGAGTCAGGACTCTGGCAGGTGCAAGTGACAGAAACCCATCCTATGCTGACTGAACCGGAAAGGGTGCTTCCTGGGCTCCATGACAGCAAAGTCCATGTGCTTTTGGCACCACTGGCTTCCAGATCACCCTAGCCTGCAGGTATCCTCCTCCGCCTCCTGGCCTTGCTCTGCCCCCTAACTCTGTGTCAACTCTGCCCAACCTCACACCCTACTGGCTTCCCCTCCCCTGAAGAAAGAGGACTTCTCCAGCCTGATGGTTCCCTTAAAAATCCCAGGTCTCGGTCTTTGGGGGCAGCACCCTGAACCTGGGGGAGTATGAAGTCTCATTACCTGACTGTGGTCACCTGGGTCACCCTGGTGTCAAGCGGAGGATCAGCCCCAATTTCTCCATAGTGACAGGGAGCAGAGCGAGTGGTTTCCCAGAATGCTGTCCTCAGAAGGGACGGCCACTGTGAGTGTGGACCAACTGTAGAGCTTCAGTGCCTCCTCCAGGCTTTCGTCACTGCTAAGATCACCAACAGGTATTCTTGGCCAGGCGCCGTGGCTCACACCTGTAATCCCAGCACTTTGGGAGGCCAAAGCAGGTGGATACCTTGAGGTCAGGAGTTTGAGACAAGCCTGCCCAACATGGCGAAACGCTGTCTCTACTAAAAAAAAATACAAAAATTGGCCAGATGTGGTGGTGTGTGTGCCTGTAATCCCAGCTACCCGGGAGGCTAAGGCACGAGAATCACTTGAACCCAGGAGGCAGAGGTTGCTGTGAGCCGAGATCATGCCACTGCACTCCAGCCTGGGCGACACAGCGAGACTCCGCCTCAAAAGACAACAAAACAGGTGTTCTCCACAGGTGGGAGGAAAGTGGGAAAGAGCAAGCTGAACACATCCACCCACAAAGCCCATCCATTCAAGTCCCCTGGAAATTACAAATTGCTTGCCTGCCCCACTCCCAGGCTTGGCGTCCATTGGCCTGGAAGGGGGTGTGGCAGAGGTGTTTTGTTTGTACTGTTTAAACATTTTAAATCGAGGCATAGCTTACATAGAGTAAAGCACATAAATCGTAAGTGTATATATAGCTCAGTGAATTTTTACATATATATTCATCCTTGGAACCAGATCAAGACAGTTTTCAAGCCCGCAGCTGGCTCCTTCCTGCCCCCTCCCTGATATACCCCCGAGAGGTAACCAGTATTCTAATCTTTATCACCATAGATGTGTTTCGTACTTACATTTCTTAAAAATTGTGATAGTCTGGGCATGATGGCTCATGTCTGTAATTCCAGCACTTTGGGAGGCAGAGGCTGGAGGATGGCTTGAGCTCAGGAGTTCAAGACCAGCCTGGGCAACATAGTAAGACCCCGTCTCTATAAAAAATTTAAAATGTAGCTGGGCACGGTGGCCCACACCTACTTAGGTAGCCCCAGCTACTTAGGAGGCTGAGGTAGGAGGATCATTTGAGCCAGGGAGTTGGAGGCTGCAGTGAGCCATGATCGTGCCACTGCACTCCAGCCTAGGTGGCAGAGCGTGACCCTATCTCAAAAATAAATAAATAAATAAAAATGTAAAATACACGGTACTTAAAAATGACATTTTTAATTGTTCAGTTCAGTGGCATTAAGTACATTTGCACTGTTGTGCAACCATCATCACCATCCATCTCCACAACTCTTCCATCTTACAAAACTGAAACTGTCCCTATTTTTTTTTTTTTTTTTTTTGTATTTCCCTTTTATTGCATAAATTACCAACAAAATCCTGACCTGGGAATCAAAAATTTAATATAACCTCAGTTTAACACTATTAAATAAGCTAAATCACAGAGTAATACTGGAATGTTACCCAAATTAATAAAGTAGGCAAATGGCCAAGTATTACATTCCCTATTTCAAAAAAGAGGCATTAAGCGTTCATGTCATAAGTTTATTGACAAACATATCTAGTATGCCATGAGTTACAGTTTGATCCATTTCCAGAGGCTGTGTCTCTTAAAATGCTCTTCATATCTGTTAAATGGACGAACTGAAACATCCTTATGATTTAAGCAGTTGGTGTCTTACTATAAGGAAGGGTGCAGCAAATGCAGATCCAAAGTACAAACACATCTTAACTAGTAACGCCCACTTGTTTTCCACTGAAAATGGCAAATTCTTCCCAGGGCCCTCCTCATAGTGGCTCCTACGGACCACAGAGTTTGTGAACCTCCGGATGCTGTGGCCCAACATAACGCTGCCGGAAGCTCTGCAAAAGGCGCAGAGACCGAGGACAGATGAAATGGCGGAACCTCACCAAGACCTTGTTTTCACGACCTTGTTCCCCGTGCTCCGAAACTGTCCCTATTAAACAGTAACTCTCTGTTCCCCCGCTCCCAGCCCCTGGCACCTGCCATTCTGCTTTCTGTCTCTATGAATGTGATGACTCTAGGGACATCGTATAAGTGGATTCGTACAGTATTTGTCCTTTTGTGACTGGCTCATTTCACTCAGCATGACATCCCCAGGGTCCATCCGTGTGGTGGCAGGTATCAACATTTGGATGTGTACAAAACATTTTGTTTACTGAGCTTAACTGTTACACAGACAGAATCATTCAGTATGCAGCTGGGCACAATGGCTCAACCTGTAATCCCAGCACTTTGGGAGGCCGAGGTGGGCAGATCACCTGAGGCCAGGAGTTCAAGACCAGCCTGGCCAACATGGTGAAACCCCATCTTTACTAAATACAAAAAATTAGCTGGGTGTGGTGGTGCACACCTATAATCCCAGCTACTCCGGAGGCTGAGATATGAGAATCGCTTGAATCTGGGAGGTGGAGGTTGCAGTGAGCTAAGATCGCACCATTGCACTCCAGCCTGGGCAACAGAGTGAGACTCCGACTCAAAAAAAAGAATCATTCAATATGCAACCTTTTGTGTCTGGCTTCTGCCTCTTCACTGGTGTGTCTGTGAGATCCATCTGCATTGTCATGTGTAGCAGCAGTTTGGTGTGTTACCTAGTGTCCCATCATGGCATATACCACATCTGTGTTCCCATTCTCCTGTGGGCGGTCTTTGGGGTTGTGTCCCTAGAGTGTGCTCATCATTGCCATGATATGCTGCTGGGCAGGTCTTCAAAGCTCCCAGGGCTGTATATGGTGAGACTGGAGGGAGAGGCCTCTATGGCTGGTGTGGCTTGTAGGAATCTTGGCTGCACTGGGCAGAAGCAGGGGTCTGGAGGCAGGAGACCCAGCCGGCATTGGGCAGTGGTGGTACTTTTTGTCTTCCTACAAGCACAGCCTGCAAAGGCCCACTTGCATTCAGCATGAACGTGCACGTGCCTGACACAGCCTCAGCCTGTTTGTTTCCCTGGTCAGCCTGAGCTCACTCCAGCCTTGGGTTCTTTCTTCTTGCTGTTCTCCCTCCCTGGTGTACTCCTTCCCTTCCAGATCCCAGTTCCCTTCCAGATCCCAGGACAGACTCCTTTCCCCCACCCCATGACCCTCCTCCCACACAGACTCTGTGCACATGGTCATCCCTGTGTGGGTCATTTGCAGTACCGACTGAGCCCGTGAAGGTGTGCCTCCGCAGAGCATGTACGCAGCAAGCATGCAGTGCACAAACGGAGTGACATCCAGCAGCTAATCTGATTCCAAGTAACCTAGTAGGAAGGGAAAGATCCATAAGAAAAGGGAGACCCAAGGTCATGAACATTGCCTGAGTCAGCCCAGGGTGTACCCAGGCTCCTACCACCATGTTATCCTGCCAGAGCAGAGAAGGGCCTCCCAGGGTCGGTGGGAACCTGGGCAGGTTTTTGTATGTGTGTCAAAATGCACATAACTTAAAAGTTACCATTGTGAGTTTTTTTTTTTTTTTTTTTTTTTTTTTTTTTTTTTTTGATGAAGTCTTGCTCTTGTCCCCTAGGCTGGAGTGCAATGGCGCAATCTCGGCTCATTGTGAGCCTTTTAAAGTGAACAATTCAGTGGTATATAGTACACTCACAGTGCTGTGCAACCACTGCCTTCATCTGATTTCAGAACTTTTTTCTTCTTCTTCTTTTTTTTTAGACAGAGTCTTGCTGTGTCGCCCAGGCTGGAATGTAATGGCACGATCTCGGCTCACTACAACCTCCACCTCCCAGGTTCAAGCGATTCTCCTGCCTCAGCCTCCCGAGTAGCTGGGATTACAGGCATGCGCCATCACACCCAGCTAATTTTTGTATTTTTAGTAGAGACAGAGTCTCACCATGTTAGCCAGGGTGGTCTTGAACTCATGACTTCAAGTGATCTGCCTGCTTCGGCTTCCCAAAGTGCTGGGATTACAGGTGTGAGCCACCACACCTGGCCAATTTCAGAACATTTTAATCATCTCCAAAAGGAAATCCCATCCCCATTAGCAGTCACTCCCCATTCCACAGCCCCCATCCCCTAACAACCACCCATCTGGTTTCTGTCTCTATGGATTTGCCTGTTCTGGGCATTTCATATCAATGGAACCTCACACTATGTGGCCTTTTGTGTCTGGCTTCTCTACTCAATATTGTGTTTTTGAGGTTCATCTATGTTGTAGCAGTATTCCGTTGTGTGAACATTTCGTCTGTCCATTCATCTGTTGATGAGCAGTTGGGTCGCTTCCACTTTTTGGCTGTTGTGAATCTTACTGCTAGGAGCATTCATGTACAAGTTTCATTGTTGTTGATATTGTTTCTATTGTGTTGGGGTCTCACTATGTTGCCCAGGCTGGTCTTGAACTCCTAGCCTCAAGCATACTCCTGCTTTAGCCTCCCAAAGTGCTGGGATTATGGGTGTGAGCCACCATGACCAGCCCCGTGCAAAAGTTTTGTGTGGACCCTTTGGTTCTGTGCCTGGGGGTTGAATTGCTGGGCCACAGTGGTATCTCCCTGTGTAACTTGTGAAGGAACCTCCAGGCTGATTTCCACAATGGCTGCCCCATCTAACATTCCCAGCATACAAGGACACCAGTTTCTCCACTTGCTCACCTGGCAGGTTTTAGCCAGATGCTTGGCAGGATGGGAGTCATTAGGAGAAGGCACGTTCCGCATGTGTAGGCTTGCCAGCCAGCGCTGGGGTGGGATGGTGAGACCAGCTGTCAGATGAGGAGGTCGAGGTCCTGGGAGCTGGTACACCTGCCTGAGGTTGTTCATCTGGTGAAGAGCAGAGTGGGCTTGAACCTGTGACCCTGCCTTGAAGTTCACAAAGGGAAATGCTTCCTCAGCCGGTGACTGAGGGCGAAGAGTCACTGCTTGTGCCCCAGCAGTGACATTTTAGGGATAAGGACAGCCCCACCCGCCACCCATTGGATCTATGAGTAAGGAGACAGAAAAGAAAGGAAGCAAGGGGAGGGGCCCTCACCCAGAAGTACAGCATCCTCTTCCTTCATTTGGACCAGGGTCAGGGACTCAGGGTTCTGCTGATGAAAGAGGTCCCTCCCAAACGAGGCACAGTGGCTCACAGCAGTAATCCCAACACTTTGGGAGGCTGAGGTGGGAGGATCACTTGAGGCCAGGAGTTCGAGACTAGCCTGGGCAACATAGCAAGACCTCATCCCTACAAAAAAATTAAGAAATTAAGGCTGGGCGTGGTGGTGCATGCCTGTAATCCCAGCACTTTGGGAGGTCAAGGTGAGCAGATCGCATGAGCTTAGTTTGAGACCACCCTGGGCTACATGGTGAAACCCCGTCTCTATGAAAAATACAAAAATTAGCTGGGCTTGGTGGTAGACATCAGTGGTCCCAGCTACTCGGGAAGCTAAGGCAGGAGGGTCTCTTGAGCCCAGGAGATCAAAGCTGCAGTGACCTGAGATTGCACTACTACACTCGAGCCTGGGCAACAGAGAGAGACCCTATTTAAAAAAAAAAAAAAAAAAAAGGAGGGAGGGAAATTGACCAGGCATGGTGGTGCACATGTGTAGTCCCAGCTACTCAGGAAGCTGAGGCAGGAGTTTGAGGAATCCCTTGAGTCCAGGAGTTTGAAGTTACAATGAACTGATTATGCTATTGCACTCCTACCTGGGTGACAAGAGAGAGACCCTGAAAAGAAAAGGGAGAGAGAGAGAAGAAAGAAAAGAAAGGAAGAAAGGAGGGAGGGAGGGAGGAAGGGAGGAACGGAGGAAGGGAGATATGCTGTCCTCGCAGACTTGTCATTGGGGCACATTTCTGCCAAGTGGCCCTGGGGTGACTTTCCAGCACTGGACCTCTAAGGAACCACAGGGACAACCAGTATGACCAGTCTGGCAGGGGGTGATGACAAGAGGAAGTGACACCCCAACAACAGAACCTGGAAACAAGCTGTTTCCAGTGCCAGTTGGCTGGTCTGTTTTTAAATAAACGGAAGCATATTTCATGTTTTTTCCTTATAGTGTTCCTGGCAGTGTCATGGGACACTCAGGTGGTACCACTAATTCTGACAACCTCTTCTCGCTTGGGAAGCCAAGGTGGGGCTGATGGGTGTAAACCACCTGTCCCTTACAGTGACAAAGAGGAGAATGCCACTGAGGGTGGGGGTCATGGGAACCAGGGCTTCCTCCCACAACCCATCCAAGCCTCCCTGTCCCAGGAAATGACCTCACCACCTCCAGGTCTCAGGCAGAACCTGGATAGGCTCGTGAGGCACCTGCCACCTCCCTCCACCAAAGCCTACCATCCAGGCCCCACGCTGTCACCTGAGTGGTCCCGTGGTGTCCTCTGGCTTCCCTGCCTCACTGTCCTTTTCGCTCCTTTAGCCGAGTGACCTCTGTCCTGGAGACCCACTCCCTCTCTCACTAGCCCCATGGCATTTTGTGGCTGGAATGTGGCTCTGCCATGCCTTGGACACTGCCCCTCAGGGAGGTCGACCTGATCACCTGGTCGCTGGTCGCAAGTCTGGGTATACATTGCCATGGGAGTGATCAGCCTCCTGGGACCACTCCCACCAGGGCTGGCAGCTCTAGTGACTGCTTATTTGATGTCAGCCTGACGTCCACCTCCCGTCACTCCCCTGGCCACTAGGCCAGTTGGTCCTCTTCCCTTGTGACAGCCTGTGTCCACTTCCTATTGCCGCCGTAACCACCACGGACGTGGAGGCGTAAAGCAACACATTTGTCATCTTTAGGTTCTGGACATCAGGAGTCTAAACTGGGAGTGCAGGGCTGGGTTTCTTCTGGAGGCTCAAGAAGAGAATCTGTGTCTTTGCCTTTCCCAGCTTCTATCCCCTGGGGCCTCTCCCTCCAACTCTAAAGCCAGCAGCGGAGCGCCCTCACATCTCCTCCAACTCTCCTGCCTTTATCTTTGTTCTTTCTGGTCCTTTTCCTTTTCCTTTCCTTTCCTGACAGAGTCTTGCTCCATCACCCAGGCTGGAGTGCAGTGGCGCAACCTCCACCTCCCGGGTTCAGGCAATTCTCATGCCTCAGCCACCCAAGTAGCTGGGGCTACAGGAATGTGCCACCACACCCAGCTAATGTTTGTATTTTTTGAAAGAGACAGGGTTTTGCCATGCCGACCAGGCTGGGCTTGATGCCTGACCTCAACTGATCCACCTGCCTTGGCCTCCCAAAATGCTGGAATTACGGGCATGAGCCACTGATCTTGGCCTTTTCTTTTTTTTTTTTTTTTTTGAGACAAAGTCTTGCTGCGTCGCCCAGGCTGGAGTTCGGTGGTGTGATCACACCTCACTGCAGCCTCCAACTCCTGGGCTCAAGCCATCCTCCCGTCTTGGCCTCCTACAGGTATGTGCCACCATACCCAGCTAATTTTTGTTGTTGTTGTTGAGATGGAGTCTCCCTCTGTCACCCAGGCTAGAGTATAGTGGGGCGATCTCGGTTCACTCGGCGCCACCATACCCAAGCTAACTTTTTGTTGTATTTTTAGTAGAGGTGAGGTTTCACCATGTTGGCCAGGCTGGTCATGAACTCTTGACCTCAGGTGATCCACCTGCCTCGGCCTCCCAAAGTGCTGGTATTATAGGCGTGAGCCACTGCGCTCAGCCACACCCAGCTACTTTTTAAATTTTTTGTACAAATGGGGTCTCACTGTGTTACCCAAGCTGGTCTCACCTGGCCCTCAAGCGATCCTTCCCACCTCCCAAAGTGCTGAGATTACAAGGCGTGAGCCACTGCACCTGGCCTCTCCTGCATCCCACTCATCGTGACCCTGGTGATTACACTGGGGCCATCCAGATAATCCAGGACAGTCTCCCCCATCTCAAGACCCTTAACTTCATCACATCTAAAAAGTCCCTTCTGTCATGTAAGATCACATATTCTTGGTGTCTAGGGTTTAGGATGCAGACATCTTTGAGTGCCATTACTGAGCCCAGTGCAGCCCATTATGGTGGTCCTTAAGGTTCCCCTTTCCAGAGAAATCATCCCAAATGTCAGGACAAGAAGGTTTCAGGACCTCCAGCCTCAGCTTTCTGGTCTCCGGCCCCCGCCCTGCCCAGCAGCATCATTCAACCTCTTCTGGGGCTCCTCTTACCTCAAAGGCGAAGGCATGAATTGGCAAACCCTCGGCACTCACTGCACAGGCACCAGGCCAGGCCGGCACAGTGAACGAGTGTTGTGGAGGGAAGTCACAGGAGCAGTGAAGATGCAGAGCAGAGGTACAACCTGAGCAAAGGGCAGAGAGCCCCAGAAAAAGTGAAAGGGTACCTCACTCCTGCATACTCCACTGCCCCAGCATGCACCTCCCAGCCCCTGCACACACCATCCTGGACCCAACTGCCTCTAAATGCATCTCCGGGCCCTGCACACACTTGCCTGCACCCCACCACCCCAGCATGCCCCTGCAGGCACCTCCAGGGCCCTGCACACAC
>NC_045454.1:34048061-34053496 GCF_002776525.5 Piliocolobus tephrosceles | reverse complement strand
ACCACCCCAGCATGCCCCTGCAGGCACCTCCAGGGCCCTGCACACACCTGCCCGCACCCCACCACCGCAGCATGCCCGGACCCTGCACATACCTGCCCGCACCCCACCACCACAGCATACCCCTGCGTGCACCTCCAGGGTGCTGCACACACCATATCCCGCCCCACATCCACTACAGGCCCCGCCTCCCCTCTATCTGCATAGTCAGGTTTGGGGCCCATAGGTAGAGTTCAGCGTCTCCAGCCACCTGAGTTTGGGGCAACCTCTTCATCGCAGTGAAATCTCCACCCACCCTCCCTCCCCAAACCTGCTTCTTTGCCTCCGGCAGTGGATGTATATAGCATCACATCCCCAGAGGGTAATGGAGCATTTGGGTTTAATGGACAGTGTAAAGTGAATATCCACAAGGCCAGCTAGACAGGAATCAATGACTGAAAAAATAAATGGGGGAGGAGAGAGAGCCGTCCCTGTGGAATAATTCCAAGTCCTATCCATTGGTGCTCCCCCTTCCTGGAGGTGGAGCTTAACCCATCCCCATCCCATCAGACTGGGCTGCTTCCAAAGAGTAGAGTAAGGAATGGGGAATACCCACTTAACAGAGGCCCTGGCTGAACCCACCTTACCCAAGAGGTCCAGGTGCAGGTCACCTGGGGGAAGTTGCCCTCCTAGCCCCCAGAACTGGCTGTTCCTTTAGGTTAAGCAAAGTCTTGAGTAAGGGCACATGGGCAGGGCAAGGTGGTTCACACACATCCCAACTACTGGGGAGGTGAGGTAAGGCAGGAGGATTACTTGAGCCCAGGTGTTCCAGACCAGCCTGGGCAACATAGCAAGACCCCATCTCAGAAAAAAAAAGGCGGGGGGGTACATGGTCCTCTAGAGGGCTTGATGAAATGATGTTGAGACTCACCTTGGTGGCTGCAGGCTGCCTAGGGGCCAGACTCCATGGAGAAGGACCCAGTTGTGGCTTTCGGGTCCTGCACTGGGGCCTGAGTCCCTCTGTCCTTGAAGTTGGCCAAACTTCCCTGAGTTTCATCTGCAGAGAAGGGAAACAGCACCTCACCATGAGGGGTAAAGAGGAACCACGGTGCCCCCAGTCATTAGCGGCGGTGATTGTCACTATTGTCTTCAGCCCAGCTAGACACCACTAGCTAGGCTGTGGCCTCAGGTAAGCACCCAGACTGCCGCAGCTTCCCCAGCTGTGAAGCTGAACTGAGACTCCTCAGTTAAGGCTGGGAGGATTCCAAAGCACAGGGGCAAAGGGATCTCAGAACAACAGCCACTTTTTTTCTTTTTTTGAGGAGTCTCGTTCTGTCGCCCAGGCTGGAGTGCAGTGCCGCGATCTCAGCTCACTGCAACCTCCGCTTCCCGGGTTCAAGCTCTTCTGCCTCAGCCTCCCAAGTAGCTGGGATTACAGGTGCCCACCACATGCCCAGCTAATTTTTGTATTTTTAGTAGAAATGGGCTTTTGCCATTTTGCCCAAGCTGGTCTCGAACTTCAGGTGAGGCCTGCCTCGGCCTCCCAAAGTGTTAGGATTACAGGTGTGAGCCACTACACATGGCCAGTAGCCACTATTGTGTTGTGTGGGTGCCTGTGTCTTCACCCCATTCTCACCCCCACATGTAGAGGTAGAAACAGGCCCTGGAGGAAGGAAGGCCTTTGCCTGAGCATGGCCCCAGACACCCTGCTCCCAGAAAAGGAGAGGAGAAGGGAGGGAGCCAGCAAAGGGCAATGTACAGTCTGCTGAGAAGGACAATGGGTTCCCTGAAAACCGGGGCTGCTGGTGCCCTATGCTGCCCCTCTGCACTGAGCCCCTGGGTGTAGCCACGCTGAATCAGAGGCACCCTCCACAGTGCCCCTTGGGACCATGTGCCCTGAAGGTCCTGGACCAAGAGGAGCCAGATCAACAGGCCAGTCCTTCTATAGCCACAGACACCCAATGTGTTTCCTGGACTTGGCATGCCCCAGAAGCTGCTGGTTTTTTCCAGGCTTTCTTTGTTTTAGCACTTTATTTATTTATTTATTTATGAGGGAGAGTCTTGCTCTGTCACCCAGGCTGCAGTGCAGTGGCACGATCATGGCTCACTGCAACCTCTGCCTCCCGGGTTCAAGCGATTCTCCTGCCTCAGCCTCCTGAGTAGCTGGGACTACAGGTGAGCACCACTACACCTGGCTAATTTTTGTATTTTTAATAGAGACGGGGTTTCACCATGTTGCCCAGGTTGATCTCGAATTCCTGACCTCAGGTGATCCACCTGCCTCGGCATCCCAAAGTGCTGGGATTACAGGCGTGAGCCACTGCACCCAGTCCGGAGAAATGATTGTCTTGTGGGAAGATGCTCAGAGGCCATGCAAACACCGTTTTGCATCCTGTTTTCACCCACTCATTGTAGCATCTGCCCATGGTTTTATTTTCTTTAAGCTAGTCCATTTTTTTTGAAATAACATTTTAAAATTGTGTGTGTGTATATATATATATATATATATATATACAGCTACTCAGGTTTGTGACGGAGTCTCGCTCTGTCCCCCTGGCTGGAGTGCAGTGGCGCAATCTCGGCTCACTGCAAGCTCCGCCTCCCAGGATCACACCATTCTCCTGCCTCAGCCTCCTGAGTAGCTGGGACTACAGGCGCCCACCACCATGACTGGCTAATTTTTTGTATTTTTAGTAGAGACGGGGTTTCACCGTGGTCTCAATCTCCTGACCTTGTGATCCGCCCGCCTCGGCCTCCCAAAGTGCTGGGATTACAGGCGTGAGCCACCGCGCCCAGCCTAAATTGTTTATATTTAACATGTACAACATGTTGTGTGGTTTTGGGGGGTTTTATTTTTATTTTTTATTTTTTTTGAGACATGGTCTTGCTCTCTCACCCAGGCTGGACTGCAGTGGTGCGATCTCAGCTCACTGCAGCCTCAACTTGGTTTCAGATGATCCTCCTGCCTCAGGCTCCTGAGTAGCTGGGACTACAGGTACATGCCACCACACCTGGCTAATTTTTGTATTTTTTGTAGAGATGGTGTTTTGCCATGTTGCTCAGGCTGGACAATGTGATGTTCTGATATATTTACTTTGATATATAGTGAATTGATTACTACAGTCAAACAAACTACAAACTAATATAAAAATCATCTCATATAGTTACCGTGTGTAGGGGGGCAGCGGGTGGGGAGGGTGAGGTTATCAGTAATTGATACAGTGTTATTAACTATAGTCCTCATGCTGTCCATTAGATCTCTAGCATACTTGCCTTGCATAACTATAATTCTGTTCCATTTGACCTACAATCTTCCCATTTCCCCCTGCTCCTGGTAACTGCCATTTTACTCTATTCCTATGTATTTGATTTTTTTTTTTTTCTAATTCCACATATAAGTGAGATCATGCAGCATCGTCTTTCTGTGCCTGGCTTATTCGGTTATTCATGTATCTTCTAAATTAATCTGAATTGTCACAGATGTCAGGATCTCTTTTTTGTGTGTGTTTGTGACACGGTCTCGCTCTGTCACCCAGGCTGGAGTGCAGTGGCATGATCTCAGCTCACAGCAACCTGCACCTCCCAGGTTCAAGCAATTCTCCTGCCTCAGCCTCCCGAGTAGCTGGGATTACAGACACACACCACCACACCCAGCTGATTTTTGTATTTTTAGTAGAGACAGGGTTTCACCATGTTGGCCAGGCTAGTCTTGAACTCCTGACCTCAAATGATCCACCCACTTTGGCCTCCCAAAGTGCTGGGATTACAGGTGTGAACCACCGTGCCCGGCTGTCCCCATGGTTCTTGATGGCAACAATTAATACTGGCCTTTGCCTAATGGTGTTTTCTATTTCCGTCATTCCATCTGCATTTATTAATTGAAATGCAACTGTAAGGAAGTGCTGTCTCTTCTCCCCCCATTTACTGAGCTACTTGGAAGAACAAAGACCATCCAAATGAGAGCAGCACAGGCTGCTTATTTAGAGTTTGCAAGGGAGTCAGCCAAAGCTCTGAGGCAGGCAGGGGAGAGGGAGAGCTGTGGAGTGGAAAAGGACAGGCTCAAGTGAGCCCACAGGAGGCTGTCGGTCTGGGGAAGCTAGGGGCAGCCAGCTAACAGCGGATGTCCTATGGGGTTGCTTAGGGAAGCACAGCTGGCTTTCTCTGGTTGGTCCTGAGTCGGAAGTGGGGGCCAATGTTAGAGAAGCTGCAATCATTGACCAGGTTCTGAGCATTGCTGCAGAGGTTGGTAGTTGGTTTCCGGAGCTGGTTACTGCACAGGTTTTGGGCCACAGTTTTGTTGCCAAGTATGGACTGGCCATTGTCCTGCACCTCTTCTGCCTCTTACCAGGAGTTTCTAAGGAAAGGTTCCAGACCCCACCCCAGCCCTGCATATAAATCTGATCTTCAACTTTTTCTTTTTTTTCTTTTTTTTGAGACAAAGTCTCGCTCTGTCACCTAGGCTGAAGTGCAGTGGCACAATCTCAGCTCACCACAACCTCCGCCTCCTGGGTTCAAGCAATTTTCCTGCCTTAGCCTCCTGAGTAGCTGGGATTATAGGCATGTGCCACTACGTCCAACTAATTTTTTTTTTTTTTTTTTTTTTGTATTTTTTAGTAGAGACGGGGTTTCACCATGTTAGCCAAGATGGTCTTGATCTCCTCACCTTGTGATCCCCGTTTCGGCCTCCCAAAGTGCCCGGATTACAGGTGTGAGCCACTGCGTCCGGCCTTTTCTGTTTTGTTTTTTGAGACGACGTTTCTTTCTGATGCCCAGGATGGAGTGCAGTGGCACGATCTTGGCTCACTGTAACCTCTGCCTCCCAGGTTCAAGCGATTCTCCTGCCTCGGCCTCCCAAGTAGCTGGGATTAAGGCATGCACCACCACACTTGACTAATTTTTGTATTTTTAGTAGAGATGGGGTTTTGCCATGTTGCCCAAGCGGGTCTCGAACTCCTGGCCTCAAGTGATCTGCCCGCCTTGGCCCAAAGTGCTGGGAATATAGGCGTGAGCCACTGCACCTGGACAGTGATCTTCAACTTTGATTCAAACGGGCACCTGTTCTTTCTGTACTTCCTGAAACAAAGCGTGGTGACACCCTTTAGAGAGAGCTCAACTTACACTCTGAATTTGACAAATGTGCAGTTGAACTTTAAAACAGATTCCAGGGCTGGGCGCGGGGCCTCAGGCTTATAATCCCAGCACTTTGGGAGGCTGAGGAGGGCGGATCACGAGGTCAGGAGTTTGAGACCAGCCTGACCAACATGGTAAAACCTCATCTCTAGTAAAAATACAAAAAAGTTAGCCAGGCATGGTGATGCGTGCCTGTAATCCCAGCTACTCAGGTGGCTGAGGCAGGAGAGAATCGCTTGAACCTGGGAGGTGGAGGTTGCAGTGAGCTGCAATCACAGCAGTGCACTCTAGCCTGGGTGACAGAGCAAGACTTCATCTCAAAAAAAAAA
>NC_045454.1:34020524-34047661 GCF_002776525.5 Piliocolobus tephrosceles | reverse complement strand
GCTCATGCCTGTAATCCCAGCACTTTGAGAAGCTGAGGCAGGTGGATCACCTGAGGTCAGGAGTTCGAGACCAGCCTGCCCAAATGGTGAAACCCCATCTTTACAAAAAAATGCAAAAATTAGCTGCACATGGTGGCACACACCTGCAATCCTGGCTACTTGTGAGGCCGAGGCAGGAGAATCACTTGAACCTGGGAGGCAGAGCTTGCAGTGAGCCGAGATCGCACCACTGCACTCCAGCCTGGGTGACAGAGCGAGACTCCGTCTCAAAAACAAAACAAAACAAAACAAAACAAAACAAAAAAACCACCTCTAAACTCTAACAAATGAGCTGAGAAGAATAAGGCATTTCAGCAGGAATGTCTGTTCCACTGGGGGTGCCTGGAGGGAGAGTGAGTCTGCCTTCTAAGCTTTCCTTGGGCTCTTTCCAAAGATTGCTTTCTTAGGCACAAACTTTGACAAGTGGCCAATCTAATGTCCTGTCCCCCCTTGGCCTGCAGATCCTATTTTATATAAATAATCTTTTTTTTTTTTTTTTTTTTTTGAGATGGAGTCTTGCTCTGTCGCCCAGGCTGGAGTGCGGTGGCGCAATCTTGGCTCACTGCAAGCACCGCCTCCCGGGTTCACGCCATTCTCCTGCCTCAGCCTCCCCAGTAGCTGGGATTACAGGTGCCCACCAACACGCCCGGCTAATTTTTTGTATTTTTAGTAGAGACGAGGTTTCACCATGTTAGCCAGGATGGTCTCGATCTCCGGACCTCGTGATCCACCCGCCTCGGCCTCCCAAAGTGCTGGGATTACAGGCATGAGCCACCGCGCCCAGCTATAAATAATCTTTGAACTTGTGAGTGACTTACATTTTGAGAAGGCCAAGTTTGGGTTTTGAAGCAAAACCAAGTGTGTCTGTCCCCCAACCGCCCCAAATGATGCCTAGGAAGTCCCGTGTCAGTTTCACCTCTTCTTGAAAGTCATAGCCAGGTGTCTGCTTGCTTATTAAGGGGTAAAGGTGCCACCCCAAGTGGCCGCTCCATGCAGGGGAGGAAAATATTTTTTTCTCACCCATCTTAGGTTCATGGCTGAGGCCCCTGTAACAAAAGGCAGATTAACAAGATAAAAGCAGACAAATTTATTTAATACAAGTTTTACGTGATTTGGGAGCCTTTATACGGAAACAAAGACCTCCCCCTAAAACAGGTAAACCTGAGTATGTTTATGTTAGATTTGATGAAGATTAGAGTCATGGACAAGTCTAACTGAAGGGCAAAAGGGTCTGATCTGTCTGGGCACAGTGGCACACACCTGTAATCCCAGCAATTTTGGGAGGCCAAGGCAGGAGGATCACTTGAGCCCAGGAGTTCAAGACCAGCCTGGGTGAGACCCCCCTCTCAAAAAAAAGAAAAGGCTTCTGATTTAATGGTAATAACCTTGGGGGAACTTAGCAAGACCTGTTCGTTCAGGTTCTTCTTGGCATCTCTGCATCTTCTGCTCCCTCCTCCAGGTATACGGGAGGCACCTTCCACCTGAGAGTCTCATGACCTGCTTCTGGGGAGAAGGGAAAGGGAACAGTGCTTCCTGCTTCTGTTTTCTCAAAGGCCGAGGTCGTATTTTAGGCTATCATGTCTCGAAACCCATCCCTTGCTCTCACTGTGGTCCCTGGGGTCCAGGATGTCACATGGCTTTTCGCTTTGCCTTCCTGAGCTGCAGCAAACACGGCTTACTCCTGACCACAGGCAGCATCCTTCTGCTGTGACGAAAGACAAAAGCATGACTCTTGGGCCCGTTTCCGCTGAAATCCTCGGGGACCTCTTCCCCTAGATCTGCGGTCTGCCCTACCCAGTTCTAGAATTCACTTAATGGTTGTCTTTTCTAACTTAAATTCATCTAAAGGTAGTTTGGGTCAGATGAAGTGGCTCACACCTGTAATCCCAGCACTTTAGGAGGCCAATGCGGGTGGATCACCTGAGGTAAGGAGTCTGAGACCAGCCTGGCCAACATGGTGAAACCCCATCTCTACTAAAAATACAAAAAATTAACCAGGCATGGTGGTGAGTTTCTGTAATCCCAGCTAATCGGGAGGCTGAGGTAGGAGAATTGCTTGAACCCAAGAGGTGGAGGTTGCAGTGAGCCAAGATCGCACCACTGCACTCCAGCCTGGGCAACAAGCACGAAACTCTGTCTCAAAAATAAAATTAAATTAAATTAAAATAAAGAGTAGTTTGTATCACTGCCTTAAAAATAAATTCAATATTACTGCAAAATGGGAGGTGACGGGAAAAAACAAACTAGGTACAGTGGAAACACAAGAATGTTATGGCCAGGTGCGGTGGCTCCCACCTGGAATCCCAGCGCTTTGGGAGGCTGAGGCAGGAGAATCACTTGAGCCCAGGAGTTCAAGACCAGCCTGGGCAACATAAGGAGACCCTGTCTCTACAGAAAATAAAAAACTTAGCCAGGTGTGGTGGCATGAGCCTATAATCCCAGCTATTCAGGAGGCTGAGGTGGGAGGATCACTTGAGCCCAGGAGGTCGAGGCTACAGTGAGCTATGATTGTGCCACTGCACTCAAGCCTGGGAAACAGAGCAAGACCCTGACTATAAAACAGCAGCAACAACAAAGAGAATGTCATGAAAACCTGTGTCTCTGATGGTTGCAGGCATTGGTGCCCTGGGGCTCTCTTCCTCTTGAGACAGGGAGGGTGGCGGGTGCTGGTGGTACCGCGACTGTCTCCTTGGCCTCACTAAGGGATGAGGAGGCAGCTGGAACAGAAGCAGGCCGGTCTTGTGCTGTGGGATCACGCACTGGCTGTGGTGGCCCACCGTGCTCCAGGCCTCATCCTCAGCCCTCCCCTCTGTGTCTGTCTCCTACTCTGTCTCTTACAAGGACACCAGTCATTGCACTTAGGGCCCTCATCTAGAGATCTTGCCTTGTGATTATCACATCTGCACAGACCCTTTTTCCTAAAAGCATCACATTCACAGGTTCTGGGGGCAGGGTGTATCTTTCAGGAGCCATGGTTCCACCCCCTCCAGGTCCTCCAGGCACGTCCCCCAGCCCCAGCTGCTCTCAGTGCTCTGTCACCTGCAGGGCCCAGCACACTTGTGTAATTCCGGCCAGGTTGCATAGTGACTTTGTCTATGTCTGTGGGTGCCACTCGAGGCTGAGCCCTGGCCCTGGGCAGGTGATCCAGTGAAGGATGGTACCAGGGGCACTGCAGGCAGCCCTGGCTGGTGGCTCTTCTTGTTCACAGAGGCTGGGCAGGTGCAGCCAAGGGAGGGTCTGCGGTTGCAGTGCCCTCCTGGGGAGACTGTTCCTCACAGGACTGCGACCTCCTGAGGAGCTCAGAGCAAGAGCCCACAGGAGGGCGGGAGGGACCCCCTTCGGCCAGGACCCAGACCTCGGGCACCTCACCCACTGTTGGGGGATGGCAAATGGCTGAATCCTTTCTGGGGAAGGTGACTTTGCAGAACGTGTCCAGGCTGCCTGACCCAGCACCTCAATTCTAGGAATCGAGGAGTAGAGAGGCTGCGCCGTTCTCACCCGAGCACCTAAGTGCAAGGACAGCCCCCAGAGTCTGTAGCGTCGGGGGTGGTGCTGGGCAGCAGTCAGACACGGCTGATTGTTGCAGGGGAAGGTGAAATAGATGCAGCGCGTCCCACGGGCTGATGATGAAAGATGCCGACCCCCAGCAACCGGCTGGAAAAGGTCTTTAGGACCTGGTTTCTGTCTGTTTGAGAGCAGTTTTATTTATTTTTATTTTTTGAGACCCAGTCCAGTCTTGCTCTGTCACCCAGGCTGGAGTGTACTGAAATCACAGCTCATTGCAGCCTCAACCTCCTGGGCTCAGGCGACCTTCTCACCTCAGCCTCCTGAGTACCTGGGACCACAGGTGCATGCCACCACATCCAGCTAATTTTTTTCTCTAGAGACGGGGTCTCACTATGTTGCCCAGACTTGTCTCAAACTCCTGGGCTCAAGCGATCCTCCTACCTCAGCCTCCCAAAGTGCTGGGATTCCAGGTGGGAGCCATCACGTCCACCTAAGAGCAGTTTTAGATTTACAGAAAAATTGCAAAGGTTGTACTGAGTTCCCTGACACCCCACACATCCAGCGTCCCTTATGCATAACCTCTCACAGTGCTGCGGTGCATTTGCCTCACTAATGAACAAATGCTGAGACAGTATTAATATTAATGGAGCTCCACACTTTATTCACGTTTCCTCTGTTTTTCCTGAATGTCCTTTCTCTGTCCAAGGATCCCCCACCTGACCTTTAGTCCTCACATCTCCTTTTTTTTTTTTTTTTTTTTTTTTTTTTGAGACGGAGTCTCACTCTGTCGCCCAGGCTAGAGTGCAGTGGCCGGATCTCAGCTCACCGCAAGCTCCACCTCCCGGGTTTACGCCATTCTCCTGCCTCAGCCTCCCAAGTAGCTGGGACTACAGGCGCCTGCCACCATGCCCGGCTAATTTTTTTGTATTTTTAGTAGAGACGGGGTTTCACCGTGTTAGCCAGGATGGTCTCGATCTCCTGACCTCGCTCACATCTCCTTAGACTTCTCTGGGCTGAGATGGTTTCTCAGGCTGTCCTTGTTTTTGGTGACCATGACTAGGGGAGCAGTGGTCAGGGGAGCTGGAGAATGCCCCTCTGTTGGGATGTGTCTGGTGTTTTTTCCTTTTGTTTTGAGACAGAGTCCAGTGTGTCACCCGGGCTGGAATGCAGTGGCATGATCTCAGCTCACTGCAACCTCCACCTCCTGGGTTCAAGTGATTCTCCTGACTCAGCCTCCCGAGTAGTTGAGATTACAGGTGCCCGCCACCATGCCCGGCCAATTTTTGTATTTTTAGTAGAGATGGGATTTTGCCAGGTTGGCCAGGCTGGTCTTGAACTCCTGACCTCGTGATCCGTCCACCTCAGCCTCCCAAAGTGCTGGGATTACAGGTGTGAGCTACTGTGCCCAGCTTGATGTTTTTCTCACAGTCAGATGGGGTGATGGATCTGGGGGAGGAAGACCCTAGTCGTCACACTCCATCAGAAGCAAGTGCATCCACCTGACTTATCCCAGCCAGCGTTGCCCTGGATCACCTAGCCCAGCTGGGATCCATCAGGTTTCTGTGCTGCAGTCACTGACAGCCCCCTTTCCAGACTGCACTCTTTGGAAAGAAGCTGCTAAGCGCAGCCACACCTGAGGGTAGGAGGCATGGCCCCTCCTGGAGGTCCAAGCTGCTGAACTATTTGGGAATCCTTTGCCTGGGAGATTTGTTTCTTCTCTACCATATACTTACTTATTCTGTCATTTCTTTATATCATATGGACGCATGGTTATTTATTTTATAGTTCAGGCTTTCATCCATGGCTGCTTTATGTTTTTTTCCATTTCCACTCAAACTGTTCCAGCTTTGGCCATCAGGGGTTCTTTCGGAGGGTGCCCATGACCCCCTCACCACACCCATCTGCTTTGGTTTCTGTTTCTGAGCATGTCCTCCATGACTGGCACCTCCACGTGCTCCAGGCTCATCCTTTCTCTCCAGCCCCATCTTTGAAGCAGATGTTTCTCCCACAGCCAGTGCCCATAGGTCCATCTTCACTAGGAAAGAGTCAGCAGTGGAGGCTGGTGTAGCAGAATCCCAAGTGCACTTTGTACAGCGTTACTCACCGGCACTGATGCCTGCTTTGGGGCCTCTGCACCCTTTGTGTCACTTTGTAGTAATGTGTTTTCATTTACGGGATGATTTTAAAGTATGGGAACTAACCAGGCACAGTGGCCATGCCTGGAATCCTAGCATTTTGAGAGGCTGAGGCCAGAGGATCACTTGAGCCCAGGAGTTCCAGACCACCCGGGGCAACATAGTCAGTCACTGTCTCTACAAAATATAAAATGAAAAATAAAAATCAGCCAACCCAGTCAGACGCAGTGGCTCACGCTTGTAATCCCAGCACTTTGGGAGGCCACAGCAGGAGGATCACATGAGGCCAGGAATT
This sequence comes from Piliocolobus tephrosceles, assembly GCF_002776525.5. Taxonomy (NCBI): domain Eukaryota; kingdom Metazoa; phylum Chordata; class Mammalia; order Primates; family Cercopithecidae; genus Piliocolobus; species Piliocolobus tephrosceles. The sequence continues at coordinate 34,041,685 of NC_045454.1, read as the reverse complement.
CAAAACCAGCCCGGCCAACATGGCAAAACCCTAGCTCTACTTAAAAAAAAAAAAAAAAAAAAAAATAGCTGGGCATGGCAGTGAACATCTGTAATCCCAGGTACTTGAGAAGCTGAAGCACAAGAATCACTTGAACCTGGAAGGCGGAGGCTGCACTGAGCCGAGGTCATGCCACTGCACTCTAGCCTGGGCTACAGAGGGAGATTCTGTCAAAACAGAAACAAAAAAATCACCCTTAGCTGGCCAAGGTGGGAGGATCACTTGGGCTCAGGAATTTGAGCTATGATTGTGCTACTGCACTCGAGCCTGGGTGGAAAAAAAAAACAGGCCAGGTGCGGTGGCTTATGCCTGTAATCCCAGCACTTTGGGAGGCCAAGGCGGGCAGATAACTTGACATCAGGAGTTCGAGACTAGCCTGGCCAACATGGTGAAACCCCGTCTCTACTAAAAATAAAAAATTAGCTGGGTGTGGTAGCGGGCGCCTGTAGTCCCAGCTACTTGGGAGGCTGAAGCACAAGAATTGCTTAAACCTGGGAGGCAGAGGTTGCAGTGAGCCAAGATCGTGCCACTGCACTCCAGCCTGGGTGACAGAGTGAGACTCCGTCTCAAAAAATAAATAAATAAATAAATAAATAAATAAATAAATAAATAAATAAATAATAAAGTATTTCGGTGGACAGAGACCCTCGGGTCCAAGCTGACATAAGCCCACTAGATGTTTGGCCCGACAGTGGTATTGGCACCAAGTACCTCGGCCACACTGGTCCCACAACCCGCTGGTGGCTGTGTGACCTTGGCTGGCTGCTTAACTTCTCTGAGCCTGTTTGCTCCCTGGGCACCAGATTTGGAAAAAGAACAGACTGTTTGTGAGGATTACATTCCAGTGCCAACAAGAAAGGCTTTTGTAAATGATTAAGCAATACACACAGGACCATGGCCGCAGAATGCAGTTGAGGGCATCCCTCCCCATGCAGGGAGCCAGAAACCGGGATAGGAAAAGGCTGGTGGGAACACCCACCATCTCTCAGGATCTTGCCGTATCTTACCACCATCCCTTACCCCCCCAGGACTGAGTCTCCTGCCATTCCGAGCAGGCCTGGTATGGATAATGGTGTGAAGGAAGGCCCGGTGCGATTGCGTGAGGATGCCGAGGCTGTCCTGTCCTCGTCCGTCTCATCAAAGGCAAGTACCCTGGCCTCCCGAAATGAGTGTTCTGGGGTCCCAGCCTCCCCACCCTCACTCCCAGGCTCCCTGCCCCCTCCTCCAAGCTTCTGTGCCCTCTCCAAACAGGTTCAGAGATCCCTCTCCTGTGCTCCATGCACCCCATCACAAATCACCCTGCACCTAGGATGTGCATGTTGGCACACCTGCCCACCTGGGCTGAGGGTGGAGTGGCAGAGCCTCTCTGCTCCCACAGCCCTAGATACTGTAAGGTCATGGGATGGAGGACACCAGCCACCCTCTATTCCACAGAAAGCCCTGCTTGTGATGTGAATCCAGCCAGCCCAGCCACCTGGTAAGAGGCAAAAACCTCACCCAGCGCCAGTGTGGAGAGGGGAAGCCTGACGTATCAGACGTGTCTTGGAGCCCCCTTTTCTCCCTCAGATTTTGGAACACTAAGGAATTAGCCAAGGCCAGACGTGCTGGCTCACACCTATAATCCCTGCTCTTTGGGAGGCTGAGGTGGCAGGATCATATGAGACCAGGAGTTTGAGGCCATCCTGGGCAACATGGTGAAACCCCATCTCTACTAAAAATCTAAAAATTAGCCAGGCATGGTGGCACACACCTGTAATCCCAGCTACCTGGGAGGCTGAGGCAGTTGAATTGCTTGAACCCGGGAGGTGGAGGTTGCAGTGAGCCGAGATTGTGCCACTGCACCCCAGCCTGAGCGACAGGGTAAAACCCTGTCTCAAAAAAAAAAAAAAAAAAAAAAGGCAAATGCAGAGAGCCAAAGGGGGTGGGCATGCTTGGGCTTTACTCTGTGTTTCCAAGTTCACCTCTTAAGTCCACAGTTCCATTGAAGAAAAGATATTCTCTCAGAGCAATTGGGTCAGCCTTGTTGTTGTTCACCGTAGAAACCAGAACCCCCACTGGCCCCTAAGTCCTATCAGCTGAACCTGAAACACAGACCAACCCAGCCCCACGCAGAAACCATTGCACTCCCAGGGCCTGACTCGGGCCGACCGCACAGGCAGTTTTCAAAGTCCATGGGGTCAAAGACTGAGGTGGCGTCATTTTCCAGGCCTCCTGACCTTTCCCCGGATTCCAGGTGACACTTCAGAGCAACAGGTGGGCGGGAGGACTCATTTACTGGGGTTACCATCAGGCGACTGAGGCACAGGTCAGGCACATGCCTTGAAGTTTAGTGAAGGTCCCAAAAGAGCTGGAAGAACACCTGGATACAGCTGTTGCTCTGCATGCCGGAGAGGAGGGGGTCTGCAATGTGGATCCCACCACATGGACAAGCTTGAGACAGCAATGGCTGCCGAACCACATGCAGAAATGCACCAGTGCTGGTCACTTGCTGGGCATCACACACACATGCCCATTCTCCTCTGTGCTGGCAGGCCCTGAAGACATTACTCTTGGTCTGCCTGGCCAGCCCCAAGGTGGAAGGGACTCACTCTGCAAAGTCTCTTTTCTTTGGTTAAGAAGCTGAGCCTTGGCTAGGCATGGTGGCTCATGCCTGTAATCCCCGTACTCTGGGAGGCTCAGGTGGGAGGACTGCTTGAGGTCAGGAGTTCGAGACCAGCCTGGCCAACATGGTGAAACCCCGTCTCTACTAAAAATACAAAAATTGGCCAGGCATGGTGGCACGCGCCTGTAATCCCAGCTCCTCATGAGGTTGAAGTGGGAGAATTGCTTGAACTCAGGAGGTGGAGGTTGCAGTGAGCTGAGATCACACCACTGTACTCCAGCCTGGGCGACAGAGTGAGACCCTGTCTCAGAAAAAAAAAAAAAATACTGAGCCTCTTCCCATGGTGTTTACGGCCAACATGCATCCTATCCGGGATTGCCCACTTTCTCTCTGTCAGCTGCCTGGCCAACAAATTCTTCTTTTGTAGGATCTCCCCACATGATGGATCTTGAAACTTTGACCTGTCATTGATGCCTGCTCCCAGCTCTTTGGATAATAAGGTGTTTGTGTTCATTAGAGAGGAGCTGGAAGTGTTGGCCAGAGGCAGCAGCCTCCACTGGGCATGTGAACTGGCCCCAACACACGTCCTCCAGGTGCCACTGGTGGCCGCCTTGAGAGGTGCAGTTTATGGATGTGTGTTCCCGATACTAAGATTTAGCATCGGCCAGGCGTGGTGACTCACACTAGAGATCCCAGCACTTTGGCAGGCCAAGGCGGGAGGATTGCTTGAACCCAGGAGTTTGAGAACAGCCTGGGTAACATAGCAAGACCTTGTCTTTGGAAAAAAATAAAATTAGCTGGGTGTGGTGGCACACATCTGTGGTCTCAGCTACTGAGGAGGCTGAGGTGGGAGGATCACCTGAGCCCAAGGGGTCATGGCTGCAGTGAGCTATGATCATGCACTTGCACTCCAGTCTGGTAGCAGAGTGGGATCCTATCTCAAACAAACAACACAGAGTTGGCTTTGTAATGTTAAGAGCCTCAGCTTGGCCTATAATCCCAGCACTTTGGGAGGCCGAGACAGGTGATCACCTGAGCCTCAGGAATTCGAGACCATCCTGGGCAACGTGGAGAAACCCCATCTCTGCCAAAAATACAAAAATTAGCCAGGCAGGGTGGCGCACGCCTGTAATCCCAGGTACTGGGAAGGCTGAGGCAGGACAACCACTTGAACCCGGGAGGCAGAGGTTGCAGTGAGCCAAAATTGCGCCACCGTACTCCAGCCTGGTGGACAGAGCGAGACTCTGTCTCAAAAAACAAGCAAACAAAAGGACAAACTGATAGGAGGTAAACACCGAATGGAGGAGGTGGAAGAACTCTGTGTCTCCAGCAGGGCACAGGGAGGCACTCTCCACGGAATATTCCATTTGCACACAGAGGCCCATTCCAGAGGGGAGCAGCTGGTCCGACTGATTCAGAGAAGGAACTGGCCGGCTGGTAAGGCCTTGGACTGCTGTTGGGACGACCACCAAGCGCCCACATTTCTCAAAGCTCATGGAACCAGACGTCTGCAACCTGGCTGCATGTCCCAGAAAAGGCAGAGGCCCCCGAAGACAGGCCTTCAAGAAGCTAGGAGAAGATCAAACCCCATGGCGAAGTTTGACCTCAGAAATAAAATCGCTGTGCAATCTGTCCCTTTGAGGAAGGGAGGGCTGGGCTGGTGGAGGGGACCCTGGGGGCACTGAGGAAAAGGAGGCTGTGTTCTGTGGAACCGGACTGGGGGTGCAAGGCTGCTGGGTAGCCCAGGACATGTGGGAAAGGGTCTGAGAGCTGGCACCTTGCCGTTTCAACGACGAGGACTGGGAGACCAAAGAGGGCACCCTCTGTCTGAGCTCAGTCAGGGCAGAACTGGGATTCAGGTCAGGTGTGTGGACAGACTCAGGCCCAGCCCTTCACCCCGAGCCACCCACTGAGCTGAGCAAACTCTAGAGGTGGGGGCAGCCATGCTCAGTCTGACTCCGGCTACCTGTTACACCTGAGAAGTGCTCCCACATCCCTTCCCCATCTCCAGCCTCCACCATATCTATCCTGGGTTTCTGCAGGAGCCACTTCTACCCTGGTCACATTTTTATTTTTATTTTTTATTTTTTCAGATGGAGACTCGCTCTGTCACCCTGTCTGGAGAACAGTGGTGCAATCACGGCTCACTGCAACCTTGGCATCCCAGGTTCAAGCGATTCTTCTGCCTCCGTTTTATGAGTGACTGGGATTACAGGCACCCACCGCCATGTCTGGCTAATTTTCATATTTTTAGTAGAGATGAGGTTTCACCATTTGGGCACGCTGGTCTCGAACTCCTGACCTCAGGTGATCTGCCCATCTCGGCCTTCCAAAGTGCTGAGATTACAGGCATGAGCTACAGTGCCCAGCCCCACTCTGGTCATATTAAAAATGGGCCATTTAGGCCAGGCATGGGGTCTCATGCCTGTAATCCCAGCACTTCAGAAGGCCGAGGCAGGCAGATCACTTGAGGCCAGGAATTCGAGACCAGCCTGGCCAGCATGGTGAAACCCCGTCTCTACTAAAAATACAAAAATTAGCCAGGCGTGGTGGTGCTTGCCTGTACTCCCAGCTACTCAAGAGGCTGAGGGAGCAGAATTGCTTGAACCCGAAAGACAAAGGCTGCAGTGAGCTGAGATCACACCACTGCATTCCAGCCTGGGCAACAGAGCGAGACTGTGTCTCAAAAAAAAAAAATTGCCCATTTACTTGGGCAAAGATCAGCCCTCCTTGCCAGGCTTTGTGGGGTCTGGCACCCATCTCTCTTTCCTATCTCCTTTCTATTCTCTGGGCCCCCTCCCTTTCCCTGTGCCAGCAAATCTGCCCTCCTTGTGGTCCCCCAGGGTCCCCTGCTCCTTTTCACCCTAGCCTCTGAGTGTTCATTCCTCCCCACCTAATACTATGACACACACCCCAAAGTGACCTGCACCTCATCCTTCAAGCTCAGCCTCTCACCCCCCTATCCAGAGTTCTTGCAGAACCCTGGGCCACCTCCTCGCAGCACCTTCCTGATGGGTGGCTGTATTTGCATTCATCTGATGATTCTGTTGGCATCTGGCTCTCTGTGTGGACCAGTGGCACCATGGGGAAAGGAGGGGTCTTGCATACACCCCCACCCTGCACTGTGGGACTCCAGGCCCTTCAGGAAGCCTGTGCCTAGTAGGACTTCACAAATTCCTGGAAGTTGCTGAACAACCTGTCCATCCACGTTACATTCAGACAGCAAAGCACTGCAGGGCAAGGAAAGGTCAGAGCACTTCCCATCCAGAACTTTCCAGAATGCTCTCCGCCACTTCTCAATGAGTCCCGTGGCCAAGTCCACTGGGGAAATGGAATCAGAGCACCTCCCATCCAGAACTTTCCAGAATGGAAAAGTTCTCTCTGCCACTTCTCAGTGAGAGTACCGTGGCCGAGTCAAACTCCAACCTGATGGGCAGATGGTGCCCGTGGGACACAGGGCTCGGACACACTCCTGTGCGGCGCAACCTTCCAGGGAAGGAGGGAGGGCTGTGGGGGAGCAGGGGCCTTGGGCAGCTCCAGAGGACTCCAGAAAGCGATGGCTCTCGGGCTGGCATGGGAGTAGTCAACGCAAGTTGGCAGCCATCATCAATGTTGCTGTCACCCCCTCAACTGGGCTGGATGAAGAGTCATAGATGCCAACCCGATCGGAAGTTGTGGGAAGGGACACGCTGGCACAGAGTCAAGGTCTGTTTGCCTGATACCCACTGCCAACCCCCTGACCCCAAGAGTCCCTAGTGCCTGTTTTCAGTCCCTGTGTACCTAAAATGCCACAGTGCCATAGTCAGGTGCACACAGGCTGTGGAGGGAACTGAAGTTTGCACATAGGCCATTCCTATTGTGAGCCTGTCTCTGAGAATGTGAAACCTGCACACCTCACCTCCAACGTGGATGGTCCCTGTTATCCTGGGAGGTTTTCACTGTGGCCTGTGGACCCACCATGGATCACCCAGAACCAAGCATCACCAACACACTCAGGGTGGGGTGCATCCCTTGGCCCTGGCACAGAGGGTGTAAGGAAGGCACTTCTGGGGCAAGGTCCTCTGCAGAGCAGACCCCCTGCCCTCTGACCTCTGATGACGTGTTCTGTTGCAGCGTGACCACAGGCAAGTGCTCAGCTCCCTGCTGTCTGGGGCCCTGGCTGGCGCCCTTGCTAAAACAGCAGTAGCCCCCCTGGACCGAACCAAAATCATCTTCCAAGGTAAGTGTTGTCCTTCCCCACGTGATAAAGAAGCTACCAGGCGGTCACCTCCTCCTTCATGGCCCCAAGCCATGCTTCAAATTGGTTTTTTTTTTTTTTTTAGATTTATTTTAGAAATGAGGTTTTTCTCTGTTGCCCAGGCTGGCCTCAAACTCATGGGCTCGAGTGATCCTCCTGCCTAAGCCTCCCAAGTACCTGGGACTATGGGTGTGCTCCACTGCACTCAAATTGGGTTTTTTTAATGTCTCTTTAAAATCCACTTAGAGGCCAGGCGCAGTGGCTCTTGCCTGTAATCCCAGCACTTTGGGAGGCCGAGGCAGATGGATCACTTGAGGTCAGGAGTTTGAGAGCAGCCTGGCCAACATGGGGAAACCCCGCCTCTACTAAAAATATAAAAATTAGCTGGACATGGTGGCGGGCACCTGCAATCCCAGTTACTCTGGAGGCTGAGTCAGGAGAGTCGCTTGAACCTGGGAGGCGGAGGTCGCAGTGAGCCAAGATCACAGCTTTGCACTCCAGCCTGGGTGACAGAGACACCCTGTCTCAATAAATTAATTAATTAATTTAATTCAATTAATTAAATAAATAATAAAATCCACTTCAAATCTGTACGAGTTTCCTGGGGCTACTGTCAGACCACAAACCAGGTGGCCTCAAACAACAGGAATTTCTTCTCTCACAGTCCTGGGGCCAGAAGTCTGAAGTGAAGGTGTGAGCAGGGCTGCGTACCCTCCGGAGGCTCTAGGGGAGGATCTTCCTTACTTCTTCCCGCTTCTAGGGGCTCCTGGTTCTCCTTGGCTTGTGGCCCCATGGCTCCAATTTCTGCCTCTGTCATCGCGTGTGTGTCTGTTTTCTCTCTATATATTTATTTTGTCTGTTTTTGTTTTTGAGATAGAGTCTCGCTCTGTCACCCAGGCTGGAGTTCAGTGGTGTGATCTTGGCTCACTGCAACCTGGATCCATCTCCCCAGTTCAAGCAATTCTCCTGCCTTAGCCTCCCAAGTAGCTGGGACTACAGGCACACACCACCATGCCTGGCTAATTTTTTTGTATTTTTAGTAGAGACAGGTTTCGCCATGTTGGCCTGGCTGGTCCTGAACTCCTGGCCTCAAGTGATCCACCCACCTTGGCCTCCCAGAGTGCTGGGATTATGGGCATGAGCTATCGCGCCCGGCCTGTTTTCTCTTCTTATAAGGACACCAATTTGCATTTAGGGCCCACCCTAACCCAGTACAACCTTACCTTAACTCTATTACATCTGCAAAGGCCCTGCTTTCAGATAAGGTCATCTTCTTGGGGATTAGGGGTTAGAACTTGGACACAGCTTTTTGGAGGACAGAAATTAAACCCTCAACAGAAACCCTCACCCTTCCTCCCTAGGATTAAACAGTCGCAGAGTCCTTTGAAGAGGTGGCCTTTGCCCCCCTCAAACAGTTACCAGTTCCTGCCCAGGGCCCAGAAGCAAGATGGTTACAGCCGGGGCCCTCTGCCCCTCAGCTGTTTGGGAAGAATCTGCAGGCTTGAGCCAGGCCCTTCCCACCACCTTGAGCTGGTCCCCTACCCTCTGTGTCCCAGTTTCCTCCTCCGTAAAGTGGAGGCATGGATATCAGCGTCCTCCTTGGCAGGCATGGGCGTCCAATGAGCTGGCAGGTCCTCAAAAGGGGCAGGCCCTTTTATTTATTTATTTATTTATTTATTTTGAGACAGAGTCTCGCTGTTTCCCAGGCTGGAGTGCAGCGGTATGATCTCGGCTCACCACAACCTCCACCTCCCGAATTTCAGCGATTCTCCTGCCTTAGCCTCCCGAGTAGCTGAGATTGCAGGAGTCTGCCACCATGCCCGGCTAATTTTTTTGTATTTTTTTTAGTAGAGTCAGCGTTTTGCCATGTTGGCCAGGCTGGTCTCGACCTCCTGACCTCAGGTGATCCACCCACCTCAGCCTCCCAGAGTGCTGGAATTACAGATTTGAGCCACTGCGCCTGGCCAGGGCAGGCCCCTTTAAGTGCACATGAGCAGGTGCGGGGTGTTGTGTTCTTCAGGGAACTGGGGTTCAACCCTGGAGGTTCAACTGGGGTTCAACCCAGGCATGCATGCATGTTGCACACACAAATGGTGGGGGGCGAGGGCTGAGGGAAGCGGGCTGCCAGGCCATCAGAGGCTCCTGATGACCGTTTGTGGCCCATTTTTCTGGGTCTCTCCCAAGAGTGCTCATGGCCCACCGTGGCTCGGGTCCCCCATGCCCGAGGGCAGCACAGAACCAGAGAGGGAACCCGGCAGCCACAGGGGGTGGGAGAGGCAGGATAGCAGTGCCTGTGCTGCGGCCCTGGGAGGGGCATGTCTGGAAGAGAGGGCTGACCACACACGTAGAACCTGCAAGCCTTGTTCTGAGAGCCAGGGCTTTCAGCTGAGGCCCAAGTGCCTGGCGGCTGGGACACCTTCACTGCAGGGGTTTGGGTGAATGGTAGTCTAGTCCAGGGACAGGGGGCTGAGTGCCAACCCATCTCAGACACGTTCTCTCACTGGAGACCCTCACTATTCTGGGGGTTGGGTGTTGGCTCAGCTCCCATTCCTGGGACAAGATTAGGGGGGAAGAGGAGGGCGACTCTGCTAGGGGGTGCTGGGGGTGGGACCACGCAGACGGGGGTTCTGTCCTTTGCATCTCAGTGGCTTTTGTGCTTCTGTTTTTTCCAGTGTCTTCAAAAAGATTTTCTGCCAAGGTGAGCCACTATGTCACCGCCCCAGCCTGGGGACAGTCACCACTACCCTGCTGGGCTGGCAGGAGTTAGGCAGGTGATCTGAGGAGAGTCTCTGGGGGTGGGGACAGGACTACCTGTCTTCCCATCCCCAGCTCTGCCTGGACACGGCCCAGCCTGGGAATTGACGGGACATCCAGAGTGTCCTTCCGGCAGTGGGGTGGGGAGACTCATCAGCTCTAAAACAACCTTTCATGTTTGATTTATTGTTAAACAGAGAGCAGATGCTACCTTCTTAATAAAGAAAAAGATAAACTGTAAAAGCTAGAATGCCAAACACCAACAGACATGCCCTTGGGCAGGGCTCCGAGCTGCTTTGCAACCTGGTTCGCTTTGCAGTCCCCAGGGGTGGAGAACTTGCTGGGGTGGGAGGCCCAGAAAACATAGGGAGGAGGGACGGGGCTGGGGTTGATAATGTCAGTCTGGACAAATCAGGGTGGGGCCCTCACATGGGGGTGGGGTTGTGTACTGTGCATGGAGATGGGGTCACCCCGGCCCCGCCTCCGCACTTTCAGCGCTCTGCTGGACACACAGGCGCACAGGGAGGGCAGGCAGAGGCGGAGGGATGTTGACCTCCCCGCTTATCTCCAGGAGGCCTTCCGGGTCCTCTACTACACCTACCTCAACGAGGGCTTTCTCAGCTTGTGGCGCGGGAACTCGGCCACCATGGTGCGCGTGGTGCCGTACGCCGCCATCCAGTTCAGCGCCCACGAAGAGTACAAGCGCATCCTGGGCAGCTACTATGGCTTCCGCGGAGAGTGAGGACCCGCCCCTCCCCGCCCTGCCCCGCCCCAGAATCGCCCCGCCCACGCCCGCCCCTCTGTCTGTCTGCTGCACGTCCTGCCCCCTGCCCTCCTTATGTCCCGCCCTCTCCGCGTTTTTTTCTGGGTGCCCTGTCCCTAGCCCTGCACTCCCTCTTCCCCCAACGAAACACCGGGAGATTCCTCGCCCAGGCCCTCCTGAGGCGCCCCCTGACTCTGTCACATGCCCTATTCTGTCTTCAGAGCTCCTTTCCTTTGCCCGTTTGTCTCCAGACGTTTCTGCACCCCCCACACATAAATCCCAGAGAGACAGGCCACTATGCCCCCTGGGCCGTAGGGAAAATACGCATCATTGATTAATTTATGCCAGCAGCGGGGAAGGGAAGGCAGCCATGTGAACCTCAAAATGAGGCCCACTCCAGAAACCCCATCATCTTGGCCACGAGAAAGCCAAACCCGCCTCGTGTTCCTCGGTCCTCACCCCTGTCCCCGCCCCAGCAGAGACGTGCGTGTGCTCCAGGCTGGGCCTCTGTGCATCTGCAGTCCCCTCACTGGCGTCTCGCCTTCTCCCCCTGCCCTGTTCAGAGCCCTGCCCCCTTGGCCTCGCCTCTTCGCCGGCGCACTGGCTGGAACGACAGCCGCTTCACTGACCTACCCCCTGGACCTGGTCAGAGCGCGGATGGCCGTAACCCCGAAGGAAATGTGAGTCCTTACGTCTGTGATGCGCATCAGCCCCGGGGGCTCTGTGTCTTGGGGGCTCCCAGGTCGGAATCCCTCTCTCTATCGGGCCCCTGGGGTTTGCATCTGGGCCTCTGTGTCCACAGGGCAGGCCTCGTGTTTTATTCTGCAGCTGTTCCAGAAAGGCAGCAATTTGTTCTCTTAGCCTGGGGGTCAGTTTCTGCTTAGATCAAAACCAAGAGTCTTCATTTTGAACTGGGCACAGATGCATTAAAAATATGTAAGAATATGGCGGTGGCTCACACCTGTAATCCCAAAACTTTGGGAAGCCGAGGCGGGCGGATCACTTGAGGTCAGGAGTTTGAGAGCAGCCTGGGCAACATGGTGAAACCCCGTCTTTACTAAAAATACAAACATTAGCCAGGCGTGGTGACACTCACCTGTATTCCCAGCTACCTGGGAGGCTGAGACAGGAGAATTGCTTGAACCCGGGAGGCAGAAGTTGCAGTGAGCCAAGATTGAGCCACTGCACTCCAGCGTGGGCAATAGAGCCAGACTCTGCCTAAAAAAAAAAAAAATTGTGAGAATAGAATGCTTAATTCAGGGAAGATACCATGATCGTGAAAAATGTGTTAAGAATAGACCGGGCTTGGGCCTGGGTGCAGTGGCTCATGCCTGTAAACCCAGCACTTTGGGAGGCCAAGGCAGGAGGATCGCTTGAGCCCAGGAGTTTGAGACCAGCCTGGGCGACATAGCAAGACCCCATCTCTACAAAAACTGAAATATTAGCCTGGTGTGGTGGCTTACGCCTGTGGTCCCAGTTGCTCCAGAGGCTGAGGAAGGAGGATTGCTTGAGTCTGGCAGCTTGAGGCTGCAGCGAGCCATCACTACACTGCAGCTAGGCCACAGAGTGAGACCCTGTCTCCAAAAAAAAAAAAAAAAAAAAAAGACAAAAAAAAAGTGTAAGGATAGAGGTGTAAGAATAGGTGGTGTAAGAATAGTGTAAGAATAGGTGGCTCATGCCTGTAATTCCAGCACTTTGGGAGACAGAGGTGGGTGGATCACCTGAGGTCAGGAGTTCAAGACCAGCCTGGTCAACATGGTGAAACACTGTTTCTACTAAAAATACAAAAATTAGCCAGGTCTGCTGGCATGTATCTGTAATCCCAGCTACTTGGGAGGCTGAATCAGGAGAATTACTTGAACCCAGGAGGCAGAGGTTGTAGTGAGTCGAGATTGTGACACTACACTCCAGCCTGGGCAACAGAGGGAGACTGTCTCAAAACAAAAACAAACAAACAAAAAACAAACAAACAAACAAAAAGACAAGGGCTGAGCATGCCAGAGTGTTTCCCGTGGCAAAGCTGGAGTCTGGGCTTACCCGTGCATTTCCCCTCTAATGCCAAAGCTTGGGCGATGGGGTTATATGTCTTGAAGAAGGAAAACATCAACATTCAAACACACCCAGGCCCAGCCGGCTGTGGGAGGAGCCAAGAGCCTCTGTGGCTCCTCCCTGTGCCTGGGAGGCCTAAGTCCCACCTGCTGGGCTGCTCTGTCCTGGCAGGTACAGCAACATCTTTCATGTCTTCATCCGCATCTCGAGAGAAGAGGGGCTGAAGACCCTCTACCATGGATTTATGCCCACTGTGCTGGGGGTCATTCCCTACGCCGGCCTGAGCTTCTTCACCTATGAGACGCTCAAGAGCCTGCACAGAGGTAAGGAGAGCTGGGAGCATGGGGAGGGGACGTTCAGGAAGCATTCCCTGGGGACCGCAGCTCCACCTGGGTCACATAGACCTGGAGACTGGGCGGAGTGGGGTACGACCCCTGGGTGGGACAGGCTGTAGACCCACATCCAAATTGGGAGAAAACACACTGTGTCCAGCCACCACTGAGGAACCTGGACTCACTGCCTTAAATGCCTATGTGAGAGGAACTCTGGCCAGTGCCTTGGCTCATGCCTGTAATCCCAGCACTTTGGGAGGCCAAGGTGGGCGGATCACTTGAGGTCAGGAGTTGCGGACCAGCCTGGGCAACATGGCAAAACCCCGTCTCTACCAAAGATACAAAAAATTAAGCATGGTGGCACACGCCTGTGGTCCCAGCTACTGGAGAGGCTAAGGTGGGAAGATCACCTAAACCTAGGAGGTCAAGGCTGCAGTGAGCGGTGATCTCACCACTGCACACCAGCCTGGGTGTCAAAGTGAGACCCTGTCTCAAGTAGAAAAAAAAAAAAAGTGACTCTGGGAAGCCCAGTGTGTCACCCAGAGCATTGACAGCCACCTATCATCTTCACAAGCACGAACACAAAGCATATGGGTAAAACCCAAATGGAAGGGAAGTACTCTTGCTTGTTTTGGTACTTGGGAGAAAATCAAAAAGTACAAAGAATGATATCATACTCATACCTGCCACCGCATGTGAACATTTTGCTACATTTGCTCCCAGATATTTTGTTTTTTTTCTTTGTTGTAGAGATGGGGTCTCCCTCTGTTGCCCAAGTTGGTCTCAAACTCCTGGGCCCAAGCGATCCTCCTGCCTTGGCCTCCCAAAGTGCTGGGATTAAAGGTGTGAGCCACTGCACCCAGCCTGCTCCCAGACATTTTTTGTCAAAGAAAGAAAATGTTAGGGGTAATGTTGAGGGCAACAAGTCTCTCTCCTGAGGCCTCTTATTAGAAGTGAGGGTTGCACCCCTCAAGACTGCTTGGAAAATACTTCTGTATGCATTTATCTGTGGCATAAACAAAACCATGTCACCTTTCGCAGGTATACAAAATGCTCACCCGGGAGTGCAGCTCCCAGCTCAGCTGGTTTGGGGTGCATCCACCAGCATCTGTGCTCTGTTCCGCCTTTTTAGTGGCTGCACAGTGGGCCTTCCCTTCTTGGGGTGCCTTTGGCTGTTGCCAGGTTTTCTGTGATCAGCCGACATCCAGGAGCTCGTCTCCTTGTGTGACTATAAAACCCCATTTTTGGTGTTTCTTTCTGGAGTGCTTCCCAGCCCCATGTCCCCATGTTCTCACCCCACATGATGCCATCAGACCCCTTGTTTTTACCCACCTGGTGAGCAGATCACAGTGCCTCTTGTCTGGCTGTTTTTTTGAGACGGAGTCTCACTCTGTCACCCAGGTTGGAGTGCAGTGGAATGATGTCAGCTCACTGCAACCTCCGCTTCCCGGATTCAAGCTATTCTCCTGCCTCAGCCTCCCGAGTAGCTGGGATTACAGGCTCCCGCCACCAAACTTGGCTAATTTTTGTGTGTTTTTAGTAGAGACGAGGTTTCTCCATGTTGGTCATGGAGAAACCCTGTCTCTACCAAAAATATAACATTAGCCAGGCGTGGTGATGCCTGCCTATAATCCCAGCTACTCGGGAGGCTGAGACAGGAGAATGGCTGGAACCGGGGAGGCAGAGGTTGCAGTGAGCCGAGATAGCGCCATTGCACTCCAGCCTGAGCAACAAGAGTGAAACTCCGTCTCAAAAAAAAAAAAATTATTTCTCGAGTTTGAGTGAAAGGAGCGACCCGGGGATGAGGCAATGGGGCGTGTGGGTGCGCATGAGTGCGAACACACGTGGGGGTGCAAATGCATGTGTGTATGTGCACGCAGGTTGCTCCTAGAGGTGCAAAGGTGCGCGCGCACGGGTGCGGGGTGCACGCCCCCTCGCGGCTCCCTCACGGCCCTCCCGCCCCTTGCCCTGCAGAGTACAGCGGCCGCCGGCAGCCCTACCCCTTCGAGCGCATGATCTTCGGCGCCTGCGCTGGCCTCATCGGGCAATCGGCCTCGTACCCGCTGGATGTGGTGCGGCGGCGCATGCAGACGGCCGGCGTCACCGGCTACCCGCGTGCCTCCATCGCCTGCACGCTGCGCACCATCGTGCGGGAGGAGGGCGCTGTGCGCGGCCTCTACAAAGGCTTGAGCATGAACTGGGTCAAGGGTCCTATCGCCGTGGGCATCAGCTTCACCACCTTCGACCTCATGCAGATCCTGCTGCGGCACCTGCAGAGCTAGGGTACCCTGAGCTGCTCTCAGGACGGTGGACCAGTGACCCCTTTGTATTCTGGGCCCATGGAACGGGGGGCGCGCTTGATTCCACCTCAGGAGCCACATGAGGCGCTTTGTGGAACGAGAAGGTGGACCTGAGGAGCCTGGGCTCAGAGTCCAGGTCTAAACGCAAAGCTGGCGGCCCTGGAAGTGCAGTGTTAGGGCGATGGTGTGGGGGGTCCCGCAGCCCCCCTCTTCCTTCCTCTGCAGAGGCTGGCGCTGTCTGCCGGAGGTGTTGCCCAAAAGGCCCTAGTGGGGTGTGGTCAGCTCCACCTCCTGATCCTGTGTGTCCTCAGACATGCTGCTGATTCTAGTGACCCCTGTCCCCACCAGGCTCAGAGCCAGATCGCGCCCGGCCCTTGTTCTGACTCCAGGTGCCTGCCCGGCCTCTAGGGTGCGGGGCGCCTTTCCTGCAGGCGGACCCTGCCCTGGATGAGGCCAGCCTCGTGATCAGCTTTGACCACAAATGCAGCCCCTGGTCCACCCCACCCTGCCGGCCCTGCCTTCTCCAGTATTTCCCACGTGGCCACGACTCCTCAGTCACCAGAGCCTCCTGCTGGGAACAGTGTCCCCCAGAGCCTCATGTCTATCTCTATCCTAGACCCTGCAAGCAGCTGGGTCCTCAAGAGCACATCTCCCCCTAGGGTTGCCTGCCCACCTGCTTTGTAACCTTCCCAGGAGACTCATGCTTGCTCTGCGCAGCAGGGCTCGAGGCCCAGGCCATGACATGGAACTGCCTCAGGTTTGGGTCAGGTCAGACCTGCAGCCTGGGGCATCTGCTCAAATGTAAGCACCCAAGCCACCCCCTTTGGCCCAGAAGCTCCTGCCCCCTGGGCCCAGCGTCTCAGTGCCCCAACCCTCTGCCCAGCTGTGGTATCCAACGGGTCCCTGGGTCCCCACTTGAGCAGGCATTTGGCTGGGATATGGAGCAATTTAAAGCCCACAGGGGTTGTTCAGTTTCTATGAAATGGAGCACGGGGCACCTGGTAGTCTCGATCCCCCCGAGTGGGAGCCTCATGACAGAGTATAGCCTGGGGGTGGGAGGTGAGGAAGAGCTGAGGTACCCAGGTACCTCAGAGACCAGCTAACTGGTCTCTCAGAGAAGTCCTCCAGGGCCCACCAGATATCACAGACACTCAGAAACACCCTTCTTCTTCTTATTCTTTTTTTTTTTGGTTTGTTTGTTTTTGGTTTTCAACTTGGCTGACCCCGGGTCTATGATCTATTGACATCCAACCCCTGACCAGTCCGCCTGGTGCCAGGGTGAGCGTGACGTGAGTGTTGCTTTCCACGGCTGGCTCAGCACACGCTGTGTGAAGGGATCTGAGCTTGCTCATCTCCAGCTGTGACTTCCATTTCTCCCTTCCTTCTGTCCTCCTCCTGTTCTTGCCTTGGACCTGTGGGTGTGCAGACGGCTGTCTCTGCCTTCCTTGCATGTGGCCACCAGCCAGCCCTGATCTTGTCCCCAGAGACCCAGGCAGCCTGTGATGGCTGTGAGGGGTTGTCCCACTGGGTGGGTATCCTTTACCCAGCACTCAGACTTGGCAGGAGAGGCAGGGCAACCCTCACAAGGAGGTGAGAGGGCACCCAACTCACACAAGCATGTGACAGCAATAGGGATTGGGGGTCTGCCCCAGGTGGGTGAGACCAAATGGGCGGATTTGGGGCCACAGGCTAGGCAGGAGAGACAAGGCGTAGGTGGGAAGGTCCCCCAGGCCCTGCTGACCCCAGCATGTCTCCCCAGAGATGGCTCCCAGCTGAGTGGGACCCGGCAGGAGTTGGGACAGTGCTGTCCCCCACCCCTGCACGCAGCCAGGCCCTCGAGGCTCTGCGGTCACTTGCCTCCCTGCTGGTCTCTGGTCCTGGTCTGGAGTTATATTTTGATGCCATGAAGACACTGTTTATATCTAATGTTTATATATTTTAAAGATTTGTGCCAAGAGAGTATATTTAATAAAAATATAAATGACTTCTCCTGCTCCTGGCTGTTCTTTGGCTCTGATCCCCACATCTTCCCCCATGAACCCCCAACCAGGGTTGAAGTGTTTTTGACATATTTGTGATAAACGTTCTGAATAAAAGTCTTGAATAAAGTTTTTAAATGCAATTGTTGTTTGAATTAATACGTACCACAATTTTCCAGAAAACACCAGCTGTCCACAAGGGCTTACAGTGAAAAGTAGGTGAACAGTTCCCTCTGCAGGGGGCTTCCTGTGACCATTTTCTCCCGTCTCCTCCCACAGAGATTCCGTGTGTACACTCGTCCCATTCAGGATATACGTGGCCACGCACAAAGGCAGGAGGGGCCGTCTCCGGCTGCATCCAGCGCAGCCCAAAGTCTCATGGACTTGAACACGGCCTTCCTTCCCAAGAGCCCTGCACTCTGGGGCTGGCTGAGGCTTCAGGCCTGAACGTCAGTCACCATCGGCAGGGGCAGCCACCAGAGGGTCTCCAATGGCAATCCCGGCTCACTTCGCCTGCAGCCCATTGGCCAGAGCAACTTGCAGGGCCCACCCACTACCAGGCCAGAAGTGGGAGCCTCTGCGTGCCCAGAGAGGAGAGGTGGCTGGGCCAGCACAGGCCTGGTGCTCTTGTTGGGGTGGGAGTAGGAACAAGTTCCACTGTGCTGACCCCGCACTGCTCTCCAACCTGCTCACGTGCAGCAGGATTTCTTTTGAGTTGGTCTGTGTTGTACACATTGTTTATCAGCTGTGCAGTTTTCTCCTAGAGGATTCCCATGGTAAAATTTACCAAGGTGGGTGCAGTGGCTGACGCCCGTAATCCCAGCACTTTGGGAGACTGAGGCAGGTGGATTGCTTGAGCCCAGGAGTTTGAGACCAGCCTAGGCAACATAGTCAGACCCCCATCTCTACCGGGAAAAAAAAAAAGAAAGAAAGAAAAATTAGGCCGAGTGCAGTGGCTCACACCTTTAATCCCAGCACTTTGGGAGGCCAGGGCAGGTGGATCACTTGAGGTCAGGAGTTCGAGACCAGCCTGACCAACATGCTGAAACACCATCTCTACTAAAAGTACAAAAATCCCAGCTACTCAGGAGGCTGAGGCAGGAGAATTGCTTGAACCTGGGAGGCAGAGGTTGCAGTGAGCCACTGCTCTCCAGCCTGAGTGACTGAGCAAGTCTCCATCTCAAAAAAAAAAATTTTTTTTTAGCCAGTCTTGGAGGTACCAGTTACTCAGAAATTCACGCATCCCTTATGTTACCAAACCAGGCTCGTTCTGCCCATCAGTACGACAACAGAGATGACAGGTTTTGCAGCAAAGAGTTTATTCACGAGGCAGCCAAGTGAGGAGAAAGGAGAACAGATCTCAAATCCACCCCCCTGAAGATGGGGTTTTAGGGATATTTAAGGGATAGAGGAGCAAGGTGGTCAGAGACACGGGGAAAAGTGGGGCAATCGGGGAACCGTGCATGCGTAGTCAAGCTTCATGGCTTTTCCATAGGATGCGTGTTCACCAAATGACATTGTTATCATGATCTGAGGGTGTAGTGTGTAGTGAGGGTGTAGTGATCTGAGGGTGTAGCCTTCTAACGTCAAAAGGTCACCACCTAAATACACACAGGCCGAGGTGAAAGTTCGGCTCTTGGCCCATTTGAACTGGACGAGAACTGATCCTATTTCTGAAGAACAACTTAAGCAGCCATTACCATGGTGGCCCATACATAGAGATGTTATCTATAAGGGAACTAGTGGGAGTTTTTTTGTTTATTTGGGGGTTTTTGTTTTGTTTTGTTTTATTTTTGAGATGGAGTGTTGCTCTTTTTGCCCAGGCTGGAGTACAATGGCACGATCTCGGCTTACTGCAACCTCCACCTCCCGGGTTCAAGCGATTCTCCTGCCTCAACCTCCTAAGTAGCTGGGACTACAGGCGCCTGCCACCCAGCTAATTTTTTGTATTTTTAGTAGAGACGGGGTTTCACCATGTTGGCCAGGCTGGTCTCAAACTCCTGACCTCAGGTGATTCACCCGCCTCAGCCTCCCAAAGTACTGGGATTACACGCTTGAGCCACTGTGCCCAGCATTCATTCATTCATTCATTCATACCCACCCACTCTTCTTTTCCCCCCTCTTTTTCCCTTTTTTTTTTTTTTTTTTTTTTTTGAGACAAGGTTTCTCTCTATTGCCCAGGCTGGAATGCAGTGACACTACCATGGCTCACTGTAGCTTCCAACTCCTGGGCTCAAGCAATCCTCCCACCTCAGCCCCCCTAGGAGCTGGGACTACGGGTACATGCCACCACACCTGGCTACTTTTTGTATTTTTTTGTAGACATGGGGTCTCACCATATTTCTCAGGCTGGTCTCTAACTCCTGGCTCAAGTGATCTGCCTGCCTTGGCCTCCCAAAATGCTGGGATGACAGGCGTGAGCCACCACACCTGGCCTGGGAGTTTAGCTATATAGTGTTTAGCTGAGTGACTTTTAACACTATGGAGTTTATAATCAACTAAAAACAAGTGAGGTAAGGTAAGATTGGTAGGTCTAATCAGGTGAGCCCTCAGTTCCCCTTTATGGATGGGCAATTATGTTGTTAGGTATTGCCATGACAACATGATAGCAATTTGGTAGGAGCTGCTGAACTCATCTGCACCCCGCCTCCGACATCCAGCCCAGATTTCTGATCTAAGTTCCATGTTTCACCCCAGTCCCTGAACCTTGGTCAACCCCTCCCCTCTCCCGCCCACCGCTGTGGCATCTCCTAATAGTACAGAGGTGAGCCCGTGGACCTGTCTAGACTAGTGACAGTGAAGAAGATGTTTGCTAGCTGCGTCCAAGAAGAGCTTCAGGAGACTCTCGTCCTCCTTTTATTGAGATGGAGTCTTGCTCTGTTGCCCAGGCTGGAGTGCAGTGGTGCAATCTTGACTCACTGCAACCTCTGCCTCCCGGGTTCAAGTGATTCTCCTGCCTCAGCCTCACAAGTAGCTGGGATTACAGGCGCCGCCACCATGCCCAGCTAATTTTTACATTTTTAGTAGAGAAGGGGGGGGTTTCAGCATGTTGGCCAGGCTGGTCTTGAACTCCTGACCTCAGGTCATCTACCCGCTTCGGCCTCCCAAAGTGCTGGGATTACAGACGTGAGCCACCGCACCCGGCCACCAAATGCTTTTTGCTATAAGCAATTCCACCTAGCCTAGGAATCTCCTGAAGAAACACAGCACAGTACCCCAGGTGCAACCGGCTGGCCGATGACTGAAGGTAGGTGTGTAAGTAGCTTAACCCGTGGACTCACCCTGAGATAATTGCTCTACACTGCCCCCATAAGGCCCCCAGCAGGACTGAGCCTGGGTTGCCCACAGCGTCACCTGCTCATTGGTGCCCCCTGCAGGGTACCTTCCCTCCTCGTCTCAGCTCTCACCCGCCATGGGGTGAGACACCTGCCTGGGGACACCTCCCAGGTAAACCACCAGCTCTGAGTCCTTTTGGGGTCATCTTTGAGGGGAACCTATCCAAAAAGGAATAGGAATGCCAGGTATTCCTGCAAATAGATCATATGGATTTACACCACATACTCTCACCCATCTTTGATCTTCCATAATCTGACAAATAAAAAACCATATCTCGGCTGGGTGCGATGGCTCATGCCTGTAATCTCAGCCCTTTGGGAGGCTGAGGCAGGCAGATCACTTGAATTCAAGTCCAGCCTGGCCAATACGGTGAAACCCAGTCTCTACTAAAAATACAAAAATTAGCCGGGCATGGTGGCGAGTGCCTGTAATCCCATCTACTCAGGAGGATCACTTGAATCCGGGAGGCAGGGCCGAGATGGCACCACTGCACTCCAGCCTGGGCAACAGAACACGACTCTGCCTCAAAAAAAAAAAAAAAAAAATTATATCTTACCTGGGTGGGGGGCTTTTTTTTTTTTTTTTTTTTTTTTTGAGACGGCGTTTCGCTCTGTCGCCCAGGCTGGATGGAGTGCAATGGCGCAATCTCGGCTCACTGCAAGCTCCACCTCCTGGGTTCATGCCATTCTCCTGCCTCAGCCTCCCAAATAGCTGGGACTACATGCACCTGCCACCACGCCCAGCTAATTTTTTGTATTTTTTAGTAGAGA
>NC_045454.1:34005155-34005524 GCF_002776525.5 Piliocolobus tephrosceles | reverse complement strand
TACTGCAACCTCCGCCTCCTGGTTTCAAGCGATTCTCCTGCCTCAGCATCCAGAGTAGCTGAGATTACAGGTGCACGCCACCTCGCCCAGCTACTTTTTGTATTTTTACTAGAGATGGGGTTTCACTATGTTGACCAGGCTAGTCTTGAACTCTAGACCTCAGGCAATCCACCCGGCTCGGCCTGCCAAAGTGTTGGGATTACAGGCATGAGCCATCACGCCTGGCTGAAATATTTTAGAATAAAATATAGAATGACGGCCGGGCGCGGTGGCTCAAGCCTGTAATCCCAGCACTTTGGGAGGCCGAGACGGGCGGATCACAAGGTCAGGAGATCGAGACCATCCTGGCTAACACAGTGAAACCCCGTC
>NC_045454.1:33908363-34005055 GCF_002776525.5 Piliocolobus tephrosceles | reverse complement strand
ACTAGCTGGGCGAGGTGGTGGGCACCTGTAGTCCCAGCTACTCGGGAGGCTGAGGCAGGAGAATGGCGTAAACCCGGGAGGCGGAGCTTGCAGTGAGCTGAGATCCGGCCACTGCACTCCAGCCCGGGCGAGAGAGCGAGACTCTGTCTCAAAAAAAAATAAATAAATAAAATAAAATAAAATAAAATATAGAATGACTTTCTGATTTTAGGGAAGGATATTTTTCAAGACAAATATCAACTAAAATAATCAAATTCCATTCATCAAGATACTAGAGGTGATGCTTACAACTACATTCAATGGCTCAGCAAAGAAAGTGTGATGCATGTATGCAGATGGAAAATAATGCAAATAGTGGTCAAGTGAAAAGAAAAAGAAAACAAGTATTGGCAATGAAGTGGAGAAATTGTGCACTTGTGCACTGCTGCTGGGAATATAATATATAAAATGGGCCAGGCACAGTGGTGCACACCTGTAATCCCAGCACTTTGGAAGGCCGAGGCTGGCAGACTGCTTGAGTTCAAGAGTTTGAGACCAGCCTGGGCAACATGGCAAAATCCATCTCTATTAAAAATACAAAAATTATCTGGGTGTGGCTGGGCGTGGTGACTCACACCTGTAATCCCAGCACTTTGGGAGGCCAAGATGGGCAGATCACCTGAGGTCAAAAGTTCAAGACCAGCCTGGCCAACATGACGAAACCCCATCTCTACTAAAAATGCAAAAATTAGCCAGGCGTGGTGGTGCATTCCCGTAATCCCAGCTAGTTGGGAGGCTGAGGCAAGAGAATCACTTGAGGCTGGAAGGTGGAGGTTGCAGTGAGCCAAGATCATGCCACTGTACTCCAGTCTGGGTGACAGAGCAAGACTCTGTCTCAAAAAAAAAAAAAAAAAAAAAAAAGTAGTTGGGTGTGGTGGTAGGTGCCTATAGTCCCAGCTACTCGGGAGCCTGAGGCATGAGAATCACTCGAATCCAGGAGGCGGAGGTTGCAGTGAGTGGAGATCATGCCACCACTGCACTCCAGCCTGGGCAACAGAATGAGACTCTGTCTCAAAAATAAAATAAAATGGTTCAGCTGCTGTATAAAACGGTATGGCAGTTCCTCAAAAAATTAAAAGTAGAATTATCATATAATCCAGTAGTTCCACTTCTGGATATATACCCTCCAAAACTGAAAATGGAGTCTCAAAGAGATACTTGTACACTCAGGTTCACAGTATTAATCAAAAAGCCAAAAGTTGGAAACAACCCACCCAAGCAAACGTTCATCCGTGGACAAATAAACAAAATGTGTTCCATCCAGACAATGAAAAAAAAAAAAAAAAAAAAAATGGAATTCTGGCTGGGCACAGTGGCTCATGCCTGTTATTCCAGCACTTTGGAAGGCTGAGGTTAGAGGATTGCTCAAGGCCAGGAGTTTGAGACCAGCCTGGGAAGCATAGCAAGACCCCATCTCTACAGAGAAAAAAAAAAAGGATAAATTAGCCAGGCATGGTGGCACGTGACTGTGGTCCCAGCTACTTGGAAGGCTGAGGTGGGAGGATCACTTGAGCCCTAGAGGTCAAGGCTGCAGTGAGTTGTGATTGCACCACTGCACTCCAGCCTAGATGACAGAGTGAGATCCTGTCTCAAAAAAAGAAAAAAAAAATTCTAACACTTGCTGCAACATGGATATGACTTGAGGACATTGTGCTAACTGCAATGAGCCCGTCACAAAAGGACAAATACTGTATGATGCCACTTATATGAGGAACCCAGAGTGGTCACATTCACAGAGACAGGACATAAAATGGTGGGCATCAGGGGCTGCAGAAGGAGGAACAGGGAGTTAGTGTTTAATGGGATGGAGTTTCAGTTTT
The DNA here is from genome assembly GCF_002776525.5 of Piliocolobus tephrosceles. Lineage (NCBI taxonomy): Eukaryota > Metazoa > Chordata > Mammalia > Primates > Cercopithecidae > Piliocolobus > Piliocolobus tephrosceles. The sequence goes on along the minus strand of NC_045454.1, from coordinate 34,003,196 downwards.
GCAAGAGGAAAGAGTTGTGGAGATGGATGGTGGTGATGGTTCCACAACAATCTAAATAGACTTTTGTTTTGTTTTTTTTTTTTTTTTGAGACAGAGTCTCACTCTGTCTTCCAGGCTGGAGTGCAGTGGCGTGATCTCGTCTCACTGCAAGCTCTGTCTCCTGGGTTCACACCATTCTCCTGCCTCAGCCGCCCAAGTAGCTGGGACTACAGGTGCCCACCACTATGCCCAGCTAATTTTTTGTATTTTTAGTAGAGACAGGGTTTCATCATGTTAGCCAGGATGGTCTCGATCTCCTGACCTTGTGATCCGCCTGCCTCAGCCTCCCAAAGTGCTGGGATTACACTCGCGAGCCACCACACCTGGCCTACCTTTTTTTTTTTTTTTTGAGATGGAGTTTTACTCTTGTTGCCCAGGCTGGAGTGCCATGGCTCGATCTTGGCTCACCACAACCTCCGCTTCCCAGGTTCAAGCTATTCTCCTGCCTCAGCCTCCCAAATAGCTGGGATTACAGGTGTGTGTCACCACATCTGGCTAATTTTGTATTTTTAGTAGAGACAGGGTTTCTCCATGTTGAGCAGGCTGGTCTCGAACTCCCGACCTCAGGTGATCTGCCTGCCTCAGCCTCCCAAAGTGCTGGGATTATAGACATGAGCCACCACACTCGGCCATCTAAATATACTTAATGCCACTGAGCTGCACATTTAAAAATGTTTAAGATGGTGAATTTTATGTTTTGTCTATTTTACCACAATGAAAAAAAATTCAAAGAGAAAAAAGATACAAAAATGGGCAACAGCGTGAACAGGCATTTCACAGAAATTTCATAGAAGAGACATGAATCATGAATAAACAGGAAAAGGTGCTCAACTTCCCTGGTAATCAGAGAAATGCATGTTAAGGCCACAGAGGGCATCATTCCATGTGACGAGGACTAGGTTGGCAAAAATCAAGCCCTATCCATGGATCCTGATTCATTTAAACCTTACTGCCCCCCTGGGAGATTGGTGCAGTCACTACCCCACCTACTTATTATTTGAGGGGTAGGTTTGCAGGTACTTATATTATTATTTTGCTTTATAATTGACATACACATCTTCTTTGTATATATCAAACATATATAATTTTAAAAACTGAAAGGCAGGGAGAACTGGAGAAGGTAAAACTCAAGCAGTCAGCAGGGTCATGTGGGCCATGGTGAGGACTATGGTCTTTCTCCTAAGACCCAGGGAGTGTGGTGCCAGGCAGAGAAGTGATGAGGTACAAATTATATGTTAAAAGGATCATTTAAGAGGCCAGGCATGGTGGCTTACACCTGTAATACCAGCACTTTGGGAGGCCGAGGTGGGCAGATCGCTTGAGCTCAGGAGTGTGAGACCAGCCTGGGCAACATAGTGAGACCCTGTCTCAATAAAAATAAATAAATAATTTTTTTAAAAAATGAAAAAAAGAGGCCACACACAGTGGCTCACACCTGTAATCCCAGCACTTGGGGAGGCTGAGGTGGGTGGGTCACCTGAGGTCAGGAGTTTGAGACCAGCCTGGCCAACATGGTGAAACCCCATCTTTACTAAAAATACAAAAATTAGCCAGGCTTGGTGGCGTGCACCCATAATCCCAGCTTGGGAGGCTGAGGCAGGAGAATCACTTGAATGCAGGAGGCAGAGGTTGCAGTGAGCTGAGATCATGCCACTGAACTCCTGCCTGGGTGACAAAAGTGAGACTCCATCTCAAAAAAAAAAAGAAAAAGAAAGAAGAGCTATAGCCATGAGTATCCATCAGAGACAGTGAGAAAGGGAATGTCCTCTCTTCCCCAAAGCCCAAACAGGTTCAGGAGCTGAGATGGTCACTAATGGGGGCTGTCTTCACCCCAGGAGCCCACTCCTTTACCTATTCATGCTGGACACCGAGCCAGTGAAACCACCAGCCTGGTCAGATTACATGATGGAGTGACAGCTGCGGCGGCCCCATGTTGGGGGCTGCACTTACCTGGCTCCAGGCCCAGCTCGAGGGTCTCCTCCCGTACCACCTGTACCAGCATGGCCAGCAGCAGGAAGAGGAAGGCAAAGGTGAGGCAGACAGAGCGCTCACCCCCCTCCTCGGCGCTGAAGTACAGCCGTGTCACTGTCAGGAACATCTTGCTGGAGGCTGGAGCTAAGGAGGCCTCAGGTGCCACTGCCCCACTCTGCCCATTTCACCACACCCCACCTGGGAACTCCAGGAAACAAGCACTGCTGCACAAACAGGCCTTGGGGATGACCTAGAGGAGTTTGGGTTTGGGGTGCTGGATCCCAGATCAGGATGTAAGCTGGGGGTTCCTGTTGAGTGGGAGATGGCCTCATCAGGCCACCATGTCTGTTCAGCCTCCCGCCCTGGGTGATCCTGCCTCTTTCACCCACCTCACCTACTTCACATCCCTTGGAAAAGCAATCAGATATAGAAGGGCTTCATCTTCAATCTGCCCTCAAAATGCAGCATGGGGGCCAGACACAGTGGCTCATGCCTATAATCCCAGCACTTTGGGAGGCCAAGGCAGGAGGACCACTTGAGCCCAGGAGTTCAAGACCAGCCCGGGTAACATAGTGAGACTCCCATCTCTACAAAAAATAATTAAAAATTAGCTGGGCATGGTGGCAGCCCCTGTGGTCCCAGCTACTGGGGAGCTTGAGGTGGGGGGATCGCTTGAGCCCAGGAGTTTGAAGCTGCAGTGAGCCCTGATTGCACCACTGCACTCCAGCCTGCACAATAGAGGGAGATCTTAAACAATAACAACAACAACAACAACAACAACAACAGGCCAGGCGCGATGGCTCATGCCTGTAATCCCAGCACTTTGGGAGATTGAGGCAGTTAGATCACCTGAGATCAGGAGTTTGAGACCAGCCCTGACCAACATGGTGAAACCCAGTCTCTACTAAAAATACAAAAATTAGTCAGGCATGGTGGCGCATGCCTGTAATCCCAGCTACTTGGGAGGCTGAGGCAGAAGAATCACTTGAACCCGGGAGATGGAGGTTGTAGTGAGCCTAAATCATGCCACTGCACTCTAGCTTGGGCAACAAGAGCAAAACTCCATCTCAAAAAAAAAAAAAAAAAAAAAAAAAAAAAGCATGGGAATCTGGGGAACCAGTGGATTTTGAGACAGGTTTCCCTCTCCAAAAGTCACAGGAGTGGCATTCTTTCTGTGCTTCCTCAAACTTGGGTCCCTAAAGTCATATGTTTGCTCTCTTTGGGAGGCCAAAGCAGGAGAATCACTTGAAGCCAGTCAGGACCAGCCTAGGCAACAAAGCAAGATCCTATCTCAACAACAACAACAAATATATATACATATACACATATACATACATATATACATACGTGTGTGTGTGTGTGTGTATAAAATTTTTGGGGGGGATGGAATTTGCTCTTGTCACCCAGGCTGGAGTGCAATAGCTTGATCTTGGCTAACTGCAACCTCCACCTCCCGGGTTCAAGTGATTCTCCTGCCTCAGGCTCCTGAGTAACTGGGATTACAGGCATGCACCACCATGCCCGGATAATTTTTGTATTTTTAGTAGAGAAGGGGTTTCTCCATGTTGGTCAGGCTGGTCTTGAACTCCTGACCTCAGGTGATCCACCCGCCTCAGCCTCCCAAAGTGCTGGGATTACAGGCATGAGCCACTGTGCCTGGCTAATTTTTGTACTTTTAGTAGAGATGGGATTTCACCATGTTGGCCAGGCTGGTCTCGAACTCCAGACCTCAGGTGATTCACCTGCCTCAGCCTCCCAAAGTGCTGGGATTACAAATGTGAGCCACCATGCCTGGAGTATATATTTTTTAAAATATTGCCAAGGGGCCATCTCTTTCTTGGCCTTGATTGTGGACTGGCCTGGTGATTTCCTTACACAAGAAGAATGTGGTAGAAAGAACAGGGATGGGGTGGGTGACTTTGGACAAGGCATTCCCTCTTGCCTCCTGGCATTTCTACTGCCACTGAATGGCATAATCATGTGGAGTGGAGATGAACCGACCTGCTGAGCCCCGCCCAGTCTGTCCACCCACAGAGCCAGAGCACATAAAATGTCTGCTTCATGCCACCAAGCTTGGGGAAGTTTGTGGCACAGCAGGTGAAAACTGCCACCCTAGTTTAGGGGAGCCAGGAAGCTCGGGTCCTGCTCCCACCTGCCCCTCTGGCAGGCAGCAGAGAGGAAGGATACATGGAGAAGGCCACCGTGAGCAGGCACCAGAACACGGCAATGTTAGTCTCCTTGGCTGGACCCAGCACATAGTAGTAGGCCTCTGTGAAGAGGTACACGCCACCCGAGTACACAGCAAAGTCCACGAACCACTGGTACTCCAGGAAGAAGCGCAGGACTGTGGGGGGCACTCTGCTCAGCCCCGGGGCCCAGCCCGCTCCCCTCCCAACAGCACACTCCTCCTTCAAATCCACCCCACCCCCATGAGGGTGTGGGGACCTTCAGGGCTGAGGGAGTGGAGTTTAGGGACGGGACTGGGCTATTACCCAGGGCATCCACAGTTGTGAGGGGGCAGGTCTCCAGCTGGAATGGGGCATCTCGGGGCACAGACAGTGGCTTCTCCTCACTAAGGCCATTGGCCCACCTGGGAGGATGGTGACAAGCAAGGGGGCTGGTGAGCACACATCCCACTGGGGCCAGCCACCCTCAGAGCTCAGAGCAGTTGGCCTGGAGACCATCACTTCCCATAGCCTTGGCTCCTCTGCATACTGGGATGTGAGGACCCCCACCACCACCCACAGGACTGGCTAGAGCAAACTGCCAGGAAACAGATGCTAACTTGACAGTGATCATCTCCTTGGACTAGGGTCTCCCAGTTCACCTGTGCCCATATCAGAGTCTGGAAGTGTGGGTGGGCCAGTCCTGTGTCCCTTAGCCCAGAGCCCCCTGAGCAGAGGTGAGGCCATCCCTGGGGAGGAGCTACCCACCCAAGGCTGGGGATGGGGCCCAGTTCACTCACCGCTCTTTCCTGCCTCTGGGCCTCGGCTTCCCCGCCAGAGCTCGAAGCTCCTCCTCGGACGGGTGCTTGTATCGGAACAGACTGAGAGCAAGGACGGGCAGTCAGGGAAGCTCAGGTACGGGGCTGGTAGGTTGAGGCAGTGAACCTCAAATCCAGGGATTCTAGTTAGAGGGTAGCCTAGTCCAGGGGAACACTGGGAGGTAGGTGAGGGTACAGCATGGGGAAATTCTGGGGAAATCGTGAGGCCAACAGATCTAGGCTGAGTGGGCTCAGGGGGCTTGGATACCCCTGAATCTGCAGGCTAACTCTCCTGGGGAAGCAGGTGTGTGCAACTTTTATCTTCTTTTTCCTTTTCTTTTTGAGACAGAGTCTTGCTCTGTTGCCCAGCCTGGAGTGCAGTGGCACGATCTTGGCTCCCTGCAACCTCCACTTCCCGGGTTCAAGTGATTCTCCTGCCTCAACCTCCTGAGGAGCTGGGACTACCGGCATGCACCACGATGCCCAGCTAATTTTTGTATTTTTAGTAGGGACAGGGTTTCACCATGTTGGCCAGGCTGGTCTCAAACTCCTGACCTCAAGTGATACACCCACCTCAGCCTCTCAAAGGGCTGGGATTACAGGCGTGAGCCACCTCGCCTAGCCTTCTGTTTTTGTTTTTGAGAGAAGGCCTTGGTCTGTCACCCAGGCTGGAGTACGGTGGCGCCATCTCAGCTCACGGCAGACTCAACCTTCTGGGTTCAAATGATCCTCCCGCCTCAGACTCCTGATTAGCTGGGATCACAGGCGTGAGCCACCATACCTGGCTAATTTTTAAAATTTTTTGTAGAGACGGGGTCTTTCCATGTTGTCTAGGCTGGTCTCAGACTCCTGGGTCAAGTGATCCTCCTACCTTGGCTTCCCCCAGTGTTGGGATTATGGGCCTGAGCCATCATCTCTGACGTGTTTTTTTGCCTTTGTTTTTGTCACATACATTTTTCTCAGGAGAGAATTCAGTTACCACCAGATTCTCAGAAAGCATCGGAGACCCACACAGGGACAAAAACAAGAGCAGGCGAGCTCTAGCAGGTGCAGGGGTGGAAGGAAGGCTGGGTTACAGGGAGGCAGGAAGAGTGGGGGACGTGGGGAGTGTGGCGATGGTTCCACCCATGTGTACATCTGTCAAAACAGGTCCAACTGTATACGTCAAATATATACAGTTTGTGTCAGGCATGGGGGCTCACGCCTGTAATCCCAGCACTTTGGGAGGTCAAAGTGGTAGGATCGCTTGAGCCCAGGAGTTTGAGACCAGCCTGGGCAACTTAGCAAGACCCCATCTCTGTTAAAAGTTAAAAAATTGTCTGGGCACAGTGGTGCACACCTGTAGTCCCAGCTACTCAGGAGGTTGAGGCAGGAGGGCCACCTGAGCCCAGAAGGTTGAGGTTGCAGTGAGCTATGATCAGGCCACTGCACTCCAGGCTGGGTAAAAATGAGACCCTGTCTCTAAAAAGAAAAAGAAAAAACAAATATATGCAGTTTATTGTACTTCAATTACACCTCAACAACGTCTTTCCCCTCATCACCCACTAACCAAGATCGAGGCCGTGCAATTTGTGAGGGGGAGCGTAGGGAGCCAGAAGGGGGCGTGGTTCCGCGGGGTCCCTCCCACCGCCGGGACACGGCTCACCTGCCGTTGCAGAGCAGCCAGCGCGCGAAGGAGCAGTGCGGCGCCAGCCTGTGCATGAGGGTGGCAGTGAGCAGGGTCACCACCAGCTGCACTCCGAGGACCGCCTGGGGGGAGGGGACGTGACTGGCAGCACCTGCCAGAGGATCACAAGCTCCCTCCCTCCCTAGGAACCCAGGCTATTTATAGAGAAGCCAGGCCCGATGGGGGAAGGGCGAGCCTCTTAGGCTCTAGCAGCTTCTTAGGGGAGAGTCCTGGGGTGAGCCTGGACTCACATGGCCTGGCCCTGCCCTCCTACGTCAGAGATCAGCAGCATCCCCCCTCACCACCTAGCTGGAGTGTAAGGCAGTGGAGACCATGGGGTTCGCCTCCCGCCTCCGCTATGGATTCAGGTATAATATTAATTTCCCGGAGTCTCACTTTTCTCATCTAGAAATGGGTGCTTCCTATGTAGCCTCCTGTATTCCTCACCACCACCTTCCAACCCCTAACCACGAGGTCGCCACACTCCGTGCAAGCAGCTCCCACCGCCTTTCTGCACTCCGCACTCCCACCTTGGGAGCCACTGCGTCTTGGTTGAGCTTCTAGCTTTCTCCTTCACCCTGGTAGCTCCTTCCCCTAAGTGTCTCCCACCTTAAATGATCCCTGATGGTTCCATCACCCTCCTCCCTCTCCTTCCCTTTGTAATTAACCTCCTTGAAAGGGCGTCTATGCTCCTGGCCACCTCCTGTTTTGATGTGAAGACCTACATGTCTGAGTGTGGTGAGCTTATTTATTTTTATTTGTGTGTGTGTGTGTGTGTTTGGCAGGGGAGTGGTGGGGGGAACAGGATCTTGCTCTGCCACCCAGGCTGGAGTGCAGTGACATGCTGGGGTGCTCACTGCAGCCTCAACCTCCCAGGTTCCAGTGATTCTCCCACATCAGCCTCCCTAGTAGATGGGATTACGGGCACCCGCCAACACACCCAGCTGATTTTTGACTATTTTGTAGAGATAGAGTTTCTCCATGTTGCCCAGGCTGGTCTTGAACGCCTAGGCTCAAGCAACCCTCCCGCCTTGGCTTCCAAAACTGTTGGGATCACAGGCATGAGCCACTGTGTCAGGCCTATTTTTATTTTTAGAGATGGGGTCTTGCTATGTTGCCCAGGCTGGTCTCAAACTCCTGGGATCAAGTGATCCTCCCACCTCAACGTACCGAGTAGCTAGGACCACAGTCATGCGCTAACACACTCAGCTATAACTATTTTTTTTTTAATTAGGAATTTTCTCACCCAGTTCTTAATTCAGAACACATTTTCATATACTTATTTTTAAACATTTTAGAAGAATCAGTCTGTGGTGAAGCTGGGTTTTCCTGCTTGAATGCAGTAAATATGCATTTGCTGCCAGTAATTACATAATTATGTAAAATTATGTGCTCAGGAGAGCTGTCTACTAGTATTCTAGTATTATAATCAAAATGAAATAAAGTTTAATACTAAAATTAATTATTAAAATAATCCTTTAATCAGTCATAAATAAGCTAAATTTAGTCAGAAAAACCCTAATGTGATGGATACCAGGCCTAGCACGGTAATTCGAAATGACTGCTGAGGCCAGGCACGGTGGCTCACGCCTGTAATCCCAGCACTTTGGGAGGCTGAGGCGGGCTGATCACTTGAGGTCAGGAGTTTAAGACTAGCCTGGTCAACATGGTAAAACCTTGTCTCTACTAAAAATACAAAAATTAGCCAGGCATGGTGGCACACGCCTGTAATCCCAGCTACTCGGGAGGCTAAGGCAGCAGAATTGCTTGAACCCAGGAGGCAGAGGTTGCAGTGAGCCGAGATTGTGCCACTGCACTCCAGCCTGGGAAACAGAATGGGACTCTGTCTCAAAACAAAATAATAATAAAATAACAGACTAATAGGACATTTTCTCTGTGCCTGTGACTTATAAACTGAGACCAGAAATCTTTTTTCAGTAATGAGGTTGGTGGCGCCATCTTTCTCATCTCTAAATCCTCATTACTCACCCTCCCCAGGACCCTAGTGCACACTGGCTGGTTGGCTGGCTGGCACTTAAGGACCATGAGTGCCAGCCCATGGGCCCCTGCAAGCCAGTGAGCCAGGGCTGTCGAAGCCCCACCGTCTCCCTAGGACCCTGCCCTCCCACCCACCAGTTTGTTTTTCTCCTCTCTCTCCAACCTCTCTCCTGTGACCTGCCAGGGTTTTAACCACCCAATCCACCAACCCATCACAAACTCAGCACAGTAACAGCTCCAGCCCAGACCTCTCTGCTGAGCCCAGTAGCCTCCTCCAGGCTCTCCTGAGAGACCCCAACACTCACCCATCATCCCATACCCTTCCAGGTGGTTTAGGCCTTTACCTTTCTCACAGTCAGTCCCCAACTCGGTTCTGCACCCTGCAGGCATAGCTACAGACCACCCCTCCACCTCCCCATGGCTCAGCTCTCTCCTCAGCCCTCACTGCGCCCAACCACTGGAGTCTCAGAGGTCTTCCTGGACCTTCATCAATGACCCCACCACCTCCCAAAACCCCCTAAGGGAAAAGGTGGTGGAGGGGTGTACCTCTCCACCTAAGGCTTCTAGAGGTCTGTCCTGGGATGTTCTGATAGCCCTGCCCTCCAGCCAGCCTCCTATCTCAAGGTCAGGGCTCTGCAGACATCTCCAAGGATTTTCTGGAGTCTTCCATCAGCTCCTTCTTTTCTCTTTACTGGATTTACGACTCTCGAACCCAAGAACCCTGATAAAATCAATGCAACTTTCCACCATCTCATTCCCGGGAGCCCGCGCCCTCATCTCCTAGGGGCGTCCTGCACCTCCGCCTGGGACAACGTCCCACTTTCAATAATCCTGGCCATCAGGGCCCTTCCTTCAGGGCCATCTCCAGCACCCCTCATTGGGGATGGTCCCCGGCAGGGACTCTCCAGTTCCAGGTCCCTCTCTCTGCCCAGGCCAGTCGCGTCAGGGTTATGGGAGTCCCTCATCTCCCTGCACCAGCCTGATCCCCCGGGGCGGGGCTAAGTTTTAAGAACACACTCAGTGGGTTGGACCAGAGCTGAGTGAGACCTGAAGGTTCCAACTCTCCTGTCTCCCACTCTGAGAACTTTGCCCGCCCTGAGGCCACCCAGACCTCCTGAGTCCACTTCCCACGGCTTCCCCTGCCCGTTCCACACACGATGGATCACGTCGGCGCGGCCCCCACGCTCCTGCAGGACCCCTGTCCCCAGAGTGGACCCCAACAGGCCCCCACACCGCCTTAACCAAGTTCCAAATGTGCTGGGGTCCGCAGTCCCCTCTGTGGGACCACGACCCCATAGCAGGACCCCAAACCTCTAAAAGGTCTCCAGAGAGCGGAATCCCCAGAACGCTTAAGGGCTTCTAGTCTCCCTGGATACGACCCCCGTCGACTCCTTCGGAGGTCCTGCAGCGAGAGCAGGGCCCCCAGAGAGGGACACACGGCCTTCAGCGTACCCCCGAATCCCTCAGAGCCTCCAATCCCCAACAAGAGACCCCATTCCCTCAGTGTCTCCCTGGACCCCCTCGGCTGGACCCCGGCAGATCCCCCCACTTCGCAAGACGCTCGCTCACCATGACGCTTGCGGGAGCGCGTTGCACGGACCCACCGGCCTGGGGCTCCGGGCCCTCCACGGGAACTCGACCAATTAGAGCCCGACTCTGATCTGACGAGCATCCCGTGCAACCAATCAGCGTGTTTTGAGCCGGCAAATCACCAGGGACGAGGAGGCCGCTCGCGTTGCATGCCGGAAATTGTAGTTCAGACACTCTGGTTCTGAGCGATCCAAGTCAAGATTGTGTCTGGGAGGCCTGCGTGGCCCACCTCTCTCAAGGCTCAGTCTTCTCTTACCTAAACTTATTTCAAAGGTTTGCAGCGAAAGCATTTATTCCCACCTAAGGGACATTTCTGAGAGAACCCCCCCCCCCCCGATCAAGAACATTCAATGGTTCCCACTTAGTAGACTAAGTACTTAGTATTCCTAAGTACCAAGTAGGCTAAGTACTCAGACTGAATCCAGACCCCTCTGCCTGACTTAAATCTGCTGCTAGCACTGTGGTGAACCCAATAGTACAGCTTGCACTCACCATTCTCTGTCATACCTCCAGGCCTTTGTAAATACCCTACATCTTGCAATGCCTTCAAGAATGCCTCAATCTTAAAATAAAAACAAAACAAAACCAAAAAAGAACGCCTCAATATTTTTCACCTGGCAAGTGCCTTATTCATCTCTATCAGCCAGGACTCTGGCTGTGCTCCACAAAATATCAACTAAAATGGGTTCAAGCAAAAAAAGGAAAGTTTGCGGCTCATGTGACAGAAAATACTAACTGTAGGGTTAGCTTCAGGCATGGCTGGATCAAGGACCAAATGTCAGCTTCAGGGATCTGATGTTCTTTATTTCACCGCTAGGAGGAAAGGGCTTCGGGTGTTCGTGCCTGGGTTTTGCCATTTGTCTTTCTGTGGATGAGTGTGTCTGCTTGAGTGTAGACATATATTGGGTATGACCAAGTGTCTGAGTATCTTTATGGGGGTGGGTTCCTGTGTGTGGGGCCCATGTAACTACCTTTTCATTTTTACATTTTATTATGTATTTATGTTTTGTTGTTTTTTTTTTTTCTTGAGACAGAGTTTCATTCTTGTTGCCCAGGCTGGAGTACAATGGTGCGATCTTGGCTCACCGCAACTTCTGCCTCGCTGGTTCAAGTGATTCTCCTGCCTCAGCCTCCCAAGTAGCTGGGATTACAGGCATGGGCCACCATGACTCGCTAATTTTGTATTTTTAGTAGAGACGAGGGTCTCCGTGTTTATCAGGCTGGTCTCGAACTCCTGATTTCAGGTGATCCGCCCTCCTCGGCCTCCCAAAGTGCTGGGTTTACAGGCGTGAGCCCGGGGGCCTGGTTTACATTTTTTTTTTTTTTTAATTTTCGGCTGGCAAGTGCTGAATCTTAAGCGCACTATCGCACGCCACCTCGTGGTGGAGGGCAAAAGTGCAGTCTTGCTGGGATGGAGAAGCCGAACCTGTATCACCAGTAGCCCCGGAGGCTCCCAGCCTTAGAAAGCAGCCCATAATTTAATGGACCTCACACTGGGTGCTTAGTCTGTGGGCACTGATATCAGGGACTGGCCTGACTTCTTGTCCAGCGTGAGGGTGAGATCCAAAGGCTGGGAAGGTTCTTTCTCTCTGGCCATGCCTCAGTTTCCCCCAGGCTACCTGCTGCTTTGACCCTTTTCCTCCTGCTCAGTCCCTGGTCCTGGTCCGGATGTGTGGGGTTGGGGTGCCAGTGAGTAGGCGGTTCTTCAGCCCATGTGGAAGGATGGCCAGAGTCATTGTAGGGGGGGCCCTCAGAACAGAAGGGTGGGTAAGTGGGTGAAGGGTTTGTATCCTCTATGTGTAACACCATGCATGTGGCAGTGGCGCTGCTGGAGGTGGCAGGGGCTGTATGCTCAGCTGGACCTCCACAGGCATTGATCACTGCCATGGGGACAGTGGCTCACCCCTCCTGAGTGGGGAAGGGACAGAAGGAACCAGGTGGGAAGTGTTGAAGACCTGAGTCCAGCCAGGCATGGTGGCTTGGCATATGCCTGTAGTCCCAGCTACGTGGGAGGCTAAGGCTGGAGGACTGCTTGAGCCCAGAATTTTGAGACCAACCTGGGCAGCACAGCAAGACCCTCATCTCTAAATAAAATAAAATAAATTTTAAAAAAGTTAAATTAGCCCAATGTGGTGGCTCAAGCCTGTAAGTCCCAGCTACTCAAGAACCTGAGATGGGAAGATTGTTCGAGCCCAGGAGTTTGAGGCTGCAGTGAGTCATGGTCATGCCACAGCACTCCAACCTGGCAACACGGTGAGGAAAAAAAAAAAAGAGGCTGAGTGCAGTGGTTCATGCCTGTAATCCAAGAACTTTGGGAGGCCAAAATGGGAGGATCGCTCAATCCCAGGAGTTCCAGACCAGCCTGGGCAACGTGGGGAAACCCAGACTACACAAAAAACACAAAAATTAGCTGGGCAGGCTGGGCACAGTGGCTCACGCCTGTAATCCCAGTATCTTGGGAGCCTGAGGCGGGTAGATCAAAAGGTCAGGAGATCGAGACCATCCTGGCCAATATGGTGAAACTCCATCTCTACTAAAAATACAAAAATTAGCTAGGTGTTGTGTCTCACGCCTGTGAGCTACTGGGGAGGCTGAGGCAGGAGAATCACTTGAACCCGGGAGGCAGACGTTGCAGTGAGCTGAGATCGTGCCACTGCACTCCAGCCTAGCTGGGCAAGGTGGTGCGCATCTGCAGTCCCACCTACTTGGGAGGCTGAGGTAGGAAGATCGCTTGCACGCAGGAGGTCAAGGCTGCAGTGAGCTGTGATTGCACCACTGCACTGCAGCCTGGGCAATAGAGTGAGACTCTGCCTCAAAAGTAAAAAAATAGGCCAGGCGCAGTGGCTCATGCCTGTAATCCCAGCATTTTGGGAGGCTGAGATGGGTGGATCACATGAGGTCAGGAGTTCGAAACCAGCCTGGCCAACATGGTGAAACCCCGTCTCTACTAAAAATACAAAAATTAGCCGCGTGTGGTGACGCTTGCCTGTAATCTGAGCTATTTGGGGAGCACAAGAATCGTTTCAACCCGGGAGGCAGAAGCTGCAGTGAGCCGAGATCCTGCCACTGCACTCCAGCCTGGGCAACGGAGTGAGATTTTTGTCTCAAAACAAAATAAAACAAGAATAATAAAAATAAAAAAAATAGGCCAGGAGTGGTGGATCACGCCTGTAATCCCAGCACTTTGGGAGACCAAGGTGGGTGGATTACCTGAGGTCAGGAGTTCGAGACCAGCCTTACCAACATAATGAAACCCCATCTCTACTAAAAATACAAAAAAAATTAGCTGGGCATGGTGGCATGCACCTGTAGTCCCAGCTACTCAGGAGGCTGAGGCAGGAGAATCACTTGAACCTGGGAGGTGGAGGCTGCAGCAAGCCAAGATTGCGCCATTGCACTCCAGCCTGCATGGCAGAGCGAGACTCCATCTCAGGAAAAAAAAAAAAAAGCAAAACAAAATAATAAAAATAAACAAATAGGCGGGGCGCGGTGGCTCAAGCCTGTAATCCCAGCACTTTGGGAGGCTGAGATGGGCGGATCACGAGGTCAGGAGATCGAGACCATCCTGGCTAACCCGGTGAAACCCCGTCTCTACTAAAAAAAATACAAAAAACTAGCCGGGCGAGGTGGCGGGCGCCTGTAGTTCCAGCTAGTCGGGAGGCTGAGGCAGGCGAATGGCGTAAACCTGGGAGGCGGAGCTTGCAGTGAGTTGAGATCTGGCCACTGCACTCCAGCCTGGGCGACAGAGCGAGACTCCGTCTCAAAAAAATAAATAAATAAAATAAATAAATAGAAAGAAAGAAAAGAAAAAGAAAACAGAAAGACCTGAGTCGGGTTGGGTGAGCAAAATCTCTAGCCACACTCGGACACTCTGCAGTGGCTTCGAGTTCATCCCATCCAAGTCTCATTCCCCACAAGCTTCCACAGCACAGAGGGTGAAATGGGGGCTTCCAGTTGCCCACGGCACCCTCTTCCCTTCACCTCCACCTCCGAGCTGTCCTGGAGTCCTGGTGGTTTCGCCTACACACACACACACACCCACACACACACACACACACACACTCACACAGTGATCATTCCAGGGGATACTGCCTCCCCTCAGCGCCCAGTGTCCCCTGCCACGGGAGACTGGAGAGGGGCTTTTACACACTTTGATCATGCCATATCCCTGTCCTGGAAACTGGGCCCCCAAAGCCCCCACCTCACTGGGGATGAGGGTGGCGAAGATGACATAGGACAAACTTTAGCTGGGGTCTGGGGTGCAGATGGCACCCTATACTCCGCCATATAAACGAGTGCCCTCTCCGGGTTCTGTTACTTATATACTTTGTCCTGTCTCCCTATCCCTTAAAAGGAGCCCCACCCATCATCTTGTCTAGGACGGTGTGCGCTAAGGGTGGAACGCCAGGCGCCCGGTTTTACTGAAGAAACCTCTCCTGGGGCATTGAGTGACAGAATGGGATTTTGAAATTGTCAGTCAAGGTACCCTGCCCATTCTGGCTGAGCTGCGCCAATCAGCTCAGCTTTGGATCTTGGCAGAGTGATTGGAAAGCAGGTGAGTTTGTTTGTTTGTGTTTTGAGATGGAGTCTTGCTTTGTTGCCCAGGCTAGAGTACAGTGGTGCGATCTCGGCTCACTGCAACCTCCATTTCCCGAGTTCAAGCGATTCTCCTGCCTCAGCCTCCTGAGTAGCTTGGACTACAGGCGCATGCTACCATGCCCGGCTAATTTTTGTATTTGTATGTTTTTATTTTTTTTAATTTAATTTAATTTTTTAAAATTATACTTTAAGTTCTAGGGTACATGTGCACAACGTGCAGGTTTGTTACATATGTATACATGTGTCATGTTGGTGTGCTGCACCCAATCTTTTGCATTTTTAATAGAGATGGGGTTTCACCACATTGGTCAGGCTGGTCTCGAACTCCTGACCTCAAGTGATCCACTTGCCTCAGCCTCCCAAAGCGCTGGGATTACAGGTGTGAGTCACCATGCCTGGCCTGTTTTTGTTTTTTCACTCTTTGAGACAGGGTCTTTTGCTCTGTCGCCCAGGCTGGAGTGCAGTGACTCAATCAGAGTTCACTGCAGCCTTGACTTCCCGGGCTCAGGTGATTCTCCCACCTCAGCCTCCTGAGTAACTGGGACTACAGGTGCATACCGCCACGCTTGGCTAATTTTTTTTTTTTTTTTAAGAGGTAGGATTCACCATGTTGCCCAGGTTAGTCTTGAACTCCTGGGCTCAGGCCATCCTCCCACCTCAGCTTCTCAAAGTGTTTGGATTACAGGCGTGAGCCACTGTGCCCGGCCAAGGCGGATCTTGTAAATCTTGATCTCAACACTCATGTTTTCCATCTTCCTGTCCAAATCTGTGAACTCCAATCCACAAAGGCATTTCTCAGCTTGGGACAGTGTAGATGGCACCCTGGAGGAAGAGAGGCAGAGCTGGGCCTTGGAGGGTGGGAAGGAGTTTAAAAACGAGGCAAGTTGGGGGTTGAGGGAGGCGCTCCAGGAAAGACCAGTATGTTGGAATTGCAAATATTTCGAAGGGACTGGAGGGGCTGGGACAGGGATAGGAGACGAGGCCAGAGTGGGGTAGGGCAGCTGAGGAGCCCAGCTTCCTTCTAAGGATGAGGGCAAGCTTCAAAGAGATGAGCAGAACAGGGCAGAGGCAGATCTTTTAAATTTTATTACTGTTATTTTTAGAGACAGTGTTTTTTTCTGTCACTCAGGCTGGATTGTAGTGGGCTGATAATAGCCCACTGCAGCCTCCAACTCCTGGGCTCAAGGCATCCTTCCTCCTCAGCCTCCCAAAGGGCTGGGATTATAGGCAAGAAGTAATTTTTTTTTTTTTTTTTGAGATGGAGTCTTCCTCTGTTCTGCAGGCTGCAGTGCAGTGGCGTGATCTCAGCTGACTGCAACCTCCACCTCTCGAGTTCGAGTGATTCTGGTGCCTCGGCCTCCCAGGTAGCTGGAATTACAGGCATGGGGCACCAGGCCCAGCTAATTTTTGTATTTTTAGTAGAGACAGTTTCAAACTTCTGGCCTCAAGTGATCTGCCCTCCTTGGCCCCCTGAAGTGCTAGGAATACAGGTGTGAGCCACCGCGCCCGGCTAGAAGTCAGTTTTTTATGTTGTCATTGTTGTTGATGTTTTTAACAGCGGGTCTTGCTCTGTTGTCCAGGGTGGAGTGCAATGGCTCGATCACAGCTCGCTGCAGCCTTGACTTCCCATGCTCAGGCGATTCTCCCACCTCAGCCTCCTGAATAGCTAGGACTACAGGAATGTGCCAGCCATGCCCAGCTAATTTTTAAAAAAATTTTTTGTAGGGATCAGGGTGTCACTATGTTGCCCAGACTGGTCTCAAACTCCTGGGCCCAAGCCATCCATCCACTTCAACTTCCCAAAGTGCTAGGATTACAGGCGTTCGCCACTGCACCCGGCAAGAAGTCATATGTTAAGTGTTCTGAAGATCTCACTGAATGCCAGGTATGGCGGCTTGCACCTGTAGTCCCAGCTATTCTGGAGGCCGAGGTGAGAGGATTGCTTGAGCCCAGGAGTTTGAGACCAACCTGGGCATCATAATGAGGCCCCAACTGAAAAAAAAAAAAAAAAAGTCCCCACTGGGTGCGGTGGTTCAAGCCTGTTATCCCAGCACTTTGGGAGGCTGAGAGGAGCGGATCATGAGGTCAGGAGATCGAGACCATCCTGGCTAACATGGGGAAACCCCGTCTCTACTAAGAAATACAAAAAACTGGCCGGGTGAGGTGGCAGGCACCTGTGGTCCCAGCTACTCGGGAGGCTGAGGCAGGAGAATGGCCTAAACCCGGGAGGTGGAGCTTGCAGTGAGCCGAGATCTGGCCACTGCACTCCAGCCTGGGCGACAGAGCGAGACTCCGTCTCAAAAAAAAAAAAAAAAATCCCACTGAGACCACCTGGGGTGTCACCCTGCTGCACCTCAACTATTTTCTGGGAGGCACCCCTGACTCCAGGACACCCAAGTCTGCCTTCACACACAGGACAGGCCCAAGTGGGGGCAGTTTGCAGCCCCAGGAGTGGATGTGTAAACACCCTGCTCTCTTGTCTCTTGGGTAGAATCAATTGCTGGGTCAAAGGCTCAAGAGATACACCCATTCAAAAGATGAGCAGTTGGCCGGGCGCGGTGGCTCAAGCCTGTAATCCTAGCACTTTGGGAGGCCGAGACGGGCGGATCACGAGGTCAGGAGATCGACACCATCCTGGCTAACATGGTGAAACCCCGTCTCTACTAAAAATACAAAAAACTAGCCGCGCGAGGTGGCGGGCGCCTGTAGTCCCAGCTACTCGGGAGGCTGAGGCAGGAGAATGGCGTAAACCCGGGAGGCGGAGCTTGTAGTGAGCTGAGATCCAGCCACTGCACTCCCGCCCGCACCACAGAGCAAGACTCCGTCTCAAAAAAAAAAAAAAAAGATGAGCAGTTGGCAGGGCTGGGTGGCTCATGCCTATAATCCCAGCACTTTGAAAGGCCGAGGCAGGCGGACCACCTCAGGTCAGGAATTCGAGACCAGCCTGACCAACATGGTGAAACCTGTCTCTACTAAAACTACAAAACTTAGCATGGTAGTAGGCGCTTGCAGTCCCAGCTACTCCGCAGGCTGAGGCGGGAGAATCACTTGAACCCGGGAGGCGAAGGTTGCAGTGAGCCGAGATCGCACCACTGCAACCCAGCCTGGGTGATACGGGGAGCCCCTGTCTCAAATAAAATAAAATTAAAATAATAAAATAAAAAATAAGAAGAGGAGCAGTTCAGGGGCGCTCCCAGTGCCCTGGGAGCCCGACATTCGGGATTCCCAGCTGCTGCTTTTGGAGCCATACAACCCAGCCGTAGGGGCTTGCCCCTGAGCCATGACCCACAGCGCCAGGAGCAGCCCTGGCCGTTGGTCCTGGAGAGGAAATAGCAGGGGCCCTCACCCCTGGAGTGGGGCCATTCTAGGTGCACGATCACTCTATGCTGTCCTCAGAAGCCCCCGCGGGCTAAGCACCCGCTGCTGGTGCGCGTCCCCTGAAGGGCTCCTCCCGCCTCGCCTCCCCACCCCTGCACCTGGCAACCCTCCCGGACACCTCACGGGCTCTTGAGTCCTCATCTCAGGTCGGCTTCTGGAGGGGCACCCCAAGCCAAGACTAGGCAAGAATGAGGCAAGTTCCGAGCAGCCACAGTCAGTCTGGTCCACGGACGCCACGCGTGTTTTATTTTTAGGTATACACACAAAGAGGAAGAAGGAAAGGAGTCCCCCCAGGGTGGATTGAGTCCAAGCCCCCACCGCGGAGGGGGCCGTCACTGTTGAGTCTTCTCTGAAGAGGCCTGGAGGGAGGTGGGGTCCCCACGTGCCCTCGCCGTGCCGGGCGAGAACCCTGGGCCTGTGCCACCAGGGGTCTCCTACCGGGGCCAGCCGTCGGCCAAGGGCAGCCGGCGCAGGGCGGGCCCGGGCCGCAGAGGCTCTGCCAGGGACCGGGCGAGGAGCAAGGGGTAGGGGAAGGTCTTAGGAAAGTCGCCGGGGCCCCCGGGGGCCGGAGAGAGGCGCTCGGACTTGATGCTGACTGGGGGTGTCGGCGGGGAGGCGCCGCGGGTTGGGGGGCCCTCCTCGCCCAGGCTTCGGCCCCCACTGCAGGGGGAAAGAGAGAGGGAGGCCGTGAGCTCAGCGAGGAAGGGAAGGAAGCCAGGGGATGGCACAGCGTGGGCAAAGGCTTGGCAGGAGGACCTTGGGAAAGGAGGGGGTGGCGGTCCCTCTTGGGGCCTCAAAATAACTGCCCACCCGCACCGGAAGTGTGCGCAGTACCAGGGATGGCCACCAGAGGTCAGCAGCGGCAGGCGCTTTGGAGGATCAGGACTTGAGCTGGGGCCATAGTGAGAGCACTTACCTGGGCTGGGAGGGCACGGCGGGGGGCCCATCACCCCTCGAGGGCTGCCAGGGGGCCAGGGTTGGGGGCTGCAACAAGCCAGGGGGCGGTGGAGGGTCTCCCAGGCCATATTCTGGTGGGCAGGAATTGGGGGCTGAGGCCTGGACCTCTCCTTAAGCCTTTTGCAAACCTGACCACCCCCAGTGAGTTTTGAGTTCTGGTGGGTGGGAGAGTGTGGAACTCCCAGAGGGCAGGAGTACGGACGCTTCCCAGGCGGGGCGGGGCGGGGCGGGTTAGGGGGTGTACCTGCGGGGCCTGCCGGGAGGAAGGGGAAGCTCCCCAGCGGGGGTCCAGGGGTTGCAGTGGAGCAGGGGCTCTGCAGGCCACTGTAGAGGCTTCTCTGTGCCGAGAGAGGGTGAAGGGGAAACTGAGGCCCACACCCAGGCCGCCCTGTCTGCCCTCATCAGCCCCACCACACCCTCCCCTCACTCACGGAGGTGTTTAGTCCCCCTCGGGGCCCAGCCAGGCCACCAGGTAGGTCTGGCCTCCGCCCTTCCGTCGGCAGGTACAATGGGGGTGGTGTCTTGCTCGTGAGGTGGGTTGGTGAGAAGAGAGGGTGCACCAGGCCTGGGGAAGAGGAGACCCCAGAGAGACCCCAGAGAGAGAGGACAGGCGGGCCATGTCAACTAATGAAGTCTGAGGTTTAGAGGTGATGCACACAGCCCGGCAGTGCCAGAGCCAAGATGCACCCAAACAGCCCCCCAGGACCCCACCCCCACCCTACTGTCCCATGCTCACCTGGGGGCCCGGCTTTGGGGGCTGCTGGTCGGAAGGGAGATGGGCGGCTCTGGGCGGGCAGTGCCTCCCCAAGCCCACTGGGGTCACAGCTTGGTGGCGGCAGGGCCCCGTACACCATGTCTGGGCTGGGCATAGCAGGAGCTGCAGGCTTTGGGTAGAGAGGGGATGAGTCAGAGGACCCCAGGCCAGATGGGGTCCAAGGGAGAAAATCCTGATGAGTTCAGGGGCCCAGCTCTACCTTCAGGAAGCCTTTGCTGCACCTCCCACCAGGCTCCCTACCTGCTTTAACCCCACAGGCTGGGGGAGCTCCTGTCTGACTCTGCCTGTCCTTGACAGGTAGGTTCAGAGCCAAGGCCTCTCACTTAGTGTACAGTTGGCACTGAGGGGGCTGCACAGAGTGTTTGATGAATCAAAGATGAAATGAAGGAAGGAACTGTTCACCTGTTGAACTCTTATTCATCCGTCAAAGCCCCAGGTATGGTGCCCACTTCTCAAAGAAGCCTTTCCTGCCCTACCAGGTGGAGACTTGCCTCCAAACTCCAGGATCCCTGGCTCTAAGCCCCTCTCTCAGTACCAGCCTCAACAACTTGGGCCTAGGAAGTAGGAGGAATGCCTCATTCACAGAGCCAGGGAGTCACTTACATACAGCCGGGGTCGGGGCAAGGCTGGATCACCCCCTTCGCCTCCCAGCCTCCGAAACTTCTCTCCTGGCTCCTCAGGCCCTTCATCTGGCTCCAGTTCTGGCCCATCGAGGCCAATGCCCCTCCGCTTCAGCGTCTATGGGGATAGGAGACAACAGGGCAGACGCTTACCCCTACCCTAGCCAGGGAACCCAGTTCTATGGGAGAGGGGAGAGACTATCCCCGTCCAGCTCCATGAGTGGGGAGGAATGCAGGCATGGCCTGCTCTAGCCAAACCCCACTGACCAAACCCCAGTGAGATACCATCTAGCAATTTCCTCCCCTGGGACCAGAGAGTCCAAGGTCCTGCCCAGATCAACATAGCAGGAGCTGAGATTCATGCAGGCCTGTTGGCACTGTCCTAATGCTGCTCCTGACGTGACTCCAGGACCTCCATTCTGTCCCTACTTGTAGCCTCATAGCCTGGCATCAAAAGCTGCTTAAGAGGCTGGGCGCAGTGGCTCACGCCTGTAATCCCAGCACTTTGGGAGGCCGAGGCAGGCAGATTCACTTGAGGTCAGGAGTTGGAGACCAGCCTGGCCAACATGGTAAGACCTCCATCTCTACTAAAAATATACAAATTAGCCAGGCATGGTGGCGTATGCCTGTGGTCAGAGCTGTTTGGGAGGCTGAGGCAGGAGAATACTTGAATCTGAGAGGCAGAGGTTGTGGTGAGCTGAGATTGTGCCACTGCACTGCAGAGTGGGCGACAAAGCAAGACTCAGTCTCAAAAAAAAGAAAAAAAGCTGCTTAAGAAACGCCAGCAGATTTACTGAGCTGCCTTCTCCTGCGGCCATAGAACCACACGCTCCTGGACCCCAACCTTTTCTTTGCCAACTTCTGCCCCACACTTCTGAAACACTGGGGACTCCCAGGCCTAGTCCTAGCCCACTGCTCTCTGCAGCCCTTAGGCTTTAGCTTCCCATCCCAGTGAAGACCCCTCTGTCTTTTTTATTTATTTGTTATTTTATTTACTTATTTTTTTGAGACAGAGTCTTGCTCTGTTGCCCAGGCTGGAGTGAAATGGTGCGATCTGGGCTCACTGCAACCTCCGCCTCCCGGGTTCAAGCAATTCTCCTACTTCAGCCTCCCAAGTAGCTTGGATTAGAGGCATGAGCCACCACGCCCGGCTAATTTTTGTGTTTTTAGTAGAGACTGGGTTATGCCATGTTGGCCAGGCTGGTCTAGAATCCCTGACCTCAAGTGATCCCCCTGCCTCAGTCTCCAAAAGTGCTGGGATTGCAGGTGTGAGCCACTGCGACCTGCCAGATGTGCTTTATTTCTGCTGTCCCTAGAAGGGTCCCCCGACTCTAGGGACAGCAGAGATAAAGGACATCAGCCTGCAAAGCCAGATGAAGATGCTCATCTTTTGTGCAAACCGAGAGTCCCTGGGCTCTGAGAAAGCAGTGTGCATGGGACCTGGTGGGGCTGGGGAGGAGGACCTGGGGTACCTCGAGGATATCAGTGTTGGTGCGGCTCTCGTGGGGCTCGCTGTACTCCGTGTACTTCAGCAGCACGCGGTCCATGTCCGTGCTGGCGTACTGGAAGAGGCGGTTGGCGCTGTTGAAGATGATGAGGGCTATCTCACAGTCGCAGAGCACGCTCAGCTCATAGGCCTTCTTCATCAGCCCGAACTTCCGCTTGGTGAACGTTACCTGGACCCAGGACCCGCAGGGGTAGGGGAGAGAAGAAGAGACGAATGTGGGGTGGTGTGGGGGAAGTGGCAGGGCCTAACTCTTCCTCGAACATACCTCAGGATTCTTTCTGGCTGCGCTGGTAATTCTCATGTCACAACCTAGCAAACTCCTACTGGAGCTTCAAAACCCAACCCAAATGTCTCCTGCCCTTTGAGAAGTGTGCCTTGGGTTCCCAAGCAGAGCCCACATGCTCCCTCTGGGCTTTCCCAGTTCTGGGCCTCCCTCTGTTCTGGCCCTCTGAGTTGGGTGTGGCTTGTCGAGCTCCATCTCCCCTGTGGCTGGGGTTCCAGCCATTAGTGAGAATAAATGAATAAATGATCATGAAAATGGGCAGGCCGGGCGCGGTGGCTCAGCCTGACGTCCCAGCACTTTGGGAGGCCGAGGCAGGAGGATTGATTGAGGTCAGGAGTTCGAGGCTAGCTTGGGCAACATGGTGAGACCCCGACTCTACTAAAACTACCAAAATTAGCCTAGCCGGGTGTGGTGGCGGTCGCCTGTAATCCCAGCTATTCGGAAGGCTGAGGCAGGAGAATCACTTGAACTCAGGAGGCGGAGCTTGCAGTGAGCTGAGATCGCTCCACGCACTCCAGCCTGGGTGACAAAGTGAACTCCGTCTCAAAACAAAAAAAAAGGAAGGAAGGAAGGACGGAAAGAGAGAGGGAAGGAGAAGGAGGGAAGGAGGGAGGGAGGAAGGGAGGGAGGGAAAACAAGAAACACTGACAAGCTGGGCACAGTGGCTCACGCCTGTAATCCCAGCACTTTGGGAGGACGAGACCGGCGGATCACGAGGTCAGGAGTTCAAGACTACCGTGGCCCACATGGTGAAATCCCGTCTCTACTAAAAATGCAAAATTAGCTAGGCGTGGTGGTGCGTGCCTGTAATCCCAGCTACTCAGGAGGCTGAGGAAGGAGAATCATTTGAACCTGGGAGGCAGAGGTTGCAGTGAGCTGAGATCGCACCATAGCACTCCAGCCTGGGCAATAGAGTGAGACTTCATCTCAAAAAAAAAAAAAAAAAAAAAAAGAAAAGAAAAAGAAAAGAAAGAAATGCTGACACAGCATCAGGACTCCTCATGCCTCCTCATTCCCCTGCAGTTCAACTGGTCAGGTCAGCCCCTTGCCTAGGCCATGCCCCCTGCTAGGAGTGTCTTTCCCAACCACTGTTCCACCTGGTGGAACTCACCTGCCGATTCCTTTGGTCCAGGATACGGGAGATCTGGATTTTTTTCCTCCCCATCGTCCCAGGCTGAGTGGAGCGATCTCTGTCTAGGAGGAGAAGAGGGAGAGGACAGAGTGAGTGGGTGGAGAGTGGGGAGGGGTACCCCAGCCTCACGCCTCTCCTCTACCTGCCCCTGCCAGTCACTGAGGGGAAGATGATGGGGAAAATCAAGGCAGGCTGGGTCACTGTCGCAGACTCCGCCCCCGGCCAGCCTGAGGATGCAGTAGAGGCTCAATAAACATGTTTAGACCAAATGGGGCATGGTGGCTCACGCCTGTGATCCCTAGCACTTCGGGAGGCCAAGGCGGGAGGATCACTTGAGACCAGGAGTTTGAGGCCAGCCGGGGCAACATGTTGAAACCCCGGCTCTACAAAAAATGCAAAAATTAGCCAGGCATGGTGGCACACGTCTGCAGTCCCAGCTACTCTGGTGGCTGAAGTAGGAGGATCGCTTGAGCTGGGGAGGTTGAGGCTGCTCTAGCAGGAGGATGCAGGCACACTCTGGAAAGGCCTCCAGCTCGGAGTCTTTGGGCCAGGGTGTGGGCCTGGCATCCACTTGGTGACTTGGAAGAAATCCTGTACCCCACTCAAGGAGATGTGAGATTGCCCTGGTAGGGGTCCCAGAAGGAGGAGACTGCTGGACTATGTTGGGGTCCAGGCCTTCCCCAGAGACCCCCACGCGAGGTTCCTGGGAACAATCAAATCACGTGGCCTGTCCTGCAGCCACCGCCCGCTGTACAGACATCCCCTGACACCCCAGGGGACGTCCCCGCTCCGCCAACTGTGTGACCACACTCCACCTCCCAGCCTCTACCATGTCACAGGTGACTGAGGCTTCAGGCAAGGGGCCTCTCCAGGGTCACGCGGACCTGCGCTCGGGCCTGGCCTTCCCTCTGACCCTCAGGGCAGCCCTCAGCACAGAAGGCCCTTTCCCCAGGCCTTAGTTTGCTCTTCTGTGAATGGGCTGGTATGAAATGCTGAGCACCCACCACCAGACTTGGCAACAAGTTATCAAGAAATCCAGATCAGGCCAGGCACGGTGGCTCACGCCTGTAATCCCAGCACTTTGGCAGGCCCAGGCAGGCAGATCACTTGAGATCAGGAGTTCAAGACCAGCCTAGCCAACATGCCAAAACCCCATCTCTATTTTTTTTTTTTTTTTTTTTGAGATGAGTTTCACTCTTATTGCCCAGGCAGGCTGAAGAGCAATGGCGCAATCTCGGCTCACTAAAACCTCCGCCTCCCAAGTTCAAATGATTTTCCTGCCTCAGCCTCCCGAGTAGCTGGGATTACAGGCACCCTCCACTATGCTCAGCTAATTTTTGTATTTTTAGTAGAGACGGGTTTTCACCATGTTGGTCAGGCTGGTCTCAAACTCCTGACCTCATGATCCACCCATCTTGGCCTCCCAAGGTGCTGGGATTATCACTGCATCCAACCTACCCTGTCTTTATTAAAAATTCAAAAATTAACCAGGTGTCGTGGTGCATGCCTGTAGTCCCAGCCACTTGGGGGGCTGCAGCAGGAGTGCCGCTGCACCCCAGCCTGGGTGACAGAGCAAGACTCTGTCTTAAAAAGAAAAAGAAATCCGGCTGGGCGCGGTGGCTCATGCCACCCAGTATTTTGGGAGGCTGAAGTGGGTGGATCATGAGGTCAGGCGTTTGAGACCAGCCTGGCCAACATGGCGAAACCCCATCTCTACTAAAAATACAAAAATTAACCAGGCATAGTGGTAGGCGCCTGTAGACCCAGCTACTCAGGATGCCGAGTCAGGAGAATCCCTTGAACCTGGGAGGCAGAGGTTGCAGTGAGCCGAGATCCCGAGACTTTGACAGCCTTGGCAACAAAGTGAGACTCAGTCTCAAAAAAAAAAAAGAAGGAAAGAAAGAAATCCAGATTGTTCTCTGGGAGTGGTCACAGGGGCTTCCCAGACCCCTGCCCAAGCAGTCTGGGCAAGGCCCTCCATTATCCCAGGGCCCTGAAATGTCAGACACCTCGACTGGCATATATGGCATGCTGTGTGACCCCAGGCACACCCTCTGCCCTCTCTGGGCTGGGTCTCTGAGCCCCCACAACTATGTAGAGCTCAGACTGTTGGTCCCAGACCCTCAGCTCCGGCTTAACTTGCTAAATTTAACCTCCAGGGCTAATTTTAATCCCCAGCCGGAATCGGGACTGTTCCCACGGCTGGGATGTGTTGCCCCCACCCTGATGGGTCCCTGGGGGGTGGAGGGGGGCCTTGGTCCAGAGGTCCCAGTGCCAAGATGACTCCGGAAATGCCCCTGATGCCCGGGGTCCCATGAGAGCAGTGGCGGGGCTGGGGCTTAGGCCTGAGTCTCTTAAGCATGGAAGACCTGACTCGAGCCCCTTCTCACTCCATCCGTCCCCGTTTTAGACATAGACACCACGGCTAGGGCAGAGGTCATGCGATGGGGGAGAACTGGGAAATCTCTGTCTGCACTGAGACCCTCAGAGCTGAGACAGGAAGTGAGTTCCAGGCAGAAGGAACAGCAGGTTCCAGGCAGAAGGAACAACAGGCAGAAGGAACCAGGGCCCTGAGGAGGGACAAGAAACAGCTATGAGGTTGGAGGGTTCAAGTGATTCTCCCGGGTTCAAGTGATTCTCCCGTTTCAGCCTTCCGAGTAGCTGCAATTACGGGCATGTACCACCACCCTCTGCTAATTTTTGTATTTTTAGTAGAGATGGGTTTCACCATGTTGGCCAGGCTGGTCTCGAACTCCTGGCCTCAAGTGATCTGTCTGCCTTGGCCTCCTAAAGTGCTGAGATTACAGGCGTGAGCCACCACGCCTGGCCATATTGATTTATTTTTTTGAGACAGAGTCTTGCTCTGTTGCCCAGGTTGGAGTGCGGTGGTGCAATCTCAGCTCACTGCAGACTTGACCTCCCAGGCTCAAATAATCCTCCCACCTCAGTCTTCTGAATAGCTGGGACTACAGGTGAGTGCCACCACTCCCTGCTAATTTTTGTTTTATTTTTGCAGAGATGGAGTCTGACTATGTTGGTCTCAAACTCCTGGCTTGAAGTGATCCTCCTGCCTCAATCTCCCAAAGGGCTGGGATTCCAGGTGTGAGCCACTGTACCTGGCCCACTGTGGGCCTTCTGAGCTGGAGGAGGGCTGTGGATTTTGGTCTAAGAGTGATGTGGAGCTATGAGAGCATATTTTATTTTATTTCCTATTTTATTTTATTTTTTATTTTTAATAGATGTATATTTTTGAGATGGAGTCTCGCTCTGTCACCCCGGCTGAAGTGTAGTGGCGCGATCTCAACTCACTGCAACCTCCACCTCCCTGGTTCAAATGATTCTTTTGCCTTAGCCTCCCAAGTAGCTGGGACTACAGGCATGTGCCACCACGCCCGGCAAATTTTTGTAGTTGTAGTAGAGACAGTGTTTCACCGTATTGGTCAGGCTAGTCTCAAACTCCTGACCTCATAATCCGCCTGCCTCGGCCTCCCAAAGTGCTGGGATTACAGGCATGAGCCACCGCACCCAGCCTTTTATTTTATTTTTTGAGACAGAGTCTTGCTCTGTCATGCCAGCTGGAGTGCAGTGGCGCAATCTTCACCTCCCAGGTTCAAGTGAGTCTCCTGCTTCAGCCTCCCAAGTAGCTGAGATTTGAGGCATGCACCACCAAGCCTGGCTAATTTTTGTTTTTTTGTTTTGTTTTGAGACGGAGTCTTGCTCTCACCCAGGCTGGAGTGCAGTGGCATGATCTCGGCTCACTGCAAGCTCCGCCTCCTGGGTTCACGCCATTCTCCTGACTCAGCCTCCCGAGTAGCTGGGACCACAGGCGCCCGCCACCACGCCCGGCTAATTTTTTTTTTTTTGCATTTTTAGTAGAGACGGAGTTTCACCGTGTTAGCCAGGATGGTCTCGATCTCCTGACCTCGTGATCCGCCCACCTCAGCCTCCCAAAGTGCTGGGATTACAGGCATGAGCCACCGTGCCTGGCATAATTTTTGTATTTTTAGTAGAGACAGAGTTTTGCCAAGTTGGCCAGGCTGGTCTTGAACTCCTGACCTCAAGGGATCCACTGGCCTCAGCCTCCCAAAGTGCTGGGATTCCAGACGTGAGCCACTATGAGAAGGTTTTCTTTTTTTTTTTGAGACGGAGTCTTGCTCTGTCGCCCAGGCTGGAGTGCAGTGGCCGGATCTCAGCTCACTGCAAGCTCCGCCTCCTGGGTTTAAGCCATTCTCCTGCCTCAGCCTCCCGAGTAGCTGGGACTACAGGCGCCCACCACCACACCCAGCTAGTTTTTTGTATTTTTTAGTAGAGACGGGGTTTCCCCATATTAGCCAGGATGGTCTGGATCTCCTGATCTCATGATCCGCCCGTCTTGGCCTCCCAAAGTGCTGGGATTACAGGCATGAGCCACCGCGCCCGGCCTATGAGAAGGTTTTAAGCAGAGAAGGGATGGGCTTGGTTTATTATTTTAAGACTCAGCTCATGGTTTCCATGGGGAGCAGGTCCATTGGAGGGCAGGATGGAGATGATGGGCAGCTGGAGAGGAGGCAAGGGCTGTGTCTGTCTGGACAGAGACTGAGGTTAGGGCCCCCTCTGTGCTGGGCCTGTGCCTTGCACTTTAAGTCACTGTACTCCAGCGTGCTTTAGTCCTCCAGAAGCCAGCAGGCCCTACACCAGCTCTGGAGCCAGGCCTGACAGGTGCAGATGAACGCACGCAGGAGTTTCACTCTCCTGAACCCCAGTGACATGGAACCAAAGCCATCCTCCACTCTAGCCCCTGAGGGAATCTACCCAACACACAGCTCTGAGCATGGTCCTCTTCTGCTCACACACTCTCCATGGCTCCCCACTGCCCTTATGAGAAAGTTCCAGCACCTAGCCTGGCATTCAAGTCCTCTTCCCAAATCAGCTCTTGCCTGCTTCTCTCTCTTCGATAAATATCTCTTGACTAGAAGGAGCCTTTCCCCTTTTTCACCAAGCCAACTCCTATTCAAACATTAAGACCCAGTTCAAAAAACCCATTCCTCTAGGAAGTCCTCCCTGCCATTCTTCTGGTCTCCCACAGTCACCATCCTCCTCCAGTTCAGATTCCATGGCATTGAGGGTATATATATATCCAGATTCGTCTCCTCCAGACTAAAAGCCCCTCTGGATCAGGACCAGGAATGGACAGTAAGGTTTGGTGAGCAGAGTAGATCAAGAGAGATGTCACTGACCTCCTCCACAACCCTACAGCTTCCCTCAACAACTTCCTCTCAGACTGCCCCAGCTGATACCCTGCCCAGAAATACACGCGCATGCAAATCCAGCCACTCAGCGTTGACCTGTCTCGGGCCCAGGTGTGAAGGGCCAGGCAAAGAATGCGGAGGCGGCAGGCCAGAGTGTGCATGTATATTTGTAGTCACATGCAAATCCCTGCCCAGAGCCGCAGACAGACCCTGGTGGCCCATTCTCCAGATGTTGGTGTGATCGGAACTGCTGGGGGAGGTGGCGGCACAGGCTGAATGTGCCAGGCACGAGGGGGGAAGCTGAGGTTTGGGGAGGCCTCTTCCGCACACACATACCCTCCCTGCTTTGTCCAGCCAGAAATCAGAGAGCTGTGGCATCTGCCCAGCACAGAGGCAGAGAGGTGGACCTACTGACCAAGGAATGGAGCAGGGAAGAAAGAGCAGGAGAAGAAACCCAGGAGAGCTTCCTGGGGGAGGAGGCATGTAGTTGGAGGTAGATGCAGAGGCTGAGTGGGATCCTGAGCAGAAGGGCAGGGAGGTGGGCATTTGAAGCTAAGAGTCCAGCACCTTCCTACCCCTTTTGTTGCACCCTCATACTTAGCATTTATTAAGCATCAACCTGTGCAAGTCACTGAGCCAAGAACTGACCTCAGAAGAAGTAGAAAGCTTAAGTAGACCCAACAACCATAGAAGATTAGAAAGATGACTCAGGACCTAGCATTAAAAAAGTAATAAAGTGGGCTGGGCACAATGGTTCACACTTGTAATCCCAGCACTTTGGGAGGCCAAGGTGGGAGGATTGCTTGAGCCCAGCAGTTCAAGACCAGCCTAGGCAACATAGCAAGACCCCTATCTCTAAAAAAAAAAAAAAAAAAATTTTTTAAAGGCAATAGAGTTCAAGGCTGCAGTGAGCTTTGAGCCACTGCACTCCAGCCAGGGCAACAGAGTGAGACTCTGTCTCTAAAAAATAATAATAATTTCAAAATTAAAACAATAACTAAAAAACATGTTTAAAGGCAACAGGCCCAGGTGGTTTTACAGCTATTTTCTCAAATCTCACACAACAGGAAAGTGCAGTGTTATTTCAATGAACTTAGATCTTTGAAATAGACGGGATCCAGCCAAGTCATTTTTTTTGTTTTTGAGATGGGGTCTTCCTCTGTTACCCAGGCTGGATTTCAGTGGTGCAATTATAGCTCACTGTAGCCTTGAACTCCTGGGCTCAAGTGATCCTCCAGCCTCAGCATCCCGAGTAGCTGGGATTACAGCTAAGTGTCACCACACCCAGCAAATTTTTAAAAACTTTTTGTAGAGACGGGGATTTGCTATGTTGCCCAGGCTGGTCTCAAACTCCTGGCTATTCCCAGATACTTCCAGTTACTTGAGAGGCTGAGGTGGGAGGATTGCTTGAGGCCAGAAATTGGAGACCAGCCTGGGCAACATAGCGAGAAACTGTCTACAAAGACAGTGAAAATTAGCTGCACGCCGTGGCACACACCTGTAGTCCTGGCTATGTGGGAGCCTGAGGCTTGAGGATTCTTTGAGCCCGGGAGTTCAACATTACAGTGAGCAATGATCTTGCAAGCTTTTCCACTTCCAGCTCTCGTGCATTGCTGGTGGTAGAGGAAAAAGGCACACGCACTTGGATAATTCTCTGGCATCTATTAAATCTGAACAGATGCCTACCCTGTGACCCAAGAGAAATAGGTCCAAGTTGCACCTGAAGATACAGACAAGAATGTTTTCTGCCACTTCGTACATCATTGCCTCAAACTGGAATCAACCCGGAAGCCCTTAATGGGAGAGTTGGTCAACACGTTCTTGTCGATTCTATGATCAGTTATGGCACAACACAGAAAAGGGGTGCGCTCTTGCTACACACAACCACGTGGATGAATCTCAGAGACCATTGGCCAATTCGACAATCCCAGACTCCACCGAGAGGACGCACTGTGTGATTTTATTTACATGAAGTTTCAGAACAATCAAAACTCACTGACGCAACTGGACGCAGTGGCTCAAGCCTATAATCCCAGCACTTTGGGAGGCCGAGGCAGGCAGATCACTTGAAGTCAGGAGTTTGAGACCAGCCTGACCAACATGGCAAAACCCCATCTCTACTAAAAATACAAAAAGTAGCCGGGCATGGTGGCATGTGCCTGTGATCCCAGCTACTTGGGAGGCTGAGGCAGGAGAATCACTTGAACCCAGGAGGCGGAGGTTGCAGTGAGCCAAGATTGTGCCATTGTACTCCAGCCTGGGCAACAGAGCGAGACTCCATGTCAAAAAAAAACCCTCACTGAGGCTGATGGACATCAGACAGCACATTGGTCACCCTGGGCAGCAGCTGTGATTAGGCAGTGGCCCAAGGGGGAAGTCCCAGGGGCTGGGGAAGTCCTGTTCCTGGATCCCAGGTTTGGGTACACAGATGTGTTCAGTTTGTGCAAATGTGTTGAGCTCAACTCTACTGATTTGTGCATTTTTCTTCGTGTGATTTATTTCAAAACGAAGATTTCTCTCTCTCTTATTTTTTATTTTTTTTGAGGTGGAGTCTTGCTCTGTCACCCAGGCTGGAGTGCAGTGGATGATCTCAGCTCACTGAAACCTCCACCTCCTGAGTTCAAGCAATTCTCCTGTCTCAGCCTCCCGAGTAGCTGGGATTACAGGCGCCCGCCACTGTGCCTGGCTAATTTTTGCATTTTTACTAGAGATGGGTTTTCACCATGTTGGCCAGGCTGGTCTTAAACTTCTGGCCTCAGGTGATCTGCCCACCTCGGCCTCCCAAAGTGCTGAGATTACTGGCATGAGCCATGGCGCCTGGCCCAAAAGGAATATTTCTTAAAAAGCTTCCAGCCAGAGCAACATAGTGAGACCCTGCCCCTGTCCCTAAAAAAAAAAAAAAAAAAAAAATTAGGGCCAGGCACAGTGGCTCACGCCTGTAATCCCAGGGCTTTGGGAGGCTGAGGTGGGAGGATCGCTAGAGCCCAGGAGTTCGAGACCAGCCTGGCAACATGGCAAAACTCTGTCTCTAGGAAAAAAAAAAAAAAAAGTTAGCTGGGTGTGGTGGCATGCCTGTGGTCCCAGCTACTCAGGAGGCTGAGGTGGGACAATCAGTTGAGCCCAGGAAGTGGAGGCTGCAGTGAGCCAAGATCACACCACTACACTCCAGCCTGGGCGACAGAGCCAGACCCTGTCTCAAAAAATAAATAAACAAAAATAAAAAATTTAGCCAGGTGTGGTGGTGCGCCCCTTAGTCCCAGCTACTCTGGAGTCTGAAGTGGGAGGATCACTTGAGCAGGAGAGGCAGAGGTTGCAGTGAACTGAGATCCCGCCACTGAACTCTAGCCCTGGCAACATTGTGAGACTCTGACTCTAAAAAAAATTTTCTTTTCTTTTTTTTGAGACAGAGTTTCGCTCTTGTCACCCAGGCTGGAGTGCAGTGGTGCAATCTCAGCTCACTGAAACCTCCCCCTCACTAGTTCAAGCAATTCTCCTGCCACAGCCTCCTGAGTAGTTGGGATTACAGGCGCACACCACTACATCCAGCTAATTTCTGTATTTTTAGTAGAGATGGGGTTTTACCATGTTGGCCAGGCTGGTCTTGAACTCCTGACCTCAGGTGATCCACCAGTCTCGGCCTCCCAAAGTTCTGGGATTACAGGCGAGAGCCACAGTGCACAGCCTTAAATAAATAAATACACACATAAATAAAAATTTAAATCTCGCTGGGCATGGTGGTGTCTGCCTGCAGTCCCAGCTACTTGGGAGGCTGAGGCGGGAGGATGACTTGAGCCCAGGAGGTGGAGGCTTCAGTGAGCTATGAGTGGGCCACTGCACTCCAGCCTGGGTGACAGAGTGAGACTCTGTCTCTAAAAATAAAAAAGCTCCCTGCTGCTTATGGCTGCCTTGGGGAGCAGTGTCTGTTCAGGCTAGAGTGAGGTGACATGAAGAGGCTGAGCCAGTGGGAAATATGGAGTTTGAATGGAGACAGGGGTGGCACCTGGGCAGAAGTGGACTGTTCATTTGGTGACCAAAGGGGCAGGATGTGCTGGTGACCTGGGATAGAAGAGGAGCCTGGTGATCCCAGGCCTGAGCAATGTGGGGGTTAGGGGGAATTGAGAGGACAAAAGAAAAGCTCAGGAGTACGGAAGCATCAGAAATTCTTTGGCAGTATCTGTGGTCACTAAGTCAATCAACAAACATTATCCTGAAGTTCTTCAAGCCATAGATGATCATCTCCTCAGACTGGCGAGGCCTCTTAGACCCCCAGTAATGGAGATGGGGTGCTGGAAGGAATCTCATCCCTCTGCTGACCCTTCCCCTCTGGCCTCTCTGCATGGTAGGACTCAGTTTTCTCACCTGTTAATTGGGGGTGAGAATCTTTCCACCAGCTGGGGAGAGGGTAGGGAGCAGGGGTCTATTGAACTTTTTTTTTTTTTTGAGACTCGCTTTTTTTGAGTCTCACTGTGTCGCCTAGGTTGGAGTGCAGTGCCGTGATCTCGGCTCCCTGCAACTACTGCTTCCCGGGTTTAAGCGATTCTCCTGCCTCAGACTCCCGAGTAGCTGGGATTACAGGCGCACACCACCACACCCAGCTAATTTTTTATATTTTTGGTAGAGACGGGGTTTCAGCATGCTGGTCAGGCTGGTCTTGAACTCCTGGCCTCAAGTGATCCACCCGCCTCGGCCTCCCAAAGTGCTGGGATTACAGGCGTGAGCCATCACACAAGGGCTTCTACTGAACTTTTCTTCTGGCTTCTGGGAAGCCAAAAGGAAGAAGGTCCGGTTCTTGGAAATAGGGGTGCTGAGTCAGTGCAGCATCCTGCAAGACCACCTTAAAATACTGTCATCAGTCACCTGCTTCCTCCCCTGTAAAATGGGTCACAGGATCCTAACCTCACAGGCTTTGCAGCAAGGGTTTAAGAGAAAAGATTAGGAGCAAGTCAAGTTCCCTTTCTTGGCACCCGTGCGGGACTTTACTGGGGGGATGAGCTGCAGAGTAACTTTGCCAGACCCCTGAGCCCGCAGGGAGGCCACGGCTTGGCAGAGGAACCCAGGCCGGAAAAGGAGAAGTGAGAGGCAGGTGGGTTGGGTGGGGGTGGGGGTGAGGGCCCGTGGGAGGCGATGAAGCGGGGAGGGGGCGCTGCTCCTGGGCCCTGCAGCGAATCAGGCCTGCCGTCCTGCCTCACGCAACCCAGGCTGTGGTTTCATCACCTGCTCCCCAAGTACCTCATTATGGGCGACAGGAAGAGCCCCTTGGAAAGCCAGGACCCCTCCTCCCCTCTCCTGGGGGCTCCAGCGGCTCCCACCCCAGCTGCAGGCGACCCTCCTTCCCCAGCCAGAGCCCTGGGCCCGCCTCCTCCCCTGGGGGCCTAGGGAGGTAATGCCCGGGTGGGGGGGGCGGTGCATGTAGGTGACTTGGCGGCCTGGCTCAGTTCACAGCGGTCCCTGGAGCCCCGCACCTGCCCTCAGGGACTCAGGGGAGAGGGTGGGCTCGGGCAGTGACTCCTCCATTGCTGAGCTTCTCTGGAACTCAGTTTCCTACCCTGAAAGTCAGAGGGCAGCAGGAGCCACCTGGCTGAACTGAGGGGAGGGGCTTCAGAGTAAGGTGCTTTATAGATGCGGGGAGCGTTTGTGGTCGCTGGGCCCTGATGCCTCTCAGAAGGCCTTGGGGTCACCTCTCCATCCTGGGGGAACCCAGCTCAGATTGAGGGCCCCAGAAAGCTCCTGGTGGAGTGCTGGGGGACAGGGGCGAATGGGGTTGGGGGTCACTCCATCCTTGTATGGGCATAATGGGAGGTAGGAATATTCCCCACACATGGAGACCCCCGAGCAGAGCCGCGGAAAATCCACAGATGCCCAAAACATAACAGACACCCCAAATACACAAGGATTCCTCCTGCGAAAGTCCCCAAAATACATGTAGTTCACAGTACGCCAAACCCCCAACCCACACAGCTCTCCAAACACACGTCCCCAAAACACACTCTGTTCCCTCTGCATAGACAGAACCTGAAAACACTCTGACACACCCAGACGCCCCAACACATGCCAATCCCCCAAATGCACAGACACATACAGATCTCCCTAAACACATGCCAGTCCCCCAAATACACACAGACCCCTTTCCCCTGAACAATGTGGAGACCCCCACCAGACGCATGCAGACTCTTCCAGAAAACATATACAGACTTCCCCCAATCCACGCTGGTCCCCCATTATGCAGGTAGGGCCCCCCATCCCTGCAGTGGTATCACCCACACTCTGGCTTTCCTCTTTTTTGTTATTTTGTGAGACAGAGTCTCGCTTTGTCACCCAGGCTGTAGTGCAGTGGCATGTTCTCTGCTCACTGCAACCTCTGCCTTCCAGATTCAAGTGATTCTCCTGCCTCAGCCTCCCCAGCAGCTGGGATTACAGCCGTGAGCTACCATACCCAGCTAATTTTTGTATTTTTAGTACAGACAGGGTTTTACCATGTTGGCCAGGCTGGTCTTGAACTTCTGGCCTCATGTGATCTGCTACTTCAGTCTCCCAAAGTGCTGGGATTACAGGCCACCATACCTGGCTAGGTTTCTTCTTTTTAATTATTATTATTTTTTAATTATTTTTTTTTTTGAGACGGAGTCTCGCTCTGTCACCCAGGCTGGAGTGCAGTGGCCGGATCTTGGCTCACTGCAAGCTCTGCCTCCCGGGTTTACGCCATTCTCCTGCCTCAGCCTCCCAAGTAGCTGGGACTACAGGTGCCCGCCACCTCGCCTGGCTAGTTTTTTTGTATTTTTTAGTAGAGACGGGGTTTCACCGTGTTCGCCAGGATGGTCTCGATCTCCTGACCTCGTGATCCGCCCGTCTCGGCCTCCCAAAGTGCTGGGATTACAGGCTTAAGCCACCGCGCCCGGCCTTAATTATTATTTTTTGAGATGGGGTCTCACTCTGTTGCCCAGGCTGGAGTGCAGTGGCGCCATCATAGCTCACTGCAGCCTCCAATTCCTGGGCTTAAATGTTCCTCCTACCTCAGCCTTCCCAGTAGCTGGGGCTACAAGCGCACACCTAACTTTTAAACAGACTATGCCAGGCTAATTTTTTAAATTTTTGTAGAGAAGGGGTTTCACTTTGTCACACTGGCTGGTCTTGAACTTCCGGCCTCAAGCTATCCTCCTGCCTCAGCCTCCCAAAGTGCTGGGATTACAGGTGAGCCACCACACAGGCCTGGCTTCCGTCCCAAGGCAGGGTGGTCTCCACCCACCAGGGGTGAAATGCAGGCTGGGGGCATCTGAGGCTAGATTTGAATGGGTAGTGTTAGAATCCAGGAATCTTAGAATGTTCCAGCTGGAGAAGGCCCCATGGGGGTCCTTTTCTCCATAGGTCCCTCTGGCATCCATGGGGAAAGCGAGGCCCAGTGGGGAGCCCTCAGACCCTCCTTCCCACCTCTCCCTGGGCCTGCTCCTGGGAGGGACAGTTCCTGTTCGAGGAGCAGGAGTCCAGGGTGAGTGGGACCCCCTGTGGGACGCCCCCTCTGCTCTGCTCCAGGATCCCATTTTGGCCATGCACAGAGAGGCCAGGGCTGGGGCTGTGTGCTAGTCAGTCCAGGATCCCACCACTTGCCCACTGCGTGATGCTTTCTGAGCCTCGGTTTCCTGTGTGTACAAGGGGTCTATGCAAACTCCCCAGGTACCCACCCACCTCTCCCCTCACTTGAAAAGGTGTCAACCAGCAGACTCCCAGCCTACCTTCTACCCGTTTGGGGGCGTCTGCAACAACAGCCCCAAACTGATCCCCTACCTGCCCATCACTCTCCCTTTGCCTGGACTGTGTCCAACCCCGGGACACCCTTCTAGGTTTGCCCAAGTCCAGGAGTGTCTTCATGTCCTCTAAAGACCTGCAGAAAACCCTCGTTCTGGAGGCACCAATTTTTTTTAATGTTTATTTTAATTTTTTCAGGCAGGGTCTCATTCTGTCACCCAGGCTGGAGTGCAGTGATGTGGTCCCAACTCACTGCAGCCTGGACCTCCCGGATTCAAGTGATCATCCCCCCTCAGCCTCTGGAGTAGCTGGGAGTAGTACGAGGCCACGCCTAGCTAATTTTTGTATTTTTTGTAGAGCTGGGGTCTCCCCATGTTGCCCAGGCTGGTCTCGAACTCCCGGCCTCAAGTGATCCTCCTGCCTTGGTCTCCCATAGTGCTGGGATTACAGGTGTAAGCCACCACGCCCGGCCAAATTCAACTCTTTCTGCGGCACCCAGCCCTATAAGATTTTTTGGTGTGTGTTTCCTTATTGCTTTCTTTGATGAGCATCTCGTCCTGCCGGGCTCCCCAGCGCCTAGTACATAGAAGGCCCTCAGTCACCCTTCATCAGTGAGCAAACAACTGCTTCACAAACAGAAGCAACACCAACAACTTACTCAGTTTTCTGTTTTTCTTTTTTCTTTTTGT
Organism: Piliocolobus tephrosceles; assembly: GCF_002776525.5. NCBI lineage: Eukaryota > Metazoa > Chordata > Mammalia > Primates > Cercopithecidae > Piliocolobus > Piliocolobus tephrosceles. Next base: position 33,966,041 of record NC_045454.1, on the reverse strand, counting down.
GAGATGGGGTCTTGGTCTGTCACCCAGACTGGAGTTTAATGGCACAATCTGGGCTCACCGCAACTTCCGCCTCCCGGGTTCGAGTCAATCTCTTGCCTCAGCCTCCCGAGTAGCTGGGACTGCAGGCGCCTGCCCCTCCACGTGGCTAATATTTTGATTTTTTGACATCTTGTTTTTTGTAGAGACAGGGTCTCACTAGGTTGCCCAGGCTGGTTTGAACTCCTGAGCTCAAACAATCTGTCGGTCTTGGCCTCCCAAAGTTCTAGGATTATAGAAGTGAGCCACCACACCCAGCAACTACTTGCTTTTTTTCTTGAGATGGGTTTCGCTCTTGTTGCCCAGGCTGGAGTGCAATGGTGTGATCTCAGCTGACCGCAACCTCTGCCTCCCAGGTTCAAGCGATTCTCCTGCCTCAGCCTCCCTAGTAGCTGGGATTACAGGCACACCCCCACCATGCCCAGCTAATTTTGTATTTTTAGTAGAGACGGGGTTTCTCCATGTTGGTCAGAATGGTCTCAAACTCCCGACCTCAGAGGACCCGCCCACCTCAGCCTCACAAAGTGCTGGGATTACAGGTGTGAACCTGGCCCTACTTATTCACTTCTCACTGAAACACCTCATGGTCCATACAACAAATTTAAGGCCCCATCCAGCCCACAGGCTGCCCGTTTGTGGCCCCTCCTCTAAACAACCTGCACAGCAAAACAGTCAATTGGACAGTGCTGATGCTCCTCTCAGGCCAAGGAACTGACCCTCTGAATGTCTCACTGCCCAGCTTGGGAGAAAACCATGTCCAGGTGACCATCCATGGCAAACCTGACCTGGCACAGGCACCCTCACCTGCCAAGAAGTCCTGTTCCAGACCGGGTGTGGTGGCTCACGCCTGTAATCCCACTACTTTGGGAGGCCGAGGTGGGCAGATCACTTGAGGTCAGGAGTTTGAGACCAGCCTGGCCAACATAGTGAAATCCCATCTCTACTGAAAATACAAAAATTACCTGGGCATGATGGTGGGCGCCTGTAATCCCAGCTACTCAGGAAGCTGAGGCAGGAGAATCACTTGAACCTGGGAGTCAGAGGTCACCCAGGCCATGCAGCCAAGAGAGACCCCACACTCTGAATTTGACCCTGCTGGCCCATGTAGGCTAGAGTCCAAGGCTCTCTCAGGCCCCCAGTGATGTCCCCTGAGCCACGGTAGTGGCCGCAGGGACAGCCCAAGGTTTTCCTCTCTTTGTTCCAGAGAAAGCTCTCCCTGTGGGGCCTCGGAAATTTATCCCCAGATGCCCCAGCCTCCCTGCTTGGGAAATTAGCACATCTGTCAGCACTGGGCAGAAAGGACTCTGCCCACACAGCCCGGCAGCCCCAAGATGCAGCCAGCAGGGACCCCAAGATGTGGCTTTAGGACATCGTCAGCCCCCAATATCTTCCTGCAGAAACGTCTGGGAGCCCATCAGGTGCCGGGGATGCAGGAGCAGGGTGTGGGCAGAGCAAGGCCTCCCCTATCACTCAGTCTCATGGGGGAGGCAACAGCGGCCATGTAACCGTATCTGGGAAGAAGGCCTTCAAGGAAGAAATTCAACAGGGGGAGGCAGTGGAGGGTGGGGCAGGGAGAGAGCTACTTTGGACAGAGGGTCCAGGAGGGCTTCTCTGAAGAGGAGTGGTCTTGAGGAGGACAGGACACCAGCCACAGGGTGGTGATGTGTAGGGGCGCCACACCTGCAGTCCCCGTTACTCAGGAGGCTGAGGTATGAAAATTGCTTGAACCCAGGAGGCGGAGATTGCAGTGAGCCGAGATCGCACCACTGCACTCCAGCCTGGGTGACAGAGCAAGACCCTGTCTCTGAGGTGTCTCAGGGAGATGGGAGCCAGCCTGCCTGGTGGACACAATGGCAGGTGCAAAGGCCCTGAGGTGGGATTGTGCTAAACAGGTGGGTTCCAGGAGCAGGCAAATCCCATGCAGCTAGGGTGGAGTGAGCAAGGGGTGGCCGGAGACAGAGAAGGTCAGAGAGGCATTGGGGGACAGAAAGAGGGTGGACGTAGAGCAAGAGGGAGCCATGGAAGGTGTGTGAGGAGGGGAGGACTGTGGTCTGATTCGGAGTTTTCAGAAGACCCTGTGGCTTTCATGGAGAAAAGGCCTGTTGGAGCAGGAAGCCAGGCCAGCATCCAGCTAGGGATGATAGGGCTTGAACCAGGCACAGGCTGCAAGTTGGAACAGTGGGCGAGGCAGGCCCATGCCCACAGCAGCCATGACTCTTATTATGATCCACCTCCATTTCTCCCTTCCTCAGGCCCCACCTTGACCTTGGGTGAACCTGGGCTTGGAGGGAAACAGCACCTGGCAGAGGGCGGAGAGGAAAGGCGCCTGGATGGGCTCACAAACACCTCCGCTTGATCACAGCCCAGATGGGACCTTCCGTTATTGAGCCCCTACTGTCTGCCTGGGCCCACACTCCACCTCATTTACATATAAGACCTGCCTGACCCCCGGACACCCCAGGGAAGCAGAGATAGTTGCCCTGTTTTACACAGGATTCGGCAGGCTTCTTCCAGGGCCACATGGTGAGACCCTCAGATCCCCACCCAATCCTGGGCTATACCCCAGGGCCATCATGTGACACCTCAGTCTCACCACCCCCACCCAGGCTGGGAAGTGGGCCTGGGCCTGTCCAGCCCAGAATCACCATCACAGTGTCCAGGAAACTCAATCCTGGGCCCCAGGGTATCAGGGTAACCACACAAGTCCCCAAGATGCAGCCCCAGAGAGGCCCTTTGGAGGCTGAGAAACGGGATTTAACTTCCTTGCCCACCCCATGGGGATTCACAGGCCAGGGCTGGGGCAAGTTCCCTGAACCCAAAACTGATCCCAGACACATTCTAAATCTTCTCAGAAAAATGGCATCTGGATGGGCTCATGCCTGTAATCCCAGCACTTTGGGAGGCCAAGGCAGGAGGACCATTTGAGCCCAGGAGTTTAAGACCAGCCTGGGCAACATAGGGAGACCCCATCTCTACTTAAAATAAAAGAGAAAAGAAAAGAAAAAAGAGGCCAGGCATGGTTGCTCACGCCTGTAATCCCAGCACTTTGGGAGGCTGAGGCGGGTGGATCACAAGGCCAGGAGATTGAGACCATCCTGGCTAACACGGTGAAACCCTGTCTCTACTAAAAATACAAAAAATTAGCCGGGCGTGGTGGTGGGCGCTTGTAGTCCCAGCTACTCGGGAGGCTGAGGCAGGAGAATGGCGTGAACCTGGGAGACAGAGTTTGCAGTGAGCCAAGATCATGCCTTTTTTTGAGACTCCGTCTCAAAAAAAAAACTAGTCATGGTAGCACTCCCCTACAATCCCAGCTACTCGGTAGACTGAGGTGACAAGATCACTTGAGCCCAGGAGTTCAAGGTCACAGGGAGCTGTGATTGCAACACTCAAGGAAAGAAAGACAGAAAGACAGTCTCTCTCCAGACCACTCTGTGCCTCGAATCTTCCAGAACACGGCAGGGTGTGGTGGCTAGTGCCTCTAATCCCAGCACTTTGGGAGGCCGAGTTGGGCTGATTGCTTGAGCCCAGGAGTTCAAGACCAGCCTGGGCAACATAGGGAGACCTTGTCTCTAGAAATAATTAATTAATTAATTAATTAATTAATTAAAAGTGGGCCAGGTGCGGTGGCTCACACCTATAATCCCACAACTTTGGGAGGCCGAGGTGTGTGGATTGCTTGAGTACAGGAATTCAAGACCAGCCTGGGCAACGTGACAATACCCCATCTTTATAATTTTTTTTTTTTTAATTAGCTGGGCACAGGCCGGGCACGGTGGCTCACTCCTTTAATCCCAGCACTTTGGGAGGCCAACGCAGGTGGATCACCTGAGATCAGGAGTTTGAGGCCAGCTTGGCTAACATGGTGAAACCCTGTCTCTACTAAAAATACAAACATTAGCCGGGAATGGTGGCACGCACCTGTAATTCCAGCTACTCAGGAGGCTAAGACAGAAGAATCGCCTGAACCTGGGAGATGGAGGTTGCAGTGAGCTGAGATTGTGCCACTGAACTCCAGCCTGGGCAACAGAGTGAGACTCTGACTCAAAAAAAAAAAAAAAAAAAAAATTAGCTGGGTGTGCTGGTGTGAGCATGTATTCCTAGCTCCTCAGGAGGCTGAGGCGGGAGGATCACTTGAGCCCAGGAGGTGGAGGTTGCAGCGAGCCAAGATCACACCATTTTACTCTAGCCCGGGCAACAGAGCAAGATGCTGTCTCGAAAACAAAAAGAAAGAAATAAAAAAAAAACACACCGCTTCCAGAAGGCCAAACACGCAACATGTCTACACTGATTGCACCCAAGTTGCGGTGAACAAATATTTTTAATTCCTCTTCCCTTCTTCATTTGCATTTTCCAGATGTCCACCTGGTTGGGTCATAGTTTAACCAAATAAATCATTTGTTGGGATGGGAAAGCCAAGACTGGGTTCAACTTGCTCGGCTCACAGGAGCGGCCACAAAGTTCAGAGAGGGGCAGCCACCTGTTGGGGGGTCACACAGAGAGGAGGGAGAGGAAGCTGGGCCCTGCGCCCCCAGCCTCTGTTCTCTTCGGGGGCTGAGGCATGGCCTTGAGCTCCATCCTTTTTCTGAGGGGCCTAGTGTTACTACCTGGCCTCAGCCTTCCCTCCTGCAAACCAGCTTCCTGCTCTCTAAGGTGATACCCCAAGATCCTAAATGTCCTGAAATTCTGTCTGCTGGAGGCCAAGCTTCCCTCTTTACCGCACAACAGGCAGGAGACATGAGGGAACAAGGCTACCTTTTTAGAAAGCCCCTCTCGCCTCTGGAAATCAGTCCTCAGACACTGGTCCTCCGAAGTCGAAATAGATTTTTGTATCCAGTTTCCTTCACTCCAAGAGTCTGAGAGTTCTTGTCTCTAATGCCCAAGGTCCAGGGGCCCTACCCTTTCCCAGGGATGATTCTTGGCCAGGCTAGTCTGAGGCCTTTATTTTTTTTTTGTTTCTTTTTCTTTTTCTTTTTTTGAGACGGAGTTTCGCTCTTGTTGCCCAGGCTGGAGTGCAATGGTGCGATCTTGGCTCACTGCAACCTCCACCTCCCGGGTTGAAGCGATTCTCCTGCCTCAGGCTCCTGAGTAGCTGGGATTACGGGGTTGTCCCACCATGGTCGGCTAATTTTGTATTTTTAGTAGAGACGGGGTTTCTCCATGTTGGTCAGGCTGGTCTCGAACTCCTGACCTCAGGTGATCCACTCCCCCTCAGCCTCCCAAAGTGCTTGGATTACAGGTGTGAGCCACCGCACCTGGCCATTTTTTTGTTTCTTTTCTTTATTTTTATTTATTTTTTTTAGAGACAGGATCTTGCTCTGTCACCCAGGCTGGAGTGCACTAGCTCAGTCACAGCTCACTGCAGACTCGAACTCTTCGGCTCAGGTGATCCTCCTGCCTCAGCCTCCCGAATAGCTGGGACTATACACGTAAGCCACCACACCTGCCTAATTTAAAAAAAAATTTTTTTGGACGGACGCGGTGGCTCACTCCTGTAATCCCAACATTTTGAGAGGCCGAAGCGGGCAGATTGCATGAGACCAGCCTGGCCAACATGGTGAAACACCGTCTCTACAAAAAAATGCAAAAATTAGCTGGTCATGGTGGCACATGCTTGTCATCCCAGCTACTCGGGAGGCTGAGGCAAATAATCATCACTTGAACCCGGGAGGCAGAGGTTGCAGTGAGCCGAGATTGAGCTACTGCACTGCAGCCTGGGTGACTGGGTGAGATTCCGTCTCAAAAAAAAAAAAAAAATTTTAAGCCAGGTTCGGGGGCTCACGCCTGTAATCCCAGCACTTTGGGAGGTTGAGGCGGGTGAATCATTTGAGGTCAGGAGTTCAAGACCAGCCTGGCCAACATGGTGAAATCCCATCTCTACTAAAAATACAAAAACTAGCCAGGCAGTGGTGGCACGTGCCTGTAATCCCAGCTACTGGGAAGGCTGAGGGAGGAGAATTGTTTGAGCCTGGGAGGTGTAGGTTGCAGTGAGCCAAGATCACCACTGTACTCTAGCCTGGGCAAAAGAATGAGACCCTATCTCAAAAAAGAGGAGAGAGAGAGAAAGAGGGAAAGAAAGAAAGAAAGAGAGAAAGAAAGAAAAAAAGATGGGGGTCTGGCTATGTCGCCCAGGCTGGTCTCAAACTATTGGGCTCAAGTGATCCTCCTGCCTCAGCCACCCAAAGTGCTGGGATTACAGGCATAGGCCACTGCTCCCGGCCAGCTATTTCTGACTAACTGAGTCTGCAACTAAGGGTTAGGGTGGCCAGGGACCCAGGTCACCCGTATCTGCAGCCCTGGACCCCAAAAGAGACAGGGAGTGAGGACTGTGACCATGAAAGTAATGCTGCCACCACCTTGTCGTGTAATAACAACCACACGGGGATGTGGCTCTTGTTCCTGTACCCAAGTCCCAGGTACAGTCACTGAGGCAGAGGGAGGAGGGTCGGCCCAGGCAGCTGTTGCTCCCCCATTCCAAGGTTTATGCCTACCGTCCTGCTGTGACAAACGAGTGTACACCCACAGAAGGAAGGCATAGGGTTGTGCACAGGGGATGCGCTAATGCTAAAGGAGTGCACACCAGGAGAGAGGGACATCGCATGCCACATCACAGAGCTCACAGACACAAAATAGGGCCACACTGTATCACGATTTTGGACACACAGCTAACTCTCCTCCAACTCCCCGACTCACACCAAACCTCAGACGCAGAGCCCTTGCAACCTCCGGGACTCACAACCCCACGACACACACCCCTTTAGACACACACCCCACCCTGGGACGCCCAGCAGTACACCGGACCTCCAAAACCCACCCAGCCCGCAGAAGCCGTTCAGAGGCCACCGCAGGAGCCTCAACCCGATATGACACGCACCTGCTCGGCCTGAGCCCTGGGACGCTGGGCGCACGGACCCGCGGCGGCTGCACGAAGATCAGGGGCCCGCGGCCGCAGGTGCCTTGGGAGCGGGCGGCCCTGCCCCCGGGAGCTGATTGGGCGTGACAGGCTTATTTGCATAGAGGGCGTCACTCTGGAGGCGGCGATGGGCGGGCACTTGGGCGTGGCCCCGCCCGGGAGTTCATGGGCCTGGGACTCGACGCGAAAGGATGCTGGGGCGCCAGGCGTGGGGGCGCGGATACGGAAGAAGCAGGACGAAGGGAGGGGGCTGGATCAGACTGGCCAGGCTTTCCCCGCCCTCACTGGGCGCCCTTGACCTTAATGCCGACCCCTGACCCTACTGTGACCCTAACCCTAATTCTAAACCTGTTCCTAACTCGGCCCAACTTGCTTGGATTAATTCCATCCTGAGTGAAATAGAACTCCGATCCCGGACCCCGTCGACCCGAGGAACCAAGCCCTTCTCGCAGGCAACGCTGACCCTCGCGCTCACTAGAATGGAAAGGCTGCAAGACGGGGCTCTGGGGTCGCCTGTGTGGCCTCACTCAACTGTGCCTCCCGGGGCCAGATACGTGCCCCCACAGGGAGTGACAGACCCTCCGCAGCTACTGGTCCCTCAACCCCGCCCCGCCTGCCTCTCCACAGTCCAAGACAACCACAATGCTTCCACCAACCGCGCCCCTCTCCCTCCCTCTTCCCGTTAGAGGCTGTTTTCTAAACTTCAAAGGTCAGTTGTGAGGAGCCTTCCAGATTGGACCCCAGCCCAGACCTCTAAATCTACCCCTTCCCCTGGGATTCCAGCACAGGCCAGACGCACAGGAAGATCAGAGCGGGGGTTGGTGAATTTATCAATGTGAAAAGAATTACAGGATAAAGATGGCTCTGGGCTGGGCACTTCTGGAGAACATCCCCCACCGCCTCCCCCCACCCCCCCACCCCCCCATCTGAGGCAGGCAGGGGATCCATGCACTCCCCTAGCCCTGTGGGGTCAGTCTTGGGCCAGAGGGAGGGATGGGAGGCTGAGACAGGCCAGAATTGGGGCAAGGGCTGTGCCAGAGGAGTTAGGGAGGGTTTCTCAGAAGAGGGGGCATTTGTGCTGGGCTTTCAAGTATGTGTAGGAGTTTGCCACTAGGAGAAAGGTTTTTCTTGTGTTTTCCTTCAAGGCAGGATCTCACTCTGTTGCCCAGGCTGGAGTGCAGTGGCACGATCATAGCTCACTGCAGCCTCTACCTCCTGGGCTCAAGCAATCCTCCCAACTCAGCCTCCCCAGCAGCTGGGACTACAGGCACGCCACCACCAAGCCCAGCTAATTTTTTTTGTAGAGAGGATGTCTCATTATGTTGCCCAGGCTGGTCCCAAACTCCCGGGCTTAAGAGATCCTTCTTCCTCAGCCTCCCAAGGTGCTGAGATTACAGGTGTGAGCCACTACACCAGACCTGAGAAGGGCTTTTTCAAGAGGGAAAAGCACTTGCAAAAGTGCAGAGGAAGAAGAGCACAGAACATTCTCTGGCCGGGGGAGATGAGGAAGGTGAAGCCAGAACAGGGGGCGGGGGTGAAGAGGAGGGGCAGATACAGGTGGAGAGCAGGGGGGCTGCAAAGCTGCCTGGTGTCCATCTCCTCCAGAGAAGAGAGGGACTGGTCCCCCAAACTCAGGGGGAGGCATGTGGCAGATGCTGGAGTGTGGGGGACGCTGAGACAGGGAACAGGGGGCCTGGGAGGCTCGTGTCTCTCCCCATCCCTCAGTTTACCCATCTGTGACATGGGCAGTGTGGGCCTCTAGTCTGAGCACTTTTCTTTGGACATAAAAACTATAGAGTTCACACTGTGTCATCGGGGGGTCCTTCCTGTCCCCATCCAGTGCCCAGTGCCACACACTCAGGTATCCCAAGGACACGCCAGGGCCTGGGCCAGGCTGGGGGCTTCTGCCTCCACTCCATGGTGCAGAACAAGGCTTGGGGAGTGTGGAGGTGGCTGGGGAGCCCTGGGCCCCCGGAGGGCTGCTCTGTTTACCCGAGGCCACCCGCCCGCCTCTGATGCAACAGGCAGGCTCTGGTTACGTGAGGCTGGCAGCTGGGCCAGCTCTGGGGGAAGGGCTAGCCCGGCAGAGCGAAGCTGGCTGGGGCTGGCCCTCATGCAACCCGACTTCCCAGCCCCCTTCTTCTGGTGGGCACCATCTTGTTATTCATAGTCTGTCCCCTGTCCTTTTGCCTCTGTTCCTATCCTATACCTTCCCCAACCACTAACTGTGTCCCCTAGCAGGGTCACCAAGAGTCTTAACCTCATTCTTCTCAGATGAAGGGACACCTTTAGTTGCTAGGGTAAGAGTTGGAGGGTAGAGGGGAAAGTTGTGAGGAGGAAGGGATAGAAGGGGCCAGAGTGGGTGGCAAGGGAGAAGGGTGACCTGGGAAGGGGGGTCTGGGAGATGGGGGAGGCGGTGGGTGGGGAATGGAGGAGAAAGCTGGGGTGGGAGGCTTGGGTGGAGAAGCTGTCCCCACTCTCCCTCCTCCAGATTCTCCCCCCTCTCCCAGGGGAAGGCTTTGAAGGACCTTCCATGGCAAGGATGTATGGCCCAGTGGGTAGGGGGGGCCCCCGAGGTTAAAGAACACCAAGTCCTCATCCCAGATGTGCCGCCCACTCACTGTGTGACCTCAGGATGGTCACTGCACCCCTTGGGGCCTCCTTGCTCATGTGACAAGTACGGATAGGCTGGCCGTGGTGGCTCATGCCTATAATCCCAGTATTTTGGGAGGCCGAGGTGGGTGGATCACTTCAGGCCAGGAGTTCGAGATGGACCTGGCCAACATGGCAAAACCCCATCTCTCCTAAAAATACAAAAATTAGCCAGGCATGGTGGCGCATGCCTGTAATTCCAGCTACTCAGGAGGCTGAGGCAGGAGAATCGCTTGAACCCAGGAGGTGGAGGTTGCAGTGAGCCAAGAGGAGCCCTCAAGGTCCACCTACAATGTTCCCTCCTCCAAAAGCCTTCCTATCCTCTTACCATTTAGGATCCTTCCACCTCCCCATCCTTCCTTCCAGCTTAGCACTGATCCAGGGGGCGAGGCAGAGTGTGTGGCTGGTTCTGTCTCCCCCAGCCTGGGGCTTCCTTAGGCCCGAGCTCAGTACATGGTGGCACCAAAGGGGTGTCTCCATGGGTTTTTCTTTTTGTTTTTTAGAGACAGAGTTGCTCTGTTGCCCAGGCTGGAGTGCAGTGGTGCAATCATGGCTCACTGCAGCCTTGAACTCCTGGGCTCAAGTGATACTCTCGATTCCACCTCCCAAGTAGCTGGGACCATAGGAACACACCACCACACCTGGCTAATTTTTTAGTATTTTTTGAGGTGCACCGGGTGTCTCACTTGCTGCCCAGGCTGGTCTCGAACTCCTGGGCTCAAGCGATCCTCCTGCCTTGGCCTCCAAAAGCGCTGGGATTACGGGTGTGAGCCATTGCACACAGTCTCCATGGGTTTGTTGAAGAACTGGAGAATCTCAAAGAAGGTCTAAGCAGTGAAAGGGAGTGGCGGATAAGCCTGGGGCATCCAGAAGCCTTGGTCAGGGATACAATAGGGCTAAAAAAAAAAAAAAAAAAAAAAGGCTCTCCAGGGTCCTGAGTGTGCAGGACTCTCCAGGAACCCAGAGCAAGTCTGAAATAAAAACAGACCAAGGGCTAAGGACAAAAACCCAGAAGTCTGATTCTTGTCCTGACTACTGTGGACGGAGCAGGGGGCAGGTCACTGCCCTCTATGGGTCTCCTTTTACCCCATCTGCAGATCAGGGTTGGGATCCTTTCTTGGTGATCTCCAGCCTCATGAGCACTACGCTCCTGTTTGGATGCCCCATGGCACGCAGAGCTGTCTCTTCTAGCTGCCCACCTATCTCTGGAGTTCTGCTGGAAGTAAATGCTTTTTTTTTTTTTTTTTTTGAGACAGAGTCTTGCTCTGTAGCCAGGCTGGAGTGCAGTGGCGCAATCTCGGCTTGCTGCAACCTCCGCCTTCTGGGTTCAAGTCATTCTCCTGCCTCAACCTCCCAAGTAGCTAGGATTACAGGTGTGCACCACCACACCCAGCTAATTTTTGTACTTTTAGTAGAGATAGGGTTTCACCATGTTGACCAGAATGGTCTCGATCTCCTGACCTCGTGATCCACCCGCCTCGGGCTCCCAAAGTGCTGGGATTACAGGCGTGACTCACCGTGCCCAGCTGGTTGTTTTTGAAATGGAGTCTACCTCTGTCGCCCAGGCTGGAGTGCAGTGGCGTGATCTTGGCTCACTGCAACCTCTCGGGCTCAAGCGATTCTCCTGCCTCAGCCTCCAGAGTAAGCGGGATTACAGGCGGGCACCACACCCAGCTAATTTTTATATTTTCAGTAGAGACGAGGTTTCACCATGTTGGCCAGGCTGGTCTCCAACTCCTGACGTCAAGTGATCTGCCCACCTCGGCTTCCCAAAGCTCTGGGATTACAGGTGTGAGCCACTGCGCCTGGCCAGTAAGTGCTATTGAGTGAGCTCTAGGAGTGCCCTTGCCCTCCACCCTGACAAGGGAAGCTGTGAGCTCTTGTTCTCAGAGCCCTCTGGCCTCTCAGAACCTGTCTGCTCTCTGAAAAATGGGAGCGAGAGTATATAGAGTGAAAAAGGGTGGGGGGTCACAGTGTGCCCACCAGGGCCAGCCAGGACTGCAGACAATGACCGCTTGGAGGCCGAGCTTCCCGCCAACGCTTTGCATCTTGCGCCCCCTGGCGGCTAGAGGGGGCGGGGCGCCCTCCAGGCAAAAAGGGCTAGAGAGCATTCAAATGAGATGCAAATTAACCAGCGCCCCCACAAGCCCTGGGACTTGGGGTGATGAGGTGTCTGACAACCCAGAGTCCTGATCAGACCTCTTCTATTTATTTATTATTATTATTATTTTTTGAGACAGAGTCACTCTGTCACCCAGGCTGGAGTGTGGCTGGTTCCCCCAGCCTGGCGGTTCCATCCCAGCTTACTGCAACCTCCGCCTCCCTGGTTCAAGCGATTCTCCTGCCCCAGCTTCCCAAGTAGCTGGGATTACAGGTGCGCACCGCCACATCTGGCTAATTTTTTAGCCTAACATTGGTCAGGCTGGTCTTGAACTCCTGACCTCAGGTGATCTGCCCGCCTCAGACTCCCACAGTGCTGGGATTACAGGCGCGAGCCACCATGCTCGGCTATTTTTTTTTTTTTATATAGAGACAGGGTCTCTCCATGTTGCCCAGGCTGGTCTCCAACTCCTGGACTCAGGGGTTCCTCCAGTCTTGACCTCCCAAAGTGCTGGGATTACAAGCGAGCACCACCGCAGCCGGCCTAGACTCCTTTTAAGAGAGATGACTGGGCCGGGCACGGTGGCTCACACCTATAATCCCAGCACTTTGGGAGAACGAGGTCAGGAGTTCAAGACCAGCCTTGCCAAGATGGTGAAACCCCGTCTCTACGAAAACTACAAAAATTAGCCGGGTGCAGTGGCAGGTGCCTATAATCCCAGCTACTCGGGAGGCCAAGGTAGGAGAATGGCTTGAACCCGGGCGGCAGAGGTTATAGTGAGCCGAGATTGCGCCACTGCACTCCAGCCTGGGAGACAGAGTGAGACTCCATCTCAAAAAAAAAAAAAGAGATGACTGTTAGTCGCTGGTTGAGGTCACATCCAGAGGCTATGAGTGACTCAGAGCCCTAGAAGGGTCTGGTGGGGTCCCCCACACCTGCCTCCCTCACCCCCAGCTCCTAGTGCCCCAGTCTTCCTAGGCAGGTCCTAGGAGGCAGGCGATAATCCCATTCTGCTGCCAGTTTCTCCTGAAGGTCTGAGCAAGACAGTGCTGGACTGTCCAGCTCACAAATACACATCAGTGTTTGCTGGATAACGGGTGGCATGGAGGACAGATGGACATTGAGAGATGCCTTCAGAGCAAGTAAGAAGGGAGAAGGACTCTGGAGGCCACACACCAATCAGGGCCCTAAACGGGGTGGTTTTAGGCTCCTCCTCACTCCTAAGCTGAGTGGGTCAGTGGAGAGGTGGCATGATGGCAGAGGCCCCCCGGTGTGTCCTAGGAGGACGAGAGGTAGGGCTGAACCCGCTTTCCAGGCCTTCAGACGCCTTGACAGGCCCGATGTCCCAGTAGGATGTCCTCTGTCTTCCCTCGGGGCACCCCTGCTCTTCCCACCCGTCTCCATCAACCACCCCACAGTGCCAAGATGAGGGACCCTCCCAGAGTAGTGGGACTGGAACCTGCCTTGACCCTAAACAACTCTATCTGACCTCCCTAATACACTGTACTGGAACAAGGGATTCTGGGGTAACACAGCTGGCCTTGGAGATGCATAACTTGTGGAGGTCACCCAGGCTTGGCATTCACAGAGGTCAGTGCAGGCCCTTCTGCAAACAGCAGCAGAAACGGACTCAAAGCCATTTTGGCAAAAATCATAATTCAGGTGTCCATGAAACCGAAGAAATGAAATTGGCTTATGTCACGTACAGTTGGATTCAGGGCCCCAGGCAATGTTCTCAGGTCTCTCCTGGAACCCCCTCGCCCCTGCCCCGTTCCCATCCACCCAGCTCAACCTTCCTGATGCTCCCGGTAGAACTCCCAGGAAGGCCTCTCATTGGGTCACGTGTCCATCTCGAACCAATCACTGGGAACCTAGGACACAGCAGCTCTGATTGGCCAGGCCGAGGTGCCACATCCACCCCTGGAACTAGGGGTGGCCTCTCCATGTGGCCTGAGCCTGGGGTGGGCGTCACTGCTTGAGGCAGAATGCAGTTTGGGAGGGCAGATATGCGAGTGTCCAGCTTAGCCTGTAGAGAAGGTGCAGTCCAGCCTTCCTTAACCAGATGAAGAAAGGGAGAACCAAGGCTGGGTGTGGTGGCTCACGCCTATAATCCCAGCACTTTGGGAGGTTGAGGTGTGAGGATCACGAGCTCAGGAGTTTCAGGCCAGCCTAGCCAACATGGTGAAACCCCGTCTCTACAAAAAATACAAAAAATTAGCTGGGGGCGGTGGTGTGTGCCTGTAGTCCCAGCTACTTGGGAGGCTGAGACAGGAGGATCACTTGAGCCCAGGAGGCAGGGGTTGCAGTGAGTTGAGATCATGCCACTGCACTCCAGCCTGGGTGACAGCCAGATCCTGGAAAAGAAGAAGAGAGGAGAGGAGGGGAGGGGAGGGGACCCAGAGAGGGCTAGCGCCAGGTGACAGAAAGAAAAGAAAGGGAGGGAGGGAGGGAGAGAGGGAGGGAGGCCCAGAGGGCCAGCACCAGGTCTATGTCACACAGCACATCAGAGGCAGGCAGGGCTGGGACCAAACCAGGCTGGGGTCTGCTCTTCTGTGACTGTTCCCTTTTTTTTTTTTTTTTTTTGGTGGTCGGGGGGTGGGGGGTGCGAAGTCTTGCTCTGTCACCCAGGCTGGAGTGCAGTGGTGCCATCTTGGCTCACTGGAACCTCTGCCTCCTGGGTTCAAGTGATTCTCATGCCTCAACTTCCTGAGTAGCTGGGATCACAGGTGCCCACCACCATGCCCGGCAGAGCCTCTCTTTGTCCATCTGTATTTGGGGGTGAGACCTGCTTTTGGGGGCTGAGGATGAAATGAGATGACCCCTGTGAAGACTTTAGCCCAGGGCCAGGGACTTGGTAAGTGCATAATCAGGATTATTTTGATGGCAGTTATTGGTCCAAGGGTCGATGGGGGGCCAGTAAGAGTCCAGGAGCAGTCAGCCACTTCTGGGAACACTGACGGCTGGGCCTGGAGTCTCTGGGCAGGCGCAGGAGGAGGGTGCTGGCCGCACTCATTCAGTCTTCAGTCTGCCTGGCCCAGCTTCGGTCAGGCTGGTGAGCGGGGGCGAGGGTCAGGGTGGTCAGAGAGGCAGACTCAAGGCATGAGGCGGCACCTGAGGGAGGAACCTGGGCCAGGCTAAGGTGGAGCTTGGTGGTCAGAGGTCTGGGTGGGAATCCTGGCATTTCTGGGCATGGGCGATGACCCTGGACTGGCTGCCTTACCTCTCGGGCCTTGGTTTCCTCTTCTGTAAAACGGGGCAGTGCTGAGGGTCCTGGGACTGGAGAGGAGGGGGATAACTTGACCCTGTGAAGGTCACTGATTACCCTAAGGGGTGCAATTTTGGGGGAAAAGTGGGAATGAAAGGCTCTGAAGCCAGGTGCAGTGGCTCATGCCTGTAATCCCAGGACTTTGGGAGGCCAAGGAGGGCAGATCACCTGAAGTCAGGAGTTCAAGACCTGCCTGACCAACATGGTGAAATTCTGTCTCTACTAAAAATACAAAAACTCGTCGGGTGAGGTGGCAGGCACCTATAGTCCCAGCTACTCGGGAAGCTGAAGTGAGAGAATCGCTTGAACCTGAGAGGCAGAGTTACAGTGAGCCAAGATCATGCCACTGCACTCCAGCCTGGGTGACCAGAGCGAGATTTCATCTCAAAAAAAAGAAAGAAAGAAAAAAAGAAAGGCTCTGAGATGGGGTATGGAACTGGTGGTTCTGGGGAGAGGGACTCCACAGGGACCTAGCTGGATGAGACACAGAGCAATCCTGCCAGGGAGCAGCAGAGGAGGGGACAGCAGACGCTGGGGAGTGAGGAGGGCAGAGGGGCAGTGTCCTTGAGGCACAAAGTAGGAGTGACCAGGGTGTGGGGGATGGGACTGGGGAGACAGAGGCTAGGTTGGGGGTGTGGGCAGGGCTGCTTAGGGCAGTAGGCTGTTGACCCCCTCAGGCAGCCCCTCCTGCTTCAGGCACCCCAGAAAGCTCCCAGGCCACCCCTCAGCCTGTGGGATTCCTCACCACCCCACACCCAGAGCGAAGCCTGCTATGAACAGGTGCTCAGGAAGTGTGCATCAACTGTCAGAGGTACTCAATAAATGCATGCTGCCTGTGGTGTCCAATAAGTGCTCTCTGATTGACTGCAGTGCCCACTAAGTGCTCTCGGACTGGACGCATGAATTCAGCTGCCTCTGGGTTCTGGGGCTACAGCTTGAAAGGCCTACAGAGGCTCTGTCTCCACCTGCCTCCCCTCGACCTCTGAGAAGGCTTCCATGGCACCAAGGACAACCACAGTGCCTGGCCAACAGGCAGAGAGGCTGGATAAGTCCCCGGGGCCCCTTCAACCTGCCTGCATCTGCCCATCACAGATATAGAATGGTGACACATCAGATCTTTCCTGGTACCACACTTTCTAAGCGTGGTCAGCTATGCCTCCCACGGCTCATGCTGCACTTGTATGTTCCTCTCCCATCTGATCCTGGGCCTGGTCACGTGACTGGCCTCAACAGATGGGCCACCCACAAATGTGAAACCTGCACTCTGCATGGAAGCTACTCTCCTGGCTCCCAGCGACCAGGAGAAACCCAGGCTGGCCTGATGGAGAGGCCACGAGGAAAACCTGACGCCTGCTGCCAGTAGTCCTGGTCAAGGGCCCCCGACTATGCAGCTGCAGCTGAGCTCCCATGAGCACCACATGGGCGAGCCCCAGAGAGAGCAGCAGAACCGCCTAGCTGAGCCCAGCCCAAAGTACAGAACAGTGAGTAGATTAATTACTGGGGCTGTAAACCACTAAGTTTTTGGATGCTGTGTTATGTAGAAATAGCTGACTGCTCCAAAGCACATCCATCACTATGCCCTGCCCCCTCTCAGTCACCTGATGAGCCACCTTTACAGAAAGGAAATGCAGAGACCAGAGAGGGGGGTTAATTTGCTTGGTCACACAGCAGTTAGGCAGTGGATTGGTGGGGAGGTCCCAGAGATAGGTGGGTAATTGCCCCTGCTGGGCTCTGCCTGAGAGACTGTGCATGGGTAAAGCAGGTTGCTGGCATGTGGTAGGATAGAGGAAACGTGGGCTCCCCTCTCTGTCTGGGGGGGTGGAAATCTCTGGGACTGGCATAGGGCCTATGGCCTGGAAAAGAGAGAGGAAGGTGGCGGAGAAAGAGTGGGAAAGATGGGCTGACATGGTCCCTGAGCAGCAGGAAGGAACGTTCTGGACCTGCAGACACCCCTCCACCTGCCACCTCCAAAACCATCCCACAAGCCCAGTAAGAAACCCCAAGTGGTTAGACAAGCAGGTGCCTGGCTGACTGCCAAGCGGGTGGGTTGGTTAGTTCAGAGCAGAGAGAGGCTCACGGCTACCCTCGGCACTGACCTGGGTTGGCGGAGGCTGGGGTGCCCCGAGTCTCTTCCAGGATCAGGCTGAGGAGGGTGGGGGTGGTTCCTCCGGGCTGGAACAAAACACATGCAGCATCCATGAGGCCAAGGTCAAAGGCCACGAGGCTTGCTCAGCTGGCTGGAGTGCATGTTTGGGTGACACTCTGGTCTCGGAAGACCTTTGGCTTGAGCTTCTGGGGCATCCTCCTTAAAAGTGGGGTGAGTGGGCCAGGCACTGTGGCTCATGCCTATAATCCCAGCGCTTTGGGAGGCTGAGGCGGGTGGATCACCTGAGGTCAGGAGTTCAAGACCAGCCTGGCCAACATGGCAAAACCCCATCTCTACTAAAAATACAAAAATTAGCCAGGTGTGGTGGTGTGCGCCTATAATCCCAGCTACTCGGGAGGCTGAGGCATGAGAATCATTTGGAACCCAGAGCGGGAGGCTGGAGTGAGCTAGTATCTTGCCAGTGCACTCCAGCCTGGGCGACAAAGTGAGATTCTGTCTCCAAAAAAAAGGTGACAAATGGCTGGGCCCAGTGGGTCATCCCTGTAATCCCAGCACTTTGGGAGACTGAGGCGAGAGGATTGCTTGAGGCCAGGAGTTTGAGACCAGCCCGGGGAATGTATCATGACCGCGTTTCTATTTAAAATATATACGTATGTTTTTAAAAGTGGGATGAAGCACTCCAGAGGCCACATCTGGGACTCATTCACACAGGACTGGGCACTTCAAACCCATAGGGCTTACAGAGAGGTGTTAGCAGCAACTCAAGCTGCTACTAATGTCTTTCAGGAGCATGTTGCGTTTTTGAAACAGCAGGCACAAACAGGGCATATAAAAGCATTTTTGGAAACCCTAAGTTGACAGTAAGAGCTATGCCTTTTCAGTCTAGTTCCAACTGCCAACACCAACCCATGGCAGAAAAGCCCGATGCCGTTCCCCTTCAGATGCAAGAGAGAACAGATAAACCCTTCATGCTACCCTTTGAGGGAAGATTGCTACACTCCCATTCTTACACATACACTCAAGTCTTCTTTCTGCAATTCTTGTTATCTTAGTTAAGCAACACAGATGCTTTCTTGTGCATAGCGGGGGACAGGCCTGCCAGAATCCTAATCTGTGGAAGCCAGACACATCCCAAGGCGACGTTCCTGCTCCCGGCACATGAGTGTGTGTTTATAAGCGTATTTATTAAGTTATAATGGGAACAAAAAACAAAAAGAAGGGCTACTCTTCAAAAACTCTATTTCCAATGTTCAAGCACTGTGAGTGCTTTTCGTTTTCAGACCGCTGGTCCTCGGCTTGAAGCCTCCCTAGGCTCTGGGTCATGGGACGGGGAGAGGCCCCTGCCATCTCCCTGGCCCCATCTCCCCCCAGCTGGCCCGCTCCAGCCACAGAAGCCTTCTTGGTGCTTCTCGAACACTCCCAGGGAACCCAGCCCCAGAGCATCTGCCCTCACCACTGCCCTGTGTGGAACTCCGTCTGCCCCCAGATCGTCTCTGTCTCCATGTCCCTCATGCCATCTCCCAGGAGGGGCCCCGTGGAGTTCTTCACAGCATATCTGACATGCTCTTGTCTGCCATGTTTACCTGGTTGTCATATGTCTCCTTGTGAGCCTGTCTCAGTCACTGCTATGTCCCCAGCACCCAGCCCAGGGCCAGGCACACAGCAGAGCTCAGGACCTGGGTATTAAGTGACTGAACTCAGGTTATAGATGCCACAGGACAAGAGGAGGTCACCAGACACCAGGACAAGAGGAAAGAGAAAGTTTTCTAATAAGCGAGAAGCAGTGGTTCTCAGCGCAGCTGAGACAGTCCTTGCGGCTGAGAGCCGCAGTGGGGGCGGGCGGTCCCAGGAGCTACCTGTGACCCTGCGCACTGGCATTCATATGGTCCCGGATGCTGATGGCCTGTTTGAGCAGACCCTCCACGCTGCGGAAGTAGACGCTGCTGTCCACCAGGTTCTTCACAGCGCTGAAACGGGAGGACAGGCCTGGTCAGTGCCCCAGTCCTGCAGGTAACTGTCTCACACCCCAGCACTAGAGGTCACCACCAGAGCTCAGTGGGTACCTCGGTAATTCTGCGGGTCTCCCCGAGGACTCACAATGGGCTTACATTTTAGATTTCCCTGCTATGACTAAATGACGTCTATGCAACACAGCACATTCACTTATCTGCCACTGAAACATCTAATGTTTTGAAGGAGGTTTCAGTGTATAAAGATGTCATAAAAAGTATCTCAGTCATTACTACTGATAATGGGAGTGTAAAAAAAAAAAAAAAAAAAAAAAAGGAAAGAAAGAACACCTGGGCACTGTGGTTCACGCCTGTAATCCCAGCTACTCAACAGCCAAGGCAAGAGGATGGCTTGAGCCCAGGAGGTTGAGACCAGCCTGGGCAACACAGCAAGACCCCATCTCTTAAAAAGAAAAATCTGGGCTGGGCGCAGTGACTCACATCTGTAATCCCAGCACTTTGGGAAGCCGAGGCAGGTGGATCACGAGGTCGGGAGATCGAGACCATCCTGGCTAACACGGTGAAACCCATGTCTCTACTAAAAATGCAAAAAAATTAGCCAGGCATGGTGGTGGGCACCTGTAGTCCCAGCTACTTGGGAGACTGAGGCAGGGGAATGGCGTGAACCTGGGAGGTGGAGCTTGCAGTAAGCTGAGATTGCTGCACTCCAGCCTGGGCGACAGAACAATACTCCATCTCAAAAAAAAAGAAAGAAAAGGAAAAGAAAAATCTGGTTGGATGTGGTGGCTCAGACCTGTAATCCCAACACTTTGGGAGGCTGAGGCAAAAGAATTATTTGAGCCTGGGAGTTTGCGACCAGCCTGGGTAACATAGTGAAGTCCCATCTCTACAAAAAATGTAAAAATTAGCCAGGCATGGTGGCACTCACCTGTGGTCCCAGCTACTTAGGAGCCTGAGGTAGGAAGAGCACTTGAGCCCAGGAGGTCAAGACTATAGGGAGCCGTGATTGCGCCACTGCACTACAGCCTGGGTGACAGAACAAGACTCTGTCTCAAAAAAATATTAATACATAAAATTAAATTAAAAAGAAATACACATTTCATTATAGACAAATGCTTGCTGGCCTCCCGCCTAGCCCAGTGATATCTGGGGCAACATCTGTGGTGATGAAAATGTTCTTCATCCATTGAGATGGCTGAGAAGCACTTGGAATGTGGCTAGTGGGACTTGAGAGCTGAATATTTACTATTTACTAGTTTTCTTTCTTTCTTTTTTTTTTTTTTTTTGAGATGGAGTTTTGTTCTTGTTGCCCAGGCTGGAGTGCAATGGCGCGATCTCAGCTGACTGCAACCTCCACCTCCTAGGTTCAAGCGATTCTCCTGCCTCAGCCTCCCGAGTAGCTGGGATTACAGGTGCCCACCACCATTAGCCCACTGGCTAATTTTTGTATTTTTAGTAGAGATGGGGTTTCACCATGTTGGCCAGGCTGGTCTCAACTCCTGGCCGCAAATGATCTGCCCACTTGGCCTCCCAAAGTGCTGGGATTACTGGCGTGAGTCACTGCGCCTGGCCTTATTTCATTTTAACGAGTTAAAATGAACTGTGTTTAGCCACCCATGGCGTAGATTCCTGGATTAGATGCCACAGCTAGAGGAAGAAAGCACAGGTTTTTTTTTTTTTGAGACGGAGTCTCACTCTGTTGCCCAGGCTGGAGTGCAGTGGTGCGATCTCAGTTCACCGCAAGCTCCGACTCACAGGTTCACGCGATTCTCCTGCCTCAGCCTCCCGAGTAGCTGGGACTACAGGCGCCTGCTGCCACACCTGGCTAATTTTTTTGTATTTTTAGTAGAGACAGGGTTTCACCGTGTTAGCCAGGATGGTCTTGATCTCCTGACCTCGTGATCTGCCCGCCTCAGCCTCCCAAAGTACTGGGGTTACAGGCGTGAGCCACCGCACCTGGCCTGTTTTTTTGTTTTTTTAAGACAGGGTCATATTCTGTTGCCCAGGCTGGAGTGCAGCGGTGCAATCTTCACTCACTGCAGCCTCAACCTCCCAGGTTTAAGTGATGCTCCCACCTCAGCATCCTGAGTAGCTGGGACTAGAGGTGTGTGCCACCAGACTCGGCTAGTTTTTGTATTTTTTGTAGAAATGGGGTTTCACCAGGTTGCCCAGGCTGGTCTCAAACTACTGGGCTCAAGTGATCCTCCCACCTCGGCCTCCCAAAGTGCTGGGAGTACAGGCGTGAGCCCCCGTGCCCGGCTGTATTTCTTTTTTCTTTAAAGAAGAGGTCTGGCTGTATCACCCAGGCTGACCCTGAACTCCTTTCAAGGCATCCTCCCACCTCAGCCTCCTGAGTAGCTGGAACTACAGGCGTGCACCACCATGCCCAGCTCTAGAAACTCCTATTTCTTTTCTTTTCCTTGAGCTAAGGAAGATACTGTCTGTCTGGTCACACCTTGTCCCACCAAGGGGGCCAAGGCTGCCAATGGCAGAATGCTGCTCCAACAGCAGGGTTTCTTGTCTAGGCACCTTCGCCCACACAACCAAACAGCAACACACCAGGGGAACTGCCAGGAGCATCGTTCAGCCACCACCAAAACGGCCTACAGCCCATGTCAGGGGCAAACAGCATATCTGTGCAAAGCCGAGGAACTTCCAAGGCCAACTGGGCACCCACGCAACTGGAATAAGGCTTGGGAATACAGTCATGAGGAACAGAACCAAAGCGCAGGAGGCAAGAGTTCAGTACCAAAAAGAAACACCAGCCGGGTGTGGTGGCTTGCATCTGTAATCTGAGCACTTTGGGAGGCTGAGGCAGGTGGATCACCTGAGGTCAGGAGTTCGAGACCAGCCTGGCCAACATGGTGAAACCCCATCTCTGCTAAAAATACAAAAACTAGCCGGGCGAGTTGGCAGGCACCTGTAGTCCCAGCTACTCAGGAGGCTGAAGCGGGAGAACTGCTTGGACCTGAGAGGCGGACGTTGCAGTGAGCTGAGATCGCACCACTGCACTCCAGCCTAGGTGACAGAGTGAGACTCTTGTCTCAAAAAAAATTTAAAAATAAACAGCCTTATCTGTGCTTTGGGCTTCCCCCTGGTTGCCATCTACCCCACCGGCCCATCTGTGGTCCTGGCTGTGGGACAGAAATGCTGGTCCCCGGAAGCATCTTCCAGAATCCTTATCCCTCTCTTCTGTGGCAGCTGGGGAGCACAGGGAAGAGACCCACCTGGGGCCCTGGCCAGGTTAATCGTGGTACAGACTCCATACACCCACTCGGGTAGGCTTGGCAGGGTGGGGCTTACTGGGCAGATGGCTGGGATGCCCCTGAACGCCCAGGAGGCCAGAGCAGCAGCAGGTGGCCCTGCAGCGGAGAGGCTGTGGCGCTCACCTGCAGGCGTATTCCACAGTGTAGATGGCTCCCTGGCTCTGCTCCTCCCAACGCTGCATGTCTGCCTGTAGGGGGCGCAGGAGATGTTTGGCAAGGGAGGCCACCCCCACCTAGAGGGCCTTCCTCCCAGCTCTCTTGGTTGGGGCTCCCCTGAGCCCTCATGGTGGATGCAGAGAACTTTCCTCCTGCAATTCCCTTCCCTCACAGGTCTGGGCTTTCTGTGAACACCTGGCCACTATGCCTCAGGGCCTTTGCACAGGCTGTTCCCCCTGCCTGGCACACCCTTCCCTTAGATCATCAGACGGCTGCCTCCTTGCTACGCAGGTCATAACTGTTACAGAATAGAACAGTTTGGCCGTGTCCCCACCCAAATCTCACCTTGAATTGCAGTTCCCATAATCCCCGTGTGTTGTGAGAAGGACTAGGTAGAGATAACTGAATCATACAGGCAGTTCCCCTCATCCTGTTCTCCTGATAAGTGAGTTCTCACGAGATCTTGTGGTTATAAAAAGGGGCCTCCCCCTTCACGGGGCACTCATACTTCTCCTCCTGCTGCCATGTGAGGAAGTACATGTTTGCTCCCCCTTTTGCCATGATTGTAAGTTTCCTGAGGCCTCCCCAGCCCTGTTGAACAGTGAGTCAATTAAATCTCTTTATAAATTACCCAGTCTTGGGTATGTCCTTATAGCAGCAAGAGAATGAACTAATAATACACACATCTTGCCACCTCCTTCAGAATCTACCCCAGATCTCTCTACCATGCCTCTGACCTGGCTCTGCCACCACATGCCTCCTTATTGGTGTCCCAGCCTTGACTCCTGCCCCGATAGCCCTTGCTCCTCCCAGCAGGCCCCAGCTTACCTTGTGCTGGGCCAGCTCAGGGAGGGAGCGACGCACGTGCTCCTGCAGCCGGTACAGGGCCACGGACGGCTCGTTGGCCAGGACGTAGACGCTCTCAGTGAACTTGTCCGTGACTGGATACAGGGTCCACAGGTGGTAGGGGTGGGGCAGGTGTGGGGAGACAAAGCATCAGCCTCCTCATTGCTCAAGTGTTGAGTCCAGCCAGAGCAAAGGGGGCATCTGGTGTATCCCTCAGCAGCTAGGTCACCCCTGGCCCATGACAGGCTAGAGGAAGTGGTCAAGGCAGGGCTCACTTAAGAGGTCATTAATGAGGCCGGGCGTGGTGGCTCACGCCTGTAATCCTAGCACTTTGGAGGCTGAGGTGGGCAGATCACCTGAGGTCAGAAGTTCAAGACCAGACAGGCCAACATGGTAAAACTCATCTCTACTAAAAATACAAAACTTAGCCAGGCATGATGGCTGGTACCTGTAGTCCCAGCTATTCTGGAGGCTAAGGCAGGAGAATCACTTGAATCTGGGAGGTTGAGGTTGCAGTGAGCTGAGGTCATGCCATTGCATTCCAGCCTGGGCAACAAGAGCAAAAATCCATCTCAAAAAAACATAAAAAAAAAAAAAATTTAAAAAAGAGGACATTAATGAGAGGACATAATGAGTGATGAGTTCATAAGGAGTAAACTTTTTTTTTTTTTTTTGAGAGTCTTGCTCTGTCATCAGGCTGGAGTACAGTGGTGCAATTTCAGCTCACCATAATCTCCGACTCCCTGGTTCCAGTGATTCTCCTGCCTCAGCCTCCTGAGTAGCTGGGATTACAGGCATGCACCACCATGCACAGCTAATTTTTATATTTTTAGTGGAAACAGGGTTTCACCATGTTGGTCAGGATGGTCTCGATCTCCTGACCTCGTGATCTGCTTACCATGGCCTCCCAAAGTGCTGGGATTACAGGCGTGAGCCACCATGCCTGGCCAGTTTGATTGAACTTTTTTTTTTTTAGAGACAGGGTCTCGCTCTGTTGCCCAGGCTGCAGTGCAGTGGTGCAATCACAGCTCACTGCAGTCTCGAAACTCCCAGCCTCAAGCCATCATCATACCTCAGCCTCCAGAGGAGCTAGAACTACAGGTGCGAACCACTATGCCTGGCTAGTTTTTTCATTTATTTATTTATTATTATTATTATTATTATTATTTGAGACGGAGTCTCGCTCTGTTGCCCAGGTTGGAGTGCAGTGGCACAATCTTGGCTCACTGCAAGCTCTGCCTCCTGGGTTCACGCCATTCTCCTGCCTCAGCCTCCCGAGTAGCTGGGACTACAGGTGCCCGCCACCACGCCCGGCTAATGTTTTATATTTTTTAGTAGAGACAGGGTTTCACTGTGTTAGCCAGGATAGTCTCTATCTCCTGACCTTGTGATCCGCCCACCTCAGCCTCCCAAAGTGCTGGGATTACAGATGTGAGCCACCGCGCCCGGCTCATTTTTTAAAATAGAGACAAAGTCTTGCTATGTTGCCCAGGCTGGTCCTGAATTCTTGTGATCCTCCTGCCCCGGCCTCCCAAAGTGCTGGGATTATAGGCATGAGCCACTGTGTGCGGATCCCAGTGAACTCTTCTCATCTTTCCCTCTCAAACCCACTGGTAGTGGACACTGCTGCCTACTGCACTTCCCGGCATTCTTTTTGCCCCCATGACCACACCTGGGACTCTTCTTCAGAGCATGCCCACAGGACCCGAAAGTGCCTGGAAGTTCACATCCCAGGAGGCCCTCAGCCGCCACTCACCAGTGAGGGATATGAAAACCTGTGTCCCTCGCTGGGGACTGGAACAACCTGGAGCCTAACGTATCCCCCTGGGCTCCTGTGCTGACCCAGGTTGAGGCCTCCCTCTGCAGATTTTACCTGAGGTGCCCCTCACTCAGCCTCCTCACCAGCCAGCCGTGCCCTGTTTCCCCTTCTCCCCTGCAGATGTCTCCTGATGAAAAAAAAATTTTTTTTTTTGAGACAGAGTCTTGCTCTGTTGCCCAGGCTGGAGTGCAGTGGCACAATCTCGGCCCACTGCAGCCTCCACCTCCTGGGTTCAGACGATTCTCCTGCCTCAACCTCCTGAGTAGCTGGGATTACAGGCACCCGCCACCACGCCTGGCTAATTTTTGTATTTTTAGTTGAGCCGGGGTTACACCATGTTGGCCAGGCTGGTCTCGAACTCCTGACCTCAAGTGATCTGCCCACCTCGGCCTCCCGAAGTGCTGGGATTATAGGAGTGAGTCACCACGCCCGGCCCTGATAAATTAATTGCACACAAATCCTCATTACAGGGTCTGCTTCAACAATGGCATTCCCAGCCAGCGAGCAGGGCCCGCCTTTCCTGTCCCATCCTTGGGCAGATCCTGATGGTTCTAGTTTCACCTGTTCTCACTATTATACCACACTGCCCGCATGGGTCCAGGCACAGCCAGGAACGGCCATCTCTTGCCTGGATGCCAGACCCACCCTCTCCCTGGTCTCCCTGCTTCCCCTCCTGCCAGTAGTCCAATCTCCATGCAGCAGATGAGGTGAACTCCAAATGAACAAATCATCTATTCCCACCCTTGCTTTAAACTCTCCCATGGCTCCCACCTGCCAGAGAATAAAATCCACCTTTCTTGCCATGGCCCATGAGGCCCTGCATGTTCCGACTGCTGTTGACCTCTCTGCCTTTCTTGCCCTCCATCCCTGGCTCTTCCTTGGACCTCCCAGCACTGCCCAAAATAACTTTCTCACTGCCCAAGAGGACAAGGTAGGAGGATCACTTGAGGACAAGAATTTGAGACCAACGCCGGGTGTGGTGGCTCACACCTGTAATCCCAGCACTTTGGCAGGAGGATGGGTTCAGCCTAGGAATTCAAGACCAGCCTGGGAGACATGGTGAAATCCCACCTCTACAAAAAAGTACAAAAATAAGCTGGTCATGGTGATCTATACCTGTAGTCCCAACTACTCAGGAGGCTGAGGTGGGAGGATTGCTGGGGTCTGGCAGGTGGAGGCTGCAGTGAGCCATGATCATACCACTGCACTCCAGTCTGGGCAAGAGAACAAGACTCTATCTCAAAAAAAAAAAAAAAAAATTAAATGCCTCTATGTGACCAATCACTCCTTTATTCATTACAGCAGAGCTCTGAACACTCTGTCACCTCAAGGCCTTTGCACCTGCTATTCCCAACCGGAGACACCACTCCGTCACTGGCTCTCCTTCATCCCTCAGGTCTGCTCAAATGTCACCTCCTGCGCAAGACCCTCCCTGACTACCAGCCTTAACAGATGTCCTCTCCACCTAATTCAGGACCTTGGCATTTTGTTCCTTTCTTTTAATACCAATTTCAACTGATTAGGTTACATGTTCACAGGAAAAGCGAAAAGCTTGAATTTGGGAGAGCAGGGCTTCTCTGAGCCTTAGCTTCCTCATCTGGAAAAAAGGAATAACAGCACCTGCCTTAAGGTTTGCTACGGAGATGAATCCAACGCCATCACCAGGGTGATTACTCAGGAGAGAGAACCCAGGCATGTCTGGGAGTCAAAGGAAGCCAACGTGAGTCTCTCCATCTCACCACTGTGCTTTGAGTGGCAGAGCCCAACCTGCCACCTCCAAACTGTGTGACCTCTTACCAGATAAGCCTCCTCACTTTGAATGTGAGCATAACGGCCAGGGGCGATGGCCCACGCCTGTAATCCCAGATGTTTGGGAGGCCGAAGCAGGAGGATCACCTAAGGTTGGGAGTTTGAGACCAGCCTGACCAACATGGAAAAACCCCGTCTCTACTGAAAATACAAAATTAGCTGGGCATGGTGGTGCATGCCTGTAATCCCAGCTATTCGGGAGGCTGAGGCAGGAGAATCGCTTGAACCCGGGAGGTGGAGGTTGCAGTTAGCCATGATCATGCCATTGCACTCCAGCCTTGGCAACAAGGGTGAAACTCCGTCTCAAATAAAAAAAAAAAAATGAGGAAAGTGAGCATAACAGACAGGGCATGGTGGCTTATGCCTCCTACTCTTGCCTTCCGTTATCCATGGTTCTCGAATCTGTGGATTCAACCAACTGTGGATGGAAAATACTCAGGAAAAAAAAAATCTACAAAGTTTCAAAAAGCAAAACTTGAATTTGCCCTACACTAAGCACTTCTTTGAATCAATGTGAATGAAGTGATGTGTAGGCCTGTATTATGTACTCTAGATGTGAGTAATCTAGAGGTGATTCAAAGTATAGGGGATTAGCTGGGCGCAGTGGTTCACATCTGTAATCCCAGCACTTTGGGAGGCCAAGGTGCGCTGATCACTCGAGGTCAGGAGTTCAAGGCCAGCCTGAGCAACATGGTGAAACCCCGTCTCTACAAAAAAAATTAAAGAATTAGCCTGACGTGGTGGCGTGCGCTTGTAGTCCCAACTACTGGAGAAGCTGAGGCAGGAGGACTGCCCGAGCCAGAGACATTGAGGCTACAGTGAGCCATGATCGCGCCACTGCACCCCAGCCTGGGCGACTGAGTGATACCTTGTCTCTAAAAAAAAAAAAAAAAAAAAAAAGGAAACAACACGCACAGCGATTACTTTATCCCGGGGATTCTGTCAATGCATTACAAATATCAGATAGTTGAGTTTTGTTTTCTGTTTGTTTTTTTAGACAGGGTCTCACTTGTCACCCAGGCTGGGGTGCAGTGGCACTATCACAGCTCACTGCAGTGCAGCCTCGACCTCCCGAGTTCAAGTAATCCTTCCACATCAGCCGCCCAAGTAGCTGGGACCACAGGCGTGTGCCACCACGCCCAGTTAATTTTTGTATTTTTTTTAAGAGACGAGGTCTCACTATGTCACCCAGGCTGGTCTCGGGCTCAAACGATGCTCCCGCCTAGGCCTCTCATACTGCTGGGATTACAAAAGCGTGAGCCACCACTCCCAGCCTCAGCTACTGAATTATTGAAACAATCCTGGGGGGACGGGTAATTAAAGCAGATACGGAGCCTTTCTACAGGTTTCAAAACTAGTCAGCGGCCGAGGTGGGGTTGGACGGCAGTTCAATCACTGCTCCTCGCACGGTCCCTCCGCGCCCGGCCTTTGTCAGGTCGCCCCTCCACGAGTTCCCGGCCCCCTCTGTCCCGCCCGGAGGCCCGCACCACCTTTCTTCCCCTTGAGCTGCATCTCTGGTTCCTCCATAGCGACCGCGGCCGAGCGAACGGGGAAACGGGACCGGAAGCCTGGAGGCTGGGACCGCCGCCTAAGCCTTCCCTGCTGAAACCGGACGCCGCACGCCTCCAGTTCCGGCGTCAGAAGGCCCGCCCTCCCCGCTCCTGAGTCTTCGCGGACAAGAAAGGGGCTGTGAGACGGAGGGAAGGAGGCACACCCGGGGGTGGCGCGGTGAGGAGGGGGCGCGACGCCCCTGAGGCTGGTGGAGGGACACCCAGGCAGGAGAGGGGGAAGAACGCTCTCCCTTTCTGAACCCTCTATTCCCTGAGAGACGAGCTGGGGGAAGCCCTCTACGCATTACCCACTCGGACCGCATAAACTCCCCTCTTTAGCCCTCTGCCCCCGCCCTTGCTTATAAGCCTTTGAGACCGCAGAAGGGACCTTGAGGAACGGGACGGCAAAGGTACGTTGCCCCTTTAAGTTCCAGACGCCCCGCGTACTTCCTCTACTGCTTCTTCTTGATATAGCCCCGCCCATCTACCCGAAGCCGGAGCCGATTGGCTCCCTCTGGAAAAATCTGTGGGCGGGGTAAAGGTAAGCGGGCACAGGCGCTGTGAAATTCTCAGAGCCCATTAGGCCCCGCCCATTCCCTCCGAGTCGGTGAGGAGGGGAAAAGAAGGCGCAGGCGCAACTGCCCTCCCAGGGCCCCAGCGGAATCCACGCCCTCCCCTAAGTCTTAAAGGGCTAGAGGCAGCACTTACTGCTTGGGCCCTTCCTCACTTTTGGGGGGCGGGGTGCGCACGCGCAGTGGGGGAGCTCTGGGGTGGGGGTAGCGGTCGAGTATCAAGTTGCTTTCTGTCCTGGCAGAGGAAACCAGATCGCTCAGGGTCCAGTCGCCAGCTTGCCTCCCGCTATATCCATTGGAAGAGAAAAGTTTGTGACTTGAGCCCCCAAGTTTTGAGAGAACTGGGCTTTAGGTGCGGGGGCACAGAGGAGGCTCGTGGGGAGGTGAGTGGACCTCCTGGATCGATTTGGGAAGCTTGGGTGGGAGTGGGACCAATCACACCTTTGTTGAGCTCTCACTCATTCTGGGGAGCCCCCCCTCAACAACCATAGCGAATATTTATTGAGCTCCGCCCTTAGCAGACCCCTGGATAAGCTATGTGCAGACATAATTCGTTGTACGGCTCATTTCCACATTTTGTCGTGGAAGAAACTGAGGCTCAAAGGTTAAGTCACATGCCCAAGTTCTCAGGGCCTATAAATTGAGGGATTCGAACCCAGACAGCTGACCCCAGAGCCCTGGCCTTTTTTTTTTTTTTTTTTTTTTGAGGCGGAGTCTTGCTCTGTCGCCCAAGCTAGAGTGCAGTGGTGTGATCTCTGCTCACTGCAATCTCTACCTCCCGGGTTCAAGCAGTTCTCTGCCTCAGCCTCCCGAGTAGCTGGGATCACAGGCACCCGCCACCGCACCTGGCTAATTTTTGTATTTTTAGTACAGATGGCATTTCACCATGGTGGCCAGGCTGGCCTCGAACTCCTGACCTTGTGATCCACCCACCTCAGCCTCCCAAAGTGCTGGGATTACAGCTGTGAGCCACCGTGCCCAGCCAGAGCCCAGGCTTTTAAACATTGCACATTGCAGGTGTTTTGATGGTGGGGGAGGGTAGACCTGGAAAGCAGTTGGACTCTGGTTTTCATTTCCCTGGCTCTGGTAATTAACCTGGATCTCAGTTTATCCACCCTCACAATGCAAGGCTAGGTATGCAGTCGGTGCCTACTTTATTATAGCTGTTGATAATTATTGTCATCTCTCCCTTTCTGACACCTCCACCAGCGTTCCTCATGGAGCCTACCCAGCCTGCAGAGGACCTCATCCTGACCCAGCTGCCCCCTGCCTCAGAACTTGGGGACCCTGAAGACCCGGGAGAGGAGGCCGCAGATGGCTCAGACACTGTGGTCCTCAGTCTCTTCCCCTGCACCCCCGAGCCTGTGAATCCCGAACCGGATGCCAGTGTTTCCTCTCCACAGGGTAGGATACCTCCTCTGGGATTGGCCCTCTGGGATTCCATCATGATGGAATGTCAGGTCCCAGATGGAACCTCTGTCTTGCTTTCGTTTTTTTGTTGTTGTTTTGTTGTTTTTTGAGATGGAGTTTCGCTCTTGTTGCCCAGGCTGGAGTGCAATGGCACGATCTCAGCTCACTGCAACCTCCGCCTCCTGGGTTCAGCTGATTCTCCTGTCTCAGCCTCCTGAGTAGCTGGGATTACAGGCTCCTACCACTATGCCCGGCTAATGTTTTTGGTATTTTTAGTAGAGACGGGGTTTCACCATGTTGTCCAGGCTGTTCTTGAACTCCTGACCTCAGGTGATCCGCCCACTTCGGCCTCCCAAAGTGCTGGGATTACAGGCATGAGCCACTGTGCCCAGTCTGTTTTTGCTTTTTGATACAGGTTCTTGCTCTGTTACCAAGGCTGGAGTGCAGTGATGAGATCATAGTTCACTGCAGCCTCA
Source organism: Piliocolobus tephrosceles (assembly GCF_002776525.5). Lineage (NCBI taxonomy): Eukaryota > Metazoa > Chordata > Mammalia > Primates > Cercopithecidae > Piliocolobus > Piliocolobus tephrosceles. Next base: position 33,935,096 of record NC_045454.1, on the reverse strand, counting down.
ACTTCCTGGGCTCAAGCCATCCTCCTACCTCACTCAGCTCCCTAGTAGCTGGGACTATAGGCATGCAACCGCACCTGGCTAATTTTTTTCTTTTTTTTTGTAATTGAAAGGCAGGGTCTCACCATGTTGCCGAGGCTGGTATTGAACTCCTGGCCTCAAGCGATCCTCCTGCCTCAGCCTCCCAAAGTGCTGGGATTTACAGGCGTGAGCCACCATGCCTGGCCGGGACCTCTGTCTTTATGACTCACTAATAGAACGTGTCTTCCTTCTCCATTCAGGAAGGATTTGTTTCTTTTTCTTTTTCTTTTTTTTTTTACAACTTTGTATATATTTTTTTGTTGTGATAAACTATACATAACATAAAAGTTTGCCATTTAAGCCAGGATTGCAGTACCATTCAATATCAGTAAGTACATTCACAGTGTTGTGTAACCACCACCTCTATCTAGAATTTTTTTGTTTTGTTTTGTTTTTTGTTTTTTGAGATGGAGTTTCGCTGTTGTTACCTAGGCTGGAGTGCAATGGCATGATCTCGCCTTACCACAACCGCTGCCTCCTGGGTTCAAGCAATTCTCCTGCCTCAGCCTCCTAAGTAGCTGGGATTACAGGCATGCACCACCATGCCTGGCTAATTTTGTATTTTTAGTAGAGACGGGGTTTCTCCATGTTGGTCAGGCTGGTCTTGAACTCCCGACCTTAGGTGATCCACCCACCTCAGCCTCCCAAAGTGCTGGGATTACAGGTGTGAGCCACCGCGCCTAGCCTCTTCGTTTTTTGAGATAGAATCTCGCTCTGTAGCCCAGGCTGGAGTGCAGTGGCTCAATCTCGGTTCACTGCAGCCTCCACCTCCCAGGTCCCAGTTCAAGCAGTTCTCCTGCCTCAGCCTTCCAAGTAGCTGCAATTACAGGAACGCACCACCATGCCCAGCTAATTTTTTGTTTTTTTAGTAGAGATGGGGTTTCACCATGTCGGCCATGCTGGTCTTGAATTCCTGACCTCGTGATCCGCCTCCACAGCCTCTCAAACTGCTTGGATTACAGGTGTGAGCCACCACGCCCGGCCTATCTAGAATATTTTCATCACCCCAAAAGGAAACCCCATACCATAACAGTCCCTCTCCAATCTCCTTCCACCCATCCCTGGCAACCAATCTGCTTTTCTATCTATTTAGATTTTCCTGTTCTGGGCATTTCGTACCAGTAGGATCATAACACTATGTGGCCTTTTTTGTCTGGCCCCTCTCACTCAGCATCATGTTTTCAGAGTTCATCCACATCATACCATGGATCAGTGCTTCCTTCCTTTTTTTTTTTCCTTTGAGACCGAGTCTCACTCTGTCGCCCAGGCTGGAGTGCAGTAGTGTGATCTCGGCTCACTGCAACCTCCGCCTCCCAGGTTCAAGCGATTCTCGTGCCTCACAAGAATCCAGCTACCTCTCAAGTAGCTGGTTTACAGGCGTGCACCACCATGCCCAGCTAATTTTTGTATTTTTTGTAGAGATGGGGTTTTGCCATGTTGCCCAGGCTGGTCTCCAACTCCTGGGCTCAAGTGATCTGCCGGCCTCCACTTCTCAAAGTGCTGGGATTACAGGCGTGAGCCACAGTGCCTGGCCCTTCACACCTGTTTTTAACTCTTTGCGGGTAGATAGCTAGGAGTGAAATTGCTAGATCAGATGGTCATCCTGTTTTACTTACTGAGGAACTGAGGATTTATTTTTGATTAGAGTCCAAGAATATGCCTAATTTAGTTCCCTCCCACCACCTTTGTTGCTGCCACTCCTGTCTGGAATGCTCTTCCTACACTTCTTCCTATAGCTAACTCCCCTCCCCTCCTCTCCCTTCCCGCCTCCGGGTTTTTTTTTTTTTTTTTTTTTTGAGATGGAGTGTCGCTCTGTGGCCCAGGCTGGAGCGCATGGCGCAATCTCAGCTCACTGCAAGCTCTGCCTCCTGGGTTCACGCCATTCTCCTGCCTCAGCCTCCTGAGTAGCTGGGACTACAGTTTGTTTTTGGTTTTTTTGTTTTTTTTAAACGCAGGTTTGCTCTTGTTGCCCAGGCTCCCCTCTCCTCCCTTCCCCTCCCCTCCCCTCCTTTTCCCTCTCCCCAATCTTGAGATGCCTCCTGGAGTCCCCTCTCTTCTTGAGACGGAGTCTTGCTCTGTTACCCAGGGTGGAGTGCAGTGGCACTATCTTAATTCACTGCAACTCCCTCTCCTGGGTTAAGGTGATTCTCCTGCATCAGCCTCCCAAGTAGCTGGCATACGCCACCACACCCAGCTAATTGTTGTATTTTTAGTGGAGACGGAGTTTTGCCATGTTACCTAGGCTGGTCTAGAACTCCTGACCTCAGGTGATCGCCTGCCTCGGCCTCCCAAAGTGCCGGGATTACAGGTGTGAGCCACCGTGCCCAGTACCTGTAGCTGATTTATTTGACTTCCTAAGATCTCGGTGATGTCACCTTGGGGAGGCCCTCCAGTTACCACATTGCCTAAGAAGGACTTATTCCTTGTGCTCCCTTCTTTATGTCCTCTTCTACCTGCTTTTAATTTATTTATTTTTTTTATTTGAGACGGAGTTTCGCTCTTGTTGCCCATGCTGGAGTGCAGTGGTGTGATCTCTCTCACTGCAACTTCCGCCTCCTGGGTTCAAGTGATTCTCCTGCCTTAGCCTCCTGAGTAACTGGGATTACAGGCGTCTACCACCACGCCTGGCTAATTTTGTGTTTTTAGTAGACATGGAATTTCACCATGTTGGTCAGGCTGGTCTCAAACTCCTGACCTCAGGTGATCCACCTACCTCAGCCTCCCAAAGTGCTGGGATTACAGGCGTGAGCCACCATGCCCGGCCTTAAGTTCTTTTGAACACTTATTTCAACTTGAAGTTTTTTATTATGTCTCTATTTCTGATGCACCTACTTGACCCCAGACTCCCTAGAGGGCAAAAACTATGTCTTGTTTGCCCAGAACATTGCCAGGCAGGGAGGAGAAAGATGCATCCTAGGTATTCAAGAGAGTAGAGTGAGTGAATGGTGGAGTCCCAGGCACTGCCTTGGGTAGCTCCAAGACCCCAGGGAGATACCAAAGGCAGTGGCATGGTGGCTCACGCCTGTAATCCCAGCACTTTGGGAGGCCGAGGCAGGAGGATTGCTTGAGCCCAGGAGTTTGAGACCAGCCTGGGCAACATAGCAAGACTCCATCTCTACCAAAATAATTTTTTTTTAATTCGCTGGGTATGGTGGTACCTGTAGTTTCAGCTGCTCAGGAGGCTGAGGTGGGAGGGTGGCTTGAGCCCAGGAGGTTGAGGCTGAAGTGAGCTGTGATCACACCACAGCACTCCAGTCTGGACAACAGAGCAAGACTATGTCTCAAAAAAAACAGCCCAACAGCCAGGCGTGGTGGCTCAAGCTTATGATCCCAGCACTTTGGGAGGCTAAGGCAGGTGGATGATTTGAGGTCAGGAGTTTGAAACCAGCCTGGGCAACATAGCGAAACCCCGTCTCTACTAAAAATACAAAAATTAGCCAGGTGTGGTGGCGGGCGCCTATAATCCCAGCTACTTGGGAGGCTGAGACACAAGAATCGCTTGAACCCAGGAGATGGAGGTTGCAGTGAGCCGAGATCATGCCATTGCACTCCAGCCTGAGGGACAGATCGAGACTCCATCTCAAACAACAACAACAACAACAGCAGCAAAAAACCAAATGGGCTTCTGTCCTGAAGCCTCAGAACATCTACCGAGGGGAAACTGAGGCCTATTGTCTCTCTCCCAGCAGGCAACTCCCTGAAGCACTCTACCACTCTCACCAACCGGCAGCGGGGGAACGAGGTGTCAGCTCTGCCGGCCACCCTAGACTGTGAGTGAGCCCACGGTCCCCAACAAGGAGAGGAGTAGGAGGGTGGGAGGGCCTGTGAGGAGCAGTCGTGGACAGAGGGTAAACTGAGGCACAGAGAAGCAAGGGGACGAGTGAGGACTCTGCCTCTGTCCTGCCCCAGCCCTGTCCATCCACCAGCTCGCGGCGCAGGGGGAGCTCGACCAGCTGAAGGAGCATTTGCGGAAAGGTGCGTGTCCACACGTGTGCTGGCATGTCCGCGCCTGGGTGGTGTGTGCATATGGGTGTCCATGTCCACTCATGACGCTGACGTGACCTGTGAGTGTCCACGTGTGTGCTTGTATCTACCTGTCTGTGTGACCGTGTCCATGTATGCCCATCGACGTACACTCCCCTTCCTTCCTGTCTAACCCCAGCCCCCCACCTCGTCCCCCTTTGGCAGCACTGGGGATAGGGGGCAGGGGTGCAGCCTGGTGGTATCACCTGCCCCCTCCTGCCAGGTGACAACCTCGTCAACAAGCCAGACGAGCGCGGCTTCACTCCCCTCATCTGGGCCTCGGCCTTTGGAGAGATTGAGACCGTTCGCTTCCTGCTGGAGTGGGTGCGTCCCAGCCAAGCTGGGCAGCTGGGGGGTTCCCGGGGGTCTTAGGGTGGGCTGGGTTCTTGGCTGTGTCTGCTGGTGCCTTGTCTTTGAGATGCGGCTGCTGGCTGGGTGTGGTGGCTTGTGCCTGTAATCCTAGCACTTTGGGAGGCCGAGGCGGGCAGATCACTTGAGGTCAGGAGTTCGAGATCAGCCCGGCCAACATGGGTGAAACCCTGTCTCTACTAAAAAAATACAAAAATTAGCCAGGCGTCGTGGTGGGCACCTGTAATCCCAGGTACTCTGGAGGCTAAGGTGGGAGCATTGCATGAACCCAGGAGGTGGAGGTTGCAGTGAGCCGAGATCACACCACTGTACTCCAGCCTGGGCAACAGAGCAAGACTCCATCTCCAAAAAAAAAAGCAAAAAAGATGCAGCTGCTGTGGGTACCCCAGGATTCCTGGTTATGCCCCAACCCATCCCACCACTGCCCCTTCTTCTTGCAGGGTGCCGACCCCCACATCCTGGCCAAAGAGCGAGAGAGCGCCCTGTCGTTGGCCAGCACTGGCGGCTATACAGACATTGTGGGGCTGTTGCTGGAGCGTGACGTGGACATCAACATCTATGACTGGGTGAGGGACTGCCCTCCCCCGGGACCTCTCAGCCTCCTGGCCTTCATTCCTGCCTCAAACATTCACAGAGCACCTGAAAGGTGCAGGCCTGCTCTGGGTGCCGAGAACAGGAGACAGCCCCGTTCCCAGCCTCACAGAGCAGAGCTCCCCATGTGGGGAAGCAGACATGAAAACAGGCAGCTGAGATGCAGTGAATTGTGCTATGATGATGATGCACAGGTGGCCGCAAGAGCCCTGTGTGGCCAAGGGAAGTCAGAGAGGGCTCTCTGGAGGAAGGTGTCTAAGCTTAAGACCCCAAAAAGTGAGATGGGCCCAGTGATGAGCAGGAGGAGGAACCACATTCTATTGGAGGCCAGAGAGTACAAGGCATTGTGAGAATGAGGAAGAAGTAAACTTTGGTTTTTCCTGCCCCTACCCACAACAGAATGGAGGGACGCCGCTGCTGTACGCCGTGCGTGGGAACCACGTGAAATGCGTTGAGGCCTTGCTGGGTGAGTGGGAGTCGGGACTGGCCCCAAGGGCCCCAGCGCTCCAGCAGGCCCTGCGGGAATCCTGAGGGCAGGGAGATGCCCGAGCGTTGCTTGAAGAGTTATTGGAGCAGGTGGTCACTGCCTGCTCTCTCGGAGGGTGGATCAGAGGGGAGGAGGTGGTGGGACCACACGGGAGTCAGGGTCTGGGTCTAGGATCTGGCCCAGAGGCTGAGCACCTCCATCCTCCGTGGCTCAGAGACCCTTCAGCCATGTTCTTCCGTGGAGACCGAGATAGCAGAGGTTGGACTCTTGTCAAAACGCCACATGGGCAATAGGCAGACCCACGGCTGCATTGTGGGGAATGAGGGGTGCCATGGGATCTCCCAGGTCCCCAGACCCCATTCTGGGCTCCCAGGCCCCACCCTCTAGCACCCTCCCCTCTCCCTTGCAGCCCGAGGTGCTGACCTCACCACCGAAGCCGACTCTGGCTACACCCCGATGGACCTTGCCGTGGCCCTGGGATACCGGAAAGGTCGGCCTGAGACACACAGAGCAGGAATGGGGTCCCACCTGGGCACATCCCAGTCCTGGCTCCTGGGGCTCCACATGTGCTGGGGTAGGGAGGACAATGGGTGTCAGTGACTGGGGCCATGATGGGGGACACATAAGCATGGAGAGGCCCAAAGAGGGGCCTCTCATCAAAGAGCCCCAGAGTGGCCAATGGAAGTCAGAGAGAGGGCTTCCTGGAGGAATGTTTCTTAAGCTTGAGACCCCAAGAAGTGAGATGGGCCCAGCCCTGGGATGGGGAGGTCAGGGAAGGATTCTAGGGAACCTGAAGGGAGGGAGAATGGCATCCAGGTGGGAGGACTGGCCCCTGCGGAAGCCTGGCAGTAGGACACCAAAGGGTAGGTGGCCAGGCCACAGTGCACAGAGCCATGGAGGCTGCCCCTCTCCATGGCGGGCAGTGGGTTTGAACAGGGACCATAGGCAGACCCGAATTTGACTCCATTTCCTCTGTCACAATGGGACCCCAACTTCCCCATCCATAAAATGGGGAGATCCCAATTGAACTGACCCCCTGGGTTCATGGTAGGGATGGAGAGCTTAGGAAATATCCCCCTACCTTCCTTGGGAGTTCTACTGTGTTTGGGATGGAAATCATTCCTCATCCCTCCTCTTGTTTTCAGAGGGTTTGTTTTTGTTTTGTTTTGTTTCTTTGAGGCAAAAAGTCTTGCTCTATCACCCAGGCTGGAATGAAGTGGTGCAGGCAGAGCATGGGGCAGGCAGAGCTTACTGCAGCCTCAACCTCCCAGGCTCCAAGTGATCCACCGCAGCCTCCCGAGTAGCTGGGACCACAGGCATTCATCACCACGCCTGGCTAATTTTTTGTTGTTGCTTTTTGTTTTTTAGACGGAGTCTCGCTCTGTTACCCAGGCTGGGGTGCAAGGGCGCGATCTTGGCTCACTGCAACCTCCAACTCCCAGGTTCATGCTTTTATCTTGCCTCAGCCTCCTAAGTAGCTGGGATCACAGGTGTGCACCACCATGCCTGGCTAATTTTTTTATTTTTAGTAGAGACAGAAGTTTCACCATGTTGGTCAGGCTGGTCTCGAACTCCTGACCTTGTGATCTGCCTGCCTCAGCCTCCTAAAGTGCAGGGATTATAGGCATGAGCCACCATGCCCGGCTGTGTGTGTTTTTTTTCTTTTTTAGAAGAGACAGGGTCTTGCTATGTTGCCCAGGCTGGTCTCAAACTCCTGGGCTCAAACCATCTTTCTGCCCCAGCCTCCTAAATAGCTGGAACTACAGACAGGCATGTACCAGTCTACCCAGCTAATTTGTAAAATCTTTTTAATGTATTTTTTGAGACAGAGTCTCGCTCTGTCACCCAAGCTGGAGTGCAATGGCATGATCTCGGCTCACTGCAACCTTTGCCTCCCAGACAAACAATTCTCCTGCCTCAGCCTCGTAAGTAGCTGGGATGACAAGTACCTGCCACCACACCTGACTAATTTTTTTTTTTCTTGAGATGGAGTTTTGCTCTTGTCGCCCAGGCTGGAGTGCGATGGTGCGATCTCAGCTCACCACAACCGCTGCCTCCCAGGTTCAAGCAATTTTCCTGCCTCAGCCTCCCAAGTAGCTGGGATTACAGGCATGCGCCACCATGCCCAGCTAATTTTTTGTATTTTTAGTAGAGATGGGGTTTCTCCATGTTGGTCAGGCTGGTCTCAAGCTCCCAACCTCAGGTGATCCACCCACCTCAGCCTTCCAAAGTGCTAGGATTACACGCGTGAGCCACTGCGCCTGGCCGTACCCGGCTAATTTTTGTAGTTTAGTAGAGATGGGGTTTCACCATGTTGGCCAGGCTGGCCTTTCCTGACTTCAAGTGATCCGCCCACCTTGGCCTACCAAAGTGCTGGGATTACAGGTGTGAGCCACCAAGCCCAGCCTGATTTTTAAATTTTTTTGGTAGAGACAGGGTTTTGCTATGTTGCTCAAGCTGGCCTCAAATTCCTGAGCTCAAGCAGTCCTCCCCTCTGGACCTCCCAAAGTGCTGGGATTACAGGTGTAAGCCACCACACCCAGACTCATCTTTTCATAAAAATCACAATTCACACATTTTGCTTGGTAAGAAATATTTTTATATTAATAATTCTGAAAAGCTATAAAAATGCATTTTTGCCAACTTAGGGGAAGTTGAGGTTCCTGGGATGGGGGCCTAGGTTCTCCCAGCTTTGCTCTGTAATGCAGGTCTCTGTAGGGGTCCTTGTTTGTTCCCTAAGGGGAGAGCGCAGGTTGGCCTGCGCCTCCATGCCCCTCCCGATTCAAGCTCACAGCCCACCTTTTCCCTGCCCCATCTCAGTACAACAGGTGATCGAGAACCACATCCTCAAGCTCTTCCAGAGCAACCTGGTGCCCGCTGAACCTGAGTGAAGGCCGCCCGCTGGGGACTCAGACACTCAGGGAACAAAACAGTTGGCCAGAGCTGGGGAAACCTAGAACTGGCTTCAAAGGCAGCTCCTGGACAGGTGGTGGGAGGGGACTCTTCCCAAGAGGAACCAATAAACCTTCTGTGCAGAATTTGAGGAACTTTGCTGTGCTTCCCGGAGGGCTTCTTGGAGGAGACAGCCCCCAGAGGTCTCACACCTTCTCCCCAAGCACCCGCAGGTGGTAGATGACCACACGGCCAAAAAAGTCAGTGGCATCCTCAAACGTCACTTTCAGCCGGTCCACTTCAGCAGCTGGTATGGGGAAAGTGTGATCGTGGGCAGTCAAGGGAAACAGGTGATTTCTGGTTTCCCACCCGTAGGCCCCCACCTCTTTCAGACCCAGCTCAGACTCCACTGATGTGGGCAACCTGGGGAAGCTGCAGGCCCCTCTAAGCCTCTGACACCGAACAGGTGGTCATCAGCCCCATTTTACAGAAAAAGTGGTGGAGTCCTAGAGGTCATGTGTTCAAGATCACACATCAGGGTTCCCATTCAGGTTTGGGTGAGTCCAAAGCTTCCAGACCACAGAGTCCAAAGGCACAGACCACCCCACCCCAGAAGCAGGGGCAGGATATCTGAAGTGAGTTGTTGTCCTCAGGGTAGAAATCTACAATCTTGCGGAGAGCCTGACTGCTCTGTGAACCTTCAGCAGAGAAAGGCAATGAGTGTCTGGGGTGACCCCTGGAACCCCCGCCACCCAGGGCCTCTCTAGTACCTTCCAGGCAGCCCCGGCGACTGGAGAAGCCACCCTGAAACTGGATCTGCAGCTGGGAGACACGGATGAGCTGGGGAAACTCCAGCGTCACCCACTGGGAGGGGCCCTGGAAGCAGACAGGGAAACTGAGGCGCAAGCTCACTGCAGGCAGAGCCCTGCTATGCCTATCTCATTCACACAGTCCTTGTTGAGGTGGAGGAGAAATTGGCACTTGTTCCTTTCCTGGCCACCTATGGGGGCCCCCTGACGTTCTCAAGCCATGAAATCTGAATCTGAATCACCCCAGAGATGAAGGGTCGAGGGAGGCGCCTCACCTGGTCCGAGTTCCAACACGTCTCCTCATCCTGGTCGAAAAGATGTTTTTTTCCAAACTGCCGGGTGTTGCGATTCAGCACCGAACTCACCCTGGAGGCACCAGGATCAGGGCGAAGAGGGGGGGCTGAGAGCAGCTCTCAGCTCCGCGGAGGACCTGACCTCCACAGCTCTGACCACTGAGGGCTCGACCCCAGGCTTAGGGCTTCGCCACTGCCTGTCCCCACAGACTCTTACCTGCTCACTGTCTCTGGACAAACCAAAGAGTGGGTCATGTCGGCTCCACAAGACCTCGCAGGGCTTAAGATTGGGCACAGCCTTGGTTCGAATCCCGGCGCCTCCTCAAGCCACAGGGCGGCGCGATCTCGGCTACGCCTTGGCCTGCACGTCCTCACCTGTAACTTGGGAGGAGAACCGCCACTCCTTCGCCCACCCCAGTCCTAAAAGTCGCCTCGATCAATCCCCTGCCGAAAGATTTGGGAGAGAGGATCAGGGAAACCGCCAATGACCGGAGGCCGGGCCTCTCGCAGGAAACAGATTTCCCGCGGGTTTCGGGGGCGGTGGCTTTTTGTGCGAATCTGTTTCTCTGCGAACACAGCTCTTGGGGCCAAACGTTGGGACCCGGAACCGCGTGGGCTCGGGGCATGCGTGTTGTAAATCCGGTGCCCACAGTAGCCGCTCCTGGGGCGGGGCTTGATTCGACCCCGCCCCTTCATGCTCGCTTCTTAAAGGGACCGGGTTCAATGATTGAATTTACCTTGGTTTCTTGGAAGCTGTAGGGAAAAGGCTGGCTGCGCGCTCGGGGCGCTGTCCCTCGGCGCGCGAAGAGCACTGGTTTTGACTGATTTTGGAATCCGAGAGACTTTTTTTTTTTTTTTTGAGGTAGGGTCTCACTGTCGCCCAGGCTGGAGTACAGTGGTGCGATCGCGGCTCTCTGCGACCTCTGCCTCCCAGGCTCCAGCAGTCCTCCTACCTCGGCTTCCCGAATAGTTGGTACTAGCAGGCGCGCACCACCACGGCCAGCTAATTTTTTTTTTGGTAGAGATGAGGTTTTGTCATATTGCCCAGATTGGTCTCGAACTCCTGGGCTCAAGCGATCCGCCCACTCTCGCCTCCCAAAGTGCTGGGATTACAGGCGTAAACCACGGCGCCCGGCCAGAGAGACTTCCTATGACAATGTCCTCCTACTCTAACCTACTCTACCCTAACCGCTACCTAACGCAGCTTGGGAATCCCTGAACCTCACTGCCTCCCGGAGGCCAAAGGCAGAGTTGTGGAAAAGGCCACGATGTTGGGAGTATCTGAAGTCCTCATCAACCCCTTGTGAGATGTATATACACACATATATGTATACACACACATATATATATACACACACACACATATATACACACACACACACATATATATATATAATTTTTTTTTTTAGACGGAGTCTCACTCTGTCGCCCAGGCTGGAGTGCAGTGGCTCGCTCTCGGCTCACTGCAAGCTCCGCCTCCCGGGTTTACGCCATTCTCCTGCCTCAGCCTCCCGAGTAGCTGGGGCTACAGGCGCCCGCCACCATGCCCGGCTAATTTTTTGTATTTTCAGTAGAGACGGGGTTTCACCGTGTTAGCCAGGATGGTCTCTATCTCCTGACCTGGTGATCCGCCCGCCTCGGCCTCGCAAAGTGCTGGGATTACAGGTGTGAGTCACCGCTCCCAGCCCCTTGTATTCTTGTTTGGACAGAGGAGCCCTGGCCTCCAAGTTTGTCTTTCCCAGAAAATGCTGCTGGGACATCAAGGAAGGCTTCTTGGAGGAGGGAGCATGCGAGGTCAGGTGTTTTTGTTGTTTTTGTTTTGTTTTGTTTCGAGATGGAGTCTCATTTTGTTGCCCAGGCTGGAGTGCAGTGGTGTGATCTCAGCTCACCACAACCTCCGCCTCCTGGGCTGAAGTGATTCCCTTGCCTCAGCCTCCCGAGTAGCTGTAACTCCAGGTGCGCACCATCATGCCTGGCTAATTTTTGTATTTTTAGTAGAGAAGGGGTTTCACTATGTTGGCCAGGCTGGTCTCGAACTCCTGACCTTGTGATCTGCCCGCCTTGGCCTCCCAAAGTGCTGGGATTACAGGCGTGAGCCACCACACCCAGCCTGCAAGGTGGGTTTTGAAGCATGAACAGGAGTTTGCCAAACACAAAGCCTTAGATTCCAGGCTGAAGATTTGGTTCATTGATTCACTAGACACCTCCTGCAACCTCTACTGTCACACTCTCATGTCCAGTCTTCTGCTGGATGATGCTGGGGACAGCAAGAGGCCTCAGCTCCAGCCCTGTCCCAGAGGAGCCCACGATCTGGGCAAGACAGAGGTAGACATAGACACTTCTAGGCCCAAGGAAGAGATGGGGCTAAAGGAGCAGGGGCTCTACCTAGAGGAAAGGATTCCTGGGAGAGGGGATATTAGAATTGCACCTTAATAGGGGGGTCAGGCGCCAGAAATTCACAAGGGTGAGAAAATCTGGAGTGGGGAGGGTGTTCCAGGCAGGGAACTCAGCATAAGCAAAGGCCTAGTTGGGTGAAAGACCATGAATTTGAATAAAATATGTGGAGCCACATCCTGCTGGGCCCGGAGAAGTCACAGAAGGTGTTGGAGAAAGGGCAGGACACCATCCATTCTGCATGAATCGAGAGTTCCAAGACAGAGCAGCCACTGACAAGAGGCTGTTGTTCCTGGCTTTAGCTGAATGGTCTGGCAGTCAGCCCCTTTCTTCAAGGGCTGGAGGAATGGTCCTCCTGGCATCCTACTAGCATCTGCTCAAACCCACCCCAGGCGGCGGGGGATGGGGGGCTGGCGGGGAAACTGGGTCACCAGCAGAAGGCCTGCCTCTTCAGCCCCTGCCTGCCAGGGCTTTCCGCATTTAGACAGAGTCTGGTGCCATCCAGACCCAACTTCGCTGGTCTCAGGGCTGGGGCTGGAGGTGACAGGAAACCCTGCCCCCAACCTAACCCCCCCGGAGGAAGTTAGGAAGAGCAGGGACCCCGGAGAGCCCAGATCTGGTTCAAGTCCTGGCTGGACCACTCATTAGCTGTGTGACCTTAGAAAAGCACCTTGACCTCTCTGAGCCTCAGTTTTCTCATCTGTGAAATGGGGGAATTCTATCAATGGGACTGTTGGAGGACTCTGTGGGTTCTTCAGGTTGACACATAGCAACAGTAGCTGACTTTCACTGAGAGTCCACTGTGTGTCTGACTTGAAGCCACGTTTCGTCACCACCCATTGGCTTGTTAAACCTGCTGTGGCTGCTCCCTGTCATTCCCATTTTACAGCCGAGGACACATCAACTTAGCCAAGGCCCTCCAGTGAGGATATGCATGGCTCAGAGGCTCTCCACACCACTCCTGGCTTTGGCATGTGGCCTCCTTGCCCACGGGTATGAGGCCAGCTCCATATCCTCTTCCCGCCTCCTCACCCCACTGGCGCCTGGGCATGAAAGAGCCTCCTGTTTCTCCAGGGAATTAGCAGCTCTGGGCTCCCAGCAGGGCAGCCAAAAGTGGTCCATTCATTCTCTTGAGTGAGGAAAGACTAAGAGCTCCCACCCCCACCCCAGGGAATGGGGCAGGGAGGGCTCTAGAAGGTCCAAAAGCAGCTCCTCTGGTTCACTTGGGGAAACTGAGGCACAGAACAGCAAAGTCATTTGGCCAAGATCACCAAGGGGAACTGGGATGCAAACCCGTCTGACTCTGGAGTTCCCCTGACTGGGCTCAGGTTCAGCATTTTTCTGGGGAGAAATTGGAGGTTTAGAAAGAGTCAGGGACTTGCTGCAGTCACACAGCGAGTTTGGGTCAGTGGGGACTCTCTGCCTTGGTGGTGTCTGGGAAGGCAGCCCCACCTGTGCAGAAGACAGGTCCTTCTGTCCATGATTTTATCATCCTGGAACAAGGCAGGGAATGGCCCTCAGATAGCTTCAAGCCTCAGTTTCCCCACTGGGAGATGGATGTAATAGTTTCCCTAAGGTCTTAGCCTGGGGTATCTGCAAGGGAGGGTTTAATGGGATTCCCTGAGCCTGGAGACCCCCATCGGGCAGGTCTGGGTCTGATTTATCTACTGGGGCCCATCCAGACCCCTCTCCGAGGAGACAGATGCTCACACAGTACCAGCTGGGGTTATGAGTCCTGGTGTAATGCAAGCCTGGGTCCCACTGGAGGTGACAGTGGGAGTGGGAGGGGTGTCTGGGTGTGAAAAGATTCAGGTGGGCATGTATGGGAGCACTAGGAGCTGCATGTGTGTGGCTGGTTGTAACAGTGGCTGGAAAGGCTACAGATCTTGGGGTTGGTGGCATTGGTGGTATTGGTGTGAACATGGTTGTGTGCTCACTACCTGTGGGTGTGTCTGTAACTAGAAACCTGGTTGTGTGTGAGCAACATGGGGCCACTGTCTGCTGCTGGCAGGAAGGCGAAGGTGTTGTGGGTGTGAGCAGCAGTGGGTGTCTTTGCATGTGGAGGGATTCTGGTGCAGCCCAGCTCATAGCTTCGCCTTTGATTGTGCAGCAAGTGTGACTTGTGTGTGGCCCAGTCCAGGTATGGTTGTGTGTGGCCTGACCAGGTTGATTATGCATGTGATTGTGTGTGGCCTGGTGTGGCTGTGCATGACTGGGTGTGGTTATGCATGGCTGGGTGTGGTTGTGCATGGTTAGGTGTGGTTGTGTTTGGCTGGGTGTGGCTGTGCATGGCTGAGTGTGGTTGTATATGGTTGGGTGTGGTTGTGCATGACCAAGTGTGATTGTGTGTGGTTGAGTGTGATTGTATATGTCCAGGTTTGACTGTGCATGGTTGGTGAAACCTGTGTATGGTCTGGTGTGGTTGTGCATGGCTGGGTGTGGTTGTGTATGGCTGGGTGTGGTTGTGTATGGCTGAGTGTGGTTGTGCATGGCTGGGTGTGGTTGTCATTGGCTGGGTGTGGTTGTCATTGGCTGGATGTAGTTGTGCATGACCGGGTGTCATTGTTTACGGTCAGGTTTGGTCGTGTGTGGTGGGACCTGTGTGTGGCCAGGTGAGGTTGCATGTGAGCCACCTATGCTGTTAGTGTGGCTGGGGTGTGGCTGGGGTGTGACTGTGTGTGTCAGTGGTTGTTGGTGGCATTGTGTGTGACTTACCCATGTGTCACCTTGGGCATCTTCAGAGGCACTTTGGAGGCACTGTCCACCCCTGAGACCCAGCTGTCTTGGAGGGTCCAGCCTCCCTCTCCACCTCTGCTCTGGTCTGCCAGTCCCATTCCCCACCCCTCCCCCACTGGCAGCAGCCCCTGGCCCAGGGCCCCAGTGGGTTGGGGGGGCAGAGAAGGCACTCAGGGTTGGGGAGGGGTGCCCAATCCCAGCTCAGGCCTATAAATAGCTCTTTGAGCCCAGTGGATTCCCAGGCAAGGTTGCCTCATTCAAGCCCCCGGCAACAGCCCGCCCCTGGGCCCCAGGCCAGCCCGTCTAAGCTTAGCCCTGGCACCAGCGAGGGGCTGGGGGAGGGGGCAAGGGGTGGGGAGGAGTGGAGAAGCGGGGGAAGCAGAGGGATGAGGATAGATGGGGTTGGGGCTCAGCTCTGTGCCCACAGACCTCGGCTCCCACCTGGTCTCTACTCACTCTGTACATCCTCCGGCAGGTGATCCTAGCTCCCTGAGCCTCAGTTTCCCCAGCACCTGTAAAACAAACAGCAGTCCCCACCTATGTGTTTACTTCCCATTTCATTCTCTGAGCAACCGGTAGTGTGGGGACGTTAATTATCCCCCATATTTATTTATTTATTTATTTAATTTTTTCCCGAGACAGAGTCTCACTCAGTCTCCCAGGCTGGAATGCAGTGGTGCGATCTTGGCTCACTGCAACCTCCACCTCCTGGGTTAAAGCGATTCTCCTACCTCAGCCTCCTGAGTAGCTGGGATTACAGGCGCGTACCACCCCCACCCAGCTAATTTTGTATTTTTAGTAGAGACAGTGTTTCGCCGTGTTGGCCAGGCTGGTCTCAAATTCTGACCTCATGATCCACCTGTCTTGGCCTCCCAAAGTGCTGGGATTACAGCCTTAAGCCGGCGTGCCCGGCCCCCCTTTTTTATTTTATTTTATTCATTTTTGAAATAGGGTCTCACTCTGTCACCCAGACCAGAGTGTAGTGATGCAATCTTGACTCACTGCAGCTTCAATCTCCTGGGCTCCAGTGATCCTTCCCCCTCAGTTTCCTGAGTAGCTGGGACCACAGATGTGTGCCACCATGTCCTGCTAACTTTTAAATTATTTTTTGTAGAGATGGGGGGTCTCACTATGTTGCTCAGGCTGGTCTTGAACTCCTGGGTTCAAGTGATCCTCCCGCCTCTGACTCCCAAAGTGCTGGGATTACAGGCGTGAGCCACTGGCACCTAGCCTATCTCCATTTCAGATGGGGAAACTGAGACACAGAAAGACGAGATGGCTCACTCAGAGTCACATCGTTACAAGTGGCAGGGAAGGGGTTTGAACCCCAGACTTGTGGAGCCTGAGCTACTCGGTTCTCACACACGTCACACAGCCGTTCTCAGTGTCTTCCCCAGTGTGAGCCACAGCCTTCCCCTGAGCACACTCCAGCCTCACCGACTAGTCATCGCATGCTGTTTGGGTGCTGCTGACACAGGTGTCACCTGCAGAAGCTCGCATCAGCTGGGATCCTTGACCTCCATCACTCCTCTGTGACACAGAGTTGGACAGTCAGTGCAGCTTCCCACTGTATCATCTTGGACCCCAGGGCTACCCCTTGCTGCCCTGGGGTCCCCCCTTATTCTTCAGTCATCATTCATTCCTACCCTTTCTTTGATAATCTTTTTTTTTTTTTTTTTTTTTTTGAGATGGAATTGTGCTCTAACACCCAGGCTGGAGTGCAGTGGCACAATCTCGGTTCACTGCACCCTCCACCTCCCAGGTTCAAGCAATTCTCCTGCCTCAGCCTCCCGAGTAGCTGGGATTATAGGTGCACACCACCACGCCTGGCTAATTTTTGTATTTTTAGTAGAGACAGGGTTTTGCCATGTTGGCTGGGCTGGTCTGTTCTCAAACCCCTGACCTTAGGTGATCTGCCTGCCTCAGCCTCCCAAAGTGTTGGGATTACAGGCATGAGCCACGGTGCTCGGCCTCCTTTCTTCTTCTTTTTTATTTTTTATTTTTTTGAGATGGAGTCTCACTCTGTTGCCCAGGCTAGAAGGCAGTGGCCTGATCTCGGCTCACTGCAACCTCCACCTCCAGGATTCAAGCGATTGTCCTGCCTCAGACTCCTGAGTAGCTGGGATTACAGGCATCTGCCACCACACCCTAATTTTGTATTTTTATTAGAGGTGGGGTTTCACTATGTTGGCCAGGCTGGTCTTGAACTCCTAACCCCAAGTGATCTGTCCACCTTGGCCTCCCAAAGTGCTGAGATTATGGGCGTGAGCCACCGCGTCTGGCCAAGGCCTCCTTTCTTTGATAATCTTGTGGAAGCTATCTTGTCCCTCATTTGTCTATCCTTCTGCCAGACAAACACCCACCCTCAGAGATGCTCAAACACACACTCACAGATGTAGGACACGGGGTGGAGTGCTGTGAGCCCATTCTTAGCACAGAGACACCACGACCACAAGAAGAAAGGCAGGGGCAAAGGCTGCCCTCTCCGGGCACATTTCACTCCTCGTGGCCCTTTTTTTTTTTTTTTTTGAGATGAAGTCTCACTTTGCCACCCAGGCTGGAGTGCAATGGCATGGTCTCGGCTCACTGCAACCTCTGCCTCCTGGGTTCAAGTGATTCTCCAGCCTCAGTCTCCCAAGTAGCTGGGACTACAGCTGCGTGCCACCACGCTCAGCTACTTTTTGTATTTTTAGTAGAGATGGGGTTTCACTATGTTGGCCAGGCTGGTCTCAAACTCCCGACCTTGTGATCCACCTACCTCGGCCTCCCAAAGTGCTGGGATTACAGGCTGAGCCACCGCACCCAGCCTTTTTAAAGACAGAGTCTCACTCTGTTGCCAGGCTGGAGTGCAGTAGCGCGATCTCAGCTCACTGCAACCTCCGCCTCCTGAGTTCAAGCGAGTTTCCTGCCTCAGTCTCCTAAGCAGCTGGGATTACAGGTGTCTGCCAGCACGCCCGGCTAATTTTTGTATTTTTAATAGAGAAAGGGTTTCACCATGTCGGCCAGGCTGGTCTGAAACTCCTGACCTCAGGCGATCCAACTGCCTCGGCCTCCCAAAGTGCTGGGATTACAGGTGTGAGCCACCGACCCCAGCCCTCATTACTATTTTTTAAATGGTGGTCAAATATATGTAACATAAACCTCACCATCTTAAAGTATAAAATTCAAGGCCAGGCCTGGTGGCTCACACCTGTAATCCCAGCACTTTGGGAGGCCAAGGAGGACAGATCATTTGAGGTCAGGCGTTCAAGACCCGCCTGGCCAACATGGTGAAACTCCATCTCTACTAAAAATACAATAATTAGTCAGGCGTGGTGGTGGACGCCTGTAATCCCAGCTACTTGGGAAGCTGAGACAGAAGAAACGCTTGAACAGTGGGGGCAGAGGTTGCAGTGAGCCGAGATTGCACCACTGCACTCCAGTCTGGGCGACAGAGTGAGACTCTGTCTCAAAAGAATAAATAAATAAATAAAATAAAGTGTACAATTCAATGGTGTGAAGTACATTCACGTTATTGTGCAACCATCACCTCTGTCTAGATCCAGAATATTTTCATCACTCTAAAAGAAGACCCGGTCCCCATCAGCAGTCACTTCCCATTTCCCCTCCCCCAGCCCCTAATCCATTAATCTGCCTCCTGTCTCTACGGATTTGCCTGATCTGAGCCTTTCTTTTCTTTTCTTTCCTTTTTCTTTTCTTTTCTTTTTTTTTAGACAGAGTCTTGTCGCTCAGGCTGGACTGCAGTAGTGCAAACATGCCTCACTGCAGCCTCGGCCTCCTAGGCTCAAGAGATCTTCCTGCCTCAGCCTCCCGTGTAGCTGGGACTAGAGGAACATACCACCATGCCTGGATAATTGTTTTTGTGTTTTGCTTTTTGTTTGTTTGTTTGTTTGTAGAGACAAAAGGGTCTCGCTTTGTTGCCCAGGCTAGTCTTGAACTCCTGGCCTCAAGGGAGCCTCCCACCATGGCCTCCCAAAGTGCTGGGATTATAGGTGTGAGCCACCACACCCAATGTGACCTGGACTTTTCTGTAAATGGAGCCATACACTATTTGGCCTTTTGTGTCTGTCTGCTTTCACTGAGCATCATGTTTTCAAGGTTCATCCATATTGTAGCATTGATCAGTGCTTCATTCCTTTTTATGACTAATATTCCATTGTATGGATCTAGGTATTTATTTATTTATTTATTTATTTATTTATTTATTTTTTAATTTTAGAGATGGGGTATTGCTTTGTCACCCAGGCTGGAGTGCAGTGGCGCGAGCACAGTTCATTGCAGCCTCGACCTCCCGGGCTCAGGGGATCCTCCTGGTTTGAGCCCCCAAGTAGCTGGGACTAGAGGTGCAGGTCACCCTGTTCAGCTAATTTTTGTATTTTTCTTTTGTAGAGAAGGGTTTTCCCCATGTTGCCCAGGCGGGTCTCAAACTCCTGAGCTCAGGGGATCCACCCACCTCAGCCTCCCAAAGTGCTGGAATTACAGGCGTGAGCCACCACACCCAGCCTTGGATCTAGGCTTTAAAGATTGGGGTCTCCAGGCTGGGTGCTCATGCCTGTAATCCCAGCATTTTGGGACGCTGAGGCAGGCGGCTCATTTGAGGTCAGGAGTTCAAGACCAGCCTGGCTGACATGATGAAACCACATCTCTACTAAAAATACAAAAATTAGATGGGCATGGTGGCAGGTGCCTGTAATCCCAGCTATTTGGGAGGCTGAGGCAGGAGAATTGCTTGAACCTGGAAGGTGGAGGTTGCAGTGAGTTAAGATTGTGCCACTGTACTCCAGCCTGGGTGACAGAGTGAGACTCTGTCTCAAAAAAAAAAAAAAAAAAAATACAGACTGAGGACTCATGTCTCATGACAGGGACAAGCCTATGCCTCTGCTTAAAGCAAAATTCTGCCTGTGTCAACAGCAGTACCCAGTCCATAGCGAGAGCTCCATAAATGCTGCTCCAACAAAGGTGAATGAATGATACAATCTGGCTGGAGTTGCTGGAAACAGCTCGGGGGTGTCACACACCTGAGCTCCCACCCTGCATGCCTCTTACCAGCTGTGTGAACAAGGAGTCTCCCCCTCTTGTCCGTGCCTCAATTTCCTCTCTGTAAATGGGGTAAACCAGTAATTGTACCCAAAACTGCTTTGAACGTGAGCCCTAGAGAATCAGGCAGGGCGAGGTTCGAATCCCAGCTCTGCCTCTGTGCGTGACCTTGGGAAGCGACTTTGCCTCCTTGGGGCTCAGTTTCCTCACCTGTAAAATGGGACCGCCTCATTCTGGGGCGTAATGGGGACGTTTAATGCGGTTCCTGGGGCAAAGAGGATGGGAGGAGAGTCAGTGCCGTCTTCTCCTGGATGCGGTGGGTGTCCAAAAAATGGGCGGGGTGGGGATTTTAGACAGGTGAGCCCCCTCCCTCGCGCAGCCAGAGGCCTCGGGCTGGCGGGGGCGCATGCGCAGAGCGGCATCGCGGCCCCTTTATAAGCACTGAGGCGGCGCTGGGGCGAGCGGAGCGCAGGGCGCAGGGGCTGGACCCGGCGCGGAGCTGGCTGAGCCGGAGCGCGGCGTCCTTTGTGCCGGGCGACCGCCCCGGGATGCGTCCGAGCTAGGAGCCAGGTGGGGGGTCCGTGAGGGGACCGTGTTGGCGGGGAGAAGACTTCGGGATTAGAGACAGAGCTCGGGATTAGGGAGAGGACATGAGACCAGGGAGAAGCCCCCAGAATGGGGAGGGGGCTGAAGCGGGGGAGGGGAGCCCCGGATTGAGGAGGGAGCGCAAACTGGGAGGGGGCTTGGGAATGTCAGGTGGACACACACATTTGGGGAGGAAGGTTGTCCGCGGAATCCGGAGACAACCCCCCGGTGGGGAGGGGGCCGGGCTGGGGGTGGGTCTCAGGGTTGGGAGGGAGCAATGGGAAACAGGGCTAGGGGAGGGGCCCCCCGAGTTTGGAGAGAAGAGGAGGACACCCAGATACCGAATTGGGGACTCTGGAACAGGGCACCCCCGTATCTCAGCCGAGACACCCTAGGATTTTAAGTGGGGATTCCCAATTTGCGGATGAATGGAGGATTCCGGGCCGGACTGCATTGGGGAGGGGGCCCGCCAGATCACCCTGTGCCCAATGGAAAGGTATCTGCGCTGAGAGGAATGGCCATGGGGAAGGGGCGCCCTGCTGTCTCCCTGTCCTTTTGGGTCAGGTCCGTTTTGACTCAGGGAGGAGGTCCTGGGGGGCCCCATCCCAACGTGGTTCTCCGTTATTCCTTTAGACCTTGGGTTGAGTTGTTGTCCCTTATCCCAGGGAACACACTGGGTGTCCCAGGTGAATGTTGGGTGGGGGTCCCCTAGACTGCCCAGCTATGGATCCCCAGGACCTGTGAGGGATACCAGCTCAGAGCAGGGGCTGTCCCCCAGCACCTTCACAGCCTTCCACCTCTTTACAGCATGACACAGACCCCTACCCCCATCCCCTTTGGTTCCACCTGTCCATATGGACACGTGTGGAAGCCCTGGCTTGGTTTGGGGGCACAGGCCCTGGGAAGTAAGGGGCTGGGACCCCAGGCCCTGTCTGGGCAGGAGCAACCCCCATCCCTTCGCGCGGGGCTTTGTTCCTCTCAGGCAGCATCAATGAGAAACAGCCAGGCCAGGGAGAGGGTTGGCTCTGGGCCCCAGCGGGGGACGTGGGGGCGGGGCGGGCAGGGAGGAGTGGGTGCACTGTGGGACCCCTCTGGGGGACTATGGCTGATGGACATTCTGAAATCAAAGTTCCCCCTCAAGGATATGGGGGTTTTGTGTGTGTGTCCGCCCTGGACAGGCGGGGAGGGGGAGCATGCCCAGGGGTTCTAGGGTCCCCTGTGAGTCTGATGTGACTGTGGTTGTGTCTTTGTCAGAAAACTTGTGCCGAGGGCCACATCACCATGTGGCAAAATGATGGGTGCCAATCGGTCACCGAGGCCACATTTATCCATCTCGGTTTGTGCCATGGGCTGGCATCACCGTGTGAGTGAGTGAGGAGCTATGTCTGAGGCTGTTCCGTTCATCAAGGGGTTTATGTGGGGGGGGGCCCGAGACTGTGGGTGTGTGTCTTTGTGCAGAAGACACGCCGCCTGTCTTGTAAGTGCCCATATTGTCTCTCTTTGTTAATGTCACTGTGAATCTGTGTGAGTGTGTGTTTCCCCCGGGTCTGTGTCTGGGGTGTGTGGCTGTGTGTGTCCCGCTTGTGTATCTGGAGGGGCCAAGGGTTCTTTCCATGCGATTGGCAGTGTGCACCCTGGGCATGGGGGTGTGGAACGTGGTCTGTGTTCACAGTTGGGGCACTAACAGGGAAAGCTTGAGTAGGGGTTGAAGTCCCCAAGGGGCAGCCTGGGATCATGACTGAGCCAATCTCCCTTTCTCCTCCACGGAGTTCCACATTCACACCCATGCACACTAATACACCCTGACTCTCAGGTCAGAAACACACACATGTGCGCACAGCCCCCTGCCGAGGGTCACTGGGACCCACACACAACCACAGATCACACTAGGTCCCATGTACTCCACCCGGTGCACCTCCATGCACCCACACACAACATGCACACACCACATGGCACAACCGCCTGCACACCCTTGCCAGGACACAACACCCCAGACACACACCCAGTCACACTCACAAATGCCCATTGGCAAACTCACCCTCACTCAGTGCTAACCGAGACTTGGGATGGGGGTGAAGGAGGGGACACACACATACACACACTCACACACACATTCACATGGATCTGAGCTGCCCCTCCTCCAGCACCCCGCAGGCCCCTGCTTGCATATGCATGAGGCTCGTACATTATTCATGAGGGCACGGGCCCCAGACAGCTGTGTAAATGCTCATCTCTGGCCGCCCTGGGGAGGAGGTATTTTAAGAGAAGGGTGTGGGTGTGTGAGGGTGCGAGTGGAAGGGAGTGGGAGGGTGTATGTGGGGAGTGTGCACCTGAAACTGTGTCTGTCACCATGTTGGGCAACCTCAGTATATTTTTAGTGTATATATGAGGCTTTGTGTCTAAAGAGCTGTTTTTAAATTTAACATTTCTAGGACTTTGCAAGTCTTAGGTCATTTCATCCTCACAGTAGCTGTAGGCGGTACTTGCTGGATAATCTCCATTTTACAGGTGGGGAAACTGAGGCATAGAGAGATGGAAGCAGCTAGTACTGGATTAGAAGCAGGGCTCTCTGGATGTAGTCTGACCTCTTAACGGAGTGTGTGTGTGTGTGTGTGTGCGCGCGTGTGTGTGTGTGACACAGAGAGAGAGAGAGAAAGAGAGAATTCTCTGGCCTTGTCCATTCCTAAGGCCCTGCTGGGGGCAGGTGCAACCTGGAGTCCTGTCTCTCTCTAATACCTGGCCAGGCCTAGAACAGCCATGAGGGGACCGCACACTTGCTTGGAGTTCCAAGGGGAAGAAATGAGAACAGCCTGAGATGAAGGCAGAGGTTACCGAGGTTTACAAGTTGCTAGTTGGGAGCACCGGTCCAGGGTCTGGCCTTGACCTCTACCCTGCTGTGCAGCCTGAGGCAAACCTCTAGCCGTCTCTGGTCCCTGAGGCATCCTGTTGGCAGGCAGGAGGCAGGGGTGGACCAGATGGGCTTTGCCGCTGCGTTGCCACCTCAGAGTTCAGCACCACGGACAGGTCCCAGGCCGGCCTCCCAGCCCAGAACTCTGGCAGCTGGGAAGGAGAACTGGGAAAGGGGACAGCTGTCCCCTACAACCTCCCCCTCTGGACTCTGTTCACACCCCTTCCTCAAGGATAATTTCTTATGGGGGCGGGGAGCAAGGGTTGGGTTTGCAAATGATGTTCTAATTTTCCATCTGCGCCCACCTCCTGAGCCCTGGTGAGGGGGATGGGCAGGGGTGGGAGGTTTCGGGGAGGGACCACCTCCCCAGGATTCCTAGTCTCTGGAAGAATTGTGAAGTCAGGAAATGCACTGCTGTGTCCCAACGACTGGCTTTGCTCACAGTAGGCGCTTAATAATTGTCCACTTTATCCCTATCGGTCCTAGCCCCTATAGGGAACTGGACCCCCAATTGAAGTTTCTCTGTGGGCCTAAGAAGCATCTTTGTTGGGCTGTGTGAAGTCAGGAGGAGGATGGGTGGGCAGGGGTGAGCCCCTTCCTCCAGCTAGGAGTTGGCGGCTCCTCCAAAATCCCAGAAACCAAGAATAGAATCTTGGTGACAACCAAATCCTGGAATTGAAGCTGCGAATCGTGTCAGCCAGCAAACCCAGATTAAAGGATGGCTTAGAGGCCAGCCTGCTGCCTGGACTGGGGATGCTGGGAGGACTGGGACGGACTGCTGCCCTCTAGGAGCCACCAGTCTGATGGAGGAGGCTGACTTGAAAAATGGTATTTCAGTCTTGGCTGTGTTAAGGTCAGTAATAATAATAGCAGCAGCTAAAATGTACCCCTTACTGCATGAGGTAGTTCTAAGCATTTTATATATATTGACTCATCCGTTCTTTTCAACCACCTGATGTTATCCCCATCTGATCCACAGAGAAAGTAAGGCACAGAGAAGGTAAGCAACTTGTCCAAGATCACACACAAGGAACAGTCAATTGATCTGGAATCAAATCAATTCCAGATTTGATTCACGATAGCACCCAGGCTTCTGACCACAGACTTCATTGCTTAGATTGTTTTTTGTTGTTTTGTTTAGTTTTATTTTCAGACAGTCTTGTGCTGTCACCCAGGCTGGAGTGTGGTGGTGCGATCATAGCTCACTGCAGCCTTGAACTCCTGGGCTCAAGCAATCCTCCCACCTCAGCCTCCTGAGTAGCTGGGACCAAAAGTGTGCACCACCAAGCCCAGCTAATTTTTTAATAGAGATGAGAACTCACTATGTTGCCTAGGCTGGTCTCAAGCTCCTGGCCTCAAGCAATCTTCCTGCCTCAACCTCCCAAAGTGCTGGGACTATAGGCGTGAGCCACCGTGTCCAGCCACTGCTTGGATTCTGAGGTGAAGTGGCCCTGGATCGAATTCTGGCTCAGCCCTTTGCCGGTTCCTTCTGTGACCTAGAATAACACACTGGTCTCTCTGAGCCCTGGTTTCCTGATCTGTAGAGTGGGGGAGTTTGGTCCTGCCATGCTGAATATCTGGGAGGGTTGGGTTATGGCTCACTCCTCCCTCCCTTTCCATTTTGTTCCAGATCCAGGATGGGGGCCACGTTTGTCTGGGCCTTGGGCCTTTTGATGCTGCAGATGCTGCTCTTTGTGGCTGGGGAACAGAGTGAGTTGGTTTGTGGGGAGGGAGAGATTGGGGTCTGGGGGATGGACAATATGGGGCAGCTTTTGAATTCCAGAGCCTTCTCCTGCTGGTCTCCTGGCATGGGATAGAGAATAAGATGAGAATAGATTTTAAAAGGTCTTTGAACAGTCAAAAGCGAACAAGATACCTAAGAGGTTATTTTTAGTCATTGTCAGCAGAAGCTGGAGATTCCCGCCTCTCATCGTTTTGCTCAGATGAACTGGAGAGAGAGAAAGAAAGAAAGAAAGAAAGAAATGAGAATAGTGCAGAGATTGATTCGTGATGTCTGCCAAGGGTGGAGCGATGGAAATAAAGGTCTGGGTGCCTCTGCTGGTGGTCAAGAGCCCAGGTTTTAGAAATCCCTCACATATTTGGTCTGTGAACTTAGGCAAGCATAATGATCTCTCTGAACTTCAGTTTCCTCAACTTCCCCCAAAGAGAATGAGATGTTGCTATTCTGCAGATGGTTATGAAAATCAAATGAGCTGATTGTCATAAAGTGCCTGTTATAAAGACAGTACTCCACAAATACCATTTCCTTTTCATTAGCTGTCTCTCGCTTTACCTTTTGGAAAAACTGGGGCTCAGGGAAGGAAAATGCCTCTCCCGGGGCCATACAGTGAGTCAGTAGCACTGGAGAAAATCCCTGTCCTTATAAAAAGAAAGTGAGGGGCGAGGCACAGTGGTTTATGCCTATAATTCTAGCACTTTGGGAGGCAGAGGCAGACAGATCACTTGAGGTCAGGAGTTCCAGGCTAGCCTGCCCAACATGGTGAAACTCCATCTCTACAGAAAATACAAAAATCAGCCAGGTGTGGTGGCACATTCCTGTAATCCCATCTACTTGGGAGGCTGAGGCATGAGAATCGCTTGAACCTGGGAGGCGAAGGTTGCAGTGAGCTGAGCTCATGCTACTGCACTCCAGACTGGGTGACAGAGTCAGACTCAAAAAAATAATAATAAGGCTGGGTGTGGTGGCTCACGCCTATAATCTCAGAACTGTGGGAGGCCAAGGTAGGCGGATCAGTTGAAGTCAGGAATTGGAGACCAGCCTGGCCAACATGATGAAACTCGTCTACTAAAAATGCAAAAATTAGCCAGGCGTTGTGGCACGCACCTGTAATCCCACTTATTTGGGAGGCTGAAGTGTTGATTGAACTCAGGAGGCAGAGGTTGCAGTGAGCTGAGATCATGACACTGCACTACAGCCTGGGAGACAGAGCGAGACTCCATCTCAAAAGTATAAATAAATAAACTAATAATAATAATAATAATAAGGGGCTGGGCACAGTGGCTCATACCTATAATCCCAGCACTTTTGGGAGGCTGAGATGGGAGGACTGCTTGAGCCTAGGAGCTTGAAGCTGCAATGAATCATGATCATGTCACTGCATTCCAGCCTGGGCGATAGAGACTCCATCTCTAAAAATAATTTTTTTTTTTTGAGATGGAATTTCGCTCTTGTTGCCCAGGCTGGAATGCAATGGCGCGATCTTGGCTCACTGCAACCTCCGCCTCCCAGGTTCAAGCAATTCTCCTGCTTCAGCCTCCCGAGTAGCTGGAATTACAGGCATGCGCCACCACACCCAGCTAATTTTGTATTTTTAGTAAAGACAGAGTTTCTCCATGTTGGTCAGGCTGGTTTCAAACTCCAAACCTCAGGTGATCTGCCCGCCTTGGTCTCCCAAAGTGCTGGGATTATAGGCATGAGCCATCGCATCCAGCCACTGCTTGGATTCTGAGGTCAAGTGGCCCTAGGTTTGAATTCTGGCTCAGCCCTTTTTTTTTTTTTTTTTTTTTTTT
>NC_045454.1:33880207-33898363 GCF_002776525.5 Piliocolobus tephrosceles | reverse complement strand
TTTGAGACAGATTCTCACTCTGTCACCCAGGCTGGAGTTCAGTGATGCGATCTTGGCTCACTGCAACCTCTGCCTCGTGGGTTCAAGCGATTCTCCTGCTTCGGCCTCTGGAGTAGCTGGGATTACAGGTGCACACAACCACACCTGGCTAATTTTTGTATTTTTAGTAGAGACAGGGTTTCACCACGTTGGCCAGGCTGGTCTCCAACTCCTAGCCTCAAGTGATCTGCCAGCCTCGCTCTTCCAAAGTGCTGGGATTACAGGCATGAGCTGCTGTGCCCAGACATTCAGCCAAACATTTATTGAGCACCTATTCTGTACTGGTCCAATGCTGAGGACACAAGCGCTCTCAGTAGGATAAGACGGAGCAAGGTGTTTCATTTCTTTGTCTTGTTCAGCCATTTCTTTCATCCCTAAATCAGAATTTGAATCACAGTGAGCCTGTTACTGGTGCTTCACATCCTGGCTTACATGTCACCTCCTCCAGGAAGCCTTCCAGGACCACATTTCCAGGCCAGGCAAGAACCACATTTGATCTCTTCCACTGCTGCCTACACTTCCCTATCAGCGCATGCACTTAATTCCTAAAAGGCAGAATCTCTCTGTCAGCCTTCTCCACACCTCCTGCCACCTCCAGGGCCTAACCCTGGGCATGAAGAATGCTATCTTTGGAGTCAGATCTCTCTGAATTTGAATTCTGGTTCTGCTTCTTATTTGCTGCGTGGCCCTGGACCTGTCCCTCAACCTTTCTGACCCTTAGTTTCCTCCTCTGGAAGCAATCAGATTTGTTGTAAGAGTTCAATAAGATAATGCTTACAAATGCTTTTCTTTTTTTAAATGTTTTATTTATTTATTTATTTATTTATTTATTTATTTTTTTGAGACAGAGTCTTGCTCAGTCGCCCAGTCTGGAGTGCAGTGGCATGATCTCAGCTCACTGCAAGCTCCGCCTCCCGGGTTCCCGCCATTCTCCTGCCTCAGCCTCCCAAGTAGCTGGGACTACAGGCGCCCGCCGCCACGCCCGGCTAATTTTTTTTTGCATTTTTAGTAGAGACAGGGTTTCACTGTGTTAGCCAGGATGGTCTCGATCTCCTGACCTCGTGATCCGCCCGCCTCGGCCTCCCAAAGTGCTGGGATTACAGGCGTGAGCCACCGCGCCCGGCCTAAAATGTTTTATTTATTTATTTATTTGAGATGAAGTCTTGTTCTGTCTCCCAGGCTGGAGTGCAGTGGCTCAATCCTGGCTCACTGCAACGTCCGCCTCCTGGGTTCAAGCGATTCTCCTGCCTCAGCCTCCTGAGTAGCTGGGATTACAGGCGTGTGCCACCACGCCCAGCTATTTTTTGTATTTTCAGTAGAGACAGGGTTTCACCATGTTAGCCAGGCTAGTCTCGAACTCCTGACCTGAAGTGATCCGCCCACCTTGGCCTCCCAAAGTGCTGGGATTACAGAAGTGAGCCACCACACCTGGCCATAAATGCTTTTCACGTTGTAAATATTTGCTAACTTGTAACCCTTTATGGCCATTGTTATCAGTTTCCTCATCTGTAAAATGGGGGCATATGGATCTTGCTCCCCACCCTCGACCCACACTGTGTGTGGGTCTATTATTATCAGACAAGGGTGGGGAGTCATTCTGCAAGAGGTAGGTCTGTTCTTGAAGATTCCAGCATAAGTCAACCGCCCCCCCATCCTGGATGTTCCCCCACAGGTGTTGTGTTCCACTACCGGGCAGCCCAGGACCGCTATGCACTGACCTTCGCTGAGGCCCAGGAGGCCTGCCATCTCAGCTCGGCCATCATTGCAGCCCCTCGGCATCTACAGGCTGCCTTTGAGGATGGCTTTGACAACTGTGATGCTGGCTGGCTCTCTGACCGCACTGTTCGGTGAGGGGGATACACAGGGCAGGGAGATAAAGACTAGCCGATGGGGAAG
Organism: Piliocolobus tephrosceles; assembly: GCF_002776525.5. Lineage (NCBI taxonomy): Eukaryota > Metazoa > Chordata > Mammalia > Primates > Cercopithecidae > Piliocolobus > Piliocolobus tephrosceles. Next base: position 33,896,428 of record NC_045454.1, on the reverse strand, counting down.
GAGGTTCCTTGGGGGCTCCAGGAGTACACATCTGAGAGGGAGCCTCCCCTTGTGTTATCAGGTATCCTATCACCCAGTCCCGTCCTGGTTGCTATGGTGACCGTAGCAGCCTTCCAGGGGTTCGGAGCTATGGGAGGCGCAACCCACAGGAACTCTACGATGTGTATTGCTTTGCCCGGGAGCTGGGGGGTAAGTCTGGAACTGGCAGGACCCGGCCCCTCCGTCTCTCTTTGAGCCTCTATCATTCTCCCCAATTCCTGTCCTCCCGGGTCCTTATGCAAGTCTCCTGTCTTATACCTCTCTAAACCTGCAACCAAGACATGATCCCACCCATTTTCCGAGCTTTCCATGCTTCCCTGAGTCCCCCTCCCTCCCTTTGCCCCCTTCCTCTCTCTGATCCTCTTTCCCTCTCTGATCTCCTGTCCCCTGCCTGCCTCCCTGTCCCTACCCGCTTCCTCCTCTGTGAGCCCTCTTCACCGAGCCCCTCCCTCTCCTGAAGCCCGACTTGCCCATGTGCCTGAGTTACTCCATTTGTAAAAAGAGACTTAGCTCTGCATGAGAGGTAAGGACAACGATGGTCCTGGAGCTGGACGCAGAGCTGCGGTTGTCAGTGCCTCTTTTAAACACCACCCTAACGTCCAGGTGGGGACTATTTGGAGTTGGACCCACTTCCTGGGCTCCAGGGGAGGGTTCCCCAGCCCCCCTGACCTCCACCCGCCCCTCCCGCAGGAGAGGTCTTCTACGTGGGCCCGGCCCGCCGCCTGACACTGGCTGGCGCGCGTGCACAGTGCCGCCGCCAGGGTGCCGCGCTGGCCTCGGTGGGACAGCTGCATCTGGCCTGGCATGAGGGCCTGGACCAGTGCGACCCGGGCTGGCTGGCCGATGGCAGCGTGCGCTACCCGATCCAGACGCCGCGCCGGCGCTGCGGGGGCCCAGCCCCGGGCGTGCGCACCGTCTACCGCTTCGCTAACCGGACTGGCTTCCCTTCGCCCGCCGCGCGCTTCGACGCCTACTGCTTCCGAGGTGCGTGCGTCCCCTGGTGGCCGCGCCCCCAGGGCTTTCACTTTGGTGAAGGCCACGCCCCTGAAAGCCTCGCCAGGCCAAGGGAGAGACACGTGGAAGCTCGCTTTGTGATAAGCCACGTCCCTGGGTGAGGGCCACACCCCCGGGCGAAGGTCATACCCCTTATGACAAATCTTTCTCTAGGAGCCCGGTCCTAGGGAAAGAACAGGGCTCCAGAGGAGGCCACTCTGCTGGGGTGTCATCTTTGCTGGGTGGGCTGTATCTCCTGAGGTCTGGAGGCCCCATAACCGTGAAAGACAAGCCCTTGGGTGGGGCATATTCTACCTAGAGACACGCCCATACACATACACACCCCTGTGGAAGAGATTATGCCTCAATTGGCCACCTCTGGGCTCCACACCGGGGGTGGGAGCAGGGATGACACTTGCCCTTGTTGGGGGACAGTGGGGACAGCTTTGGAAGCTGCAAGCATCACCCCAAAGGAGTCAAGTCCTCTAAGTAAGCTGCCCCAATCCTGGCACGGGCACACCATGCCCACTGGGCACCACCTGTACCAGGAGAGGATCCGTCACCAAGGTTGAGTTGAACCCCTCAACAGGCCGACCCAAGTTCATGAGAGTTGGATGCTGCCTGAGCTTTGCCCATGAGCCAAATTGTTGTGTTTTTTTTCTCCTTTTGAGATGGAGGCTCCCTCTGTCACCCAGGCTGGAGTGCAGTGGTGCAATCTTGGCTCACTGCAACCTCCGCCTCCCGTGTTCAAGCGATTCTCCTGCCTCCACCTCCCGAGTAGCTGGGACAGGAATGCGCCACCACGCCAAACTAATTTTTGTATTTTTAGTAGAGACGGGGTTTCACCATGTTGGCCAGGCTGGTCTTGAACTCCTGACCTCAAGTTATCCACCCGCCTTGGCCTCCCTAAGTGCTGGGATTACGGACGTGAGCCACCGCGCCTGGCCCAAATTCTTATAGCCCTCACTGCAGCCAGTTGACTCTGACCCTGACAGTGGCTCAGGTGGTCCCCAGCCTCAACAGTGGAGATGAAAGCTTTATACTTCCCTCTCTCAGGCTGGGAGAATCTCAGAAACCACTTAGGAGAGACAAAGGTGCACAGGAGGCTTGTGCTGCAGCGTGCTGGAAAGTGGATAGACTTCAAGCAGAACTTCCCAGGCCACCCCTGGGCCTAACACAACCTCTTCTGCTTTCTCCCACAGCTCATCACCCCACATCACAACATGGAGACCTAGAGACCCCATCCTCTGGGGATGAGGGGGAGATTCTGTCAGCAGAGGGGCCCCCAGTTAGAGAACTGGAGCCCACCCTGGAGGAGGAAGAGGTGGTCAGCCCTGACTTCCAGGAACCTCTGGTGTCCAGTGGGGAAGAAGAACCCCTGATCTTGGCAGAGAAGCAGGAGTCTCAACAGACACTCAGCCCTACCCCTGGGGACCCCATGCTGGCCTCATGGCCCACTGGGGAAGTGTGGCTAAGCACGGTGGCCCCCAGCCCTAGTGACACGGGGGCAGGCACTACAGCAAGTTCACACACGGAGGTGGCCCCAACTGACCCTACAGCTAGGAGGAGGGGGCGCTTCAAAGGGTTGAATGGGCGCTACTTTCAGCAGCAGGAACCGGAGCCGGGGCTGCAAGAGGGGATGGAGGCCAGCGCCCAGGCCCCAACCTCAGAGGCTGTGGGGAACCAAGTGGAGCCTCCGCTGGCCATGGCAGTCACAGAGATGTTGGGCAGTGGCCACAGCCGGAGCCCCTGGGCTGATCTGACCAATGAGGTGGATATGCCTGGAGCTGGTGAGTTGCTCTGGGGGAGGCGGGACCTACCTGGGGTCTGGAGGTGAGGGTGGAGAAGTAGCCATGGCTACACTCAGGATGAGGGAGGAAGCTCTGAATCCCAGCTGGGTACTCTGGCCTCAGAAGCCCCCTCTCCGTTGGGCCTGGAGTCCAACCAAAGGGGCTGCTGAAGAGATCATTGTAATGACTGCCTTAATGTTGTTGCAGGTTCTGCTGGTGGCAAGAGCTCCCCAGAGCCCTGGCTGTGGCCCCCGACCATGGTCCCACCCAGCATCTCAGGCCACAGTAGGGCCCCTGTCCCGGAGTTAGAGAAAGCCGAGGGCCCCAGTGCCAGGCCAGCCACCCCAGACCTGTTTTGGTCCCCCTTGGAGGCTACTGTCTCAGCTCCCAGCCCTGCCCCCTGGGAGGCGTCCCCCTTGGCCACCTCCCCAGATCTCCCTATGATGGCCATGCTGCGTGGTCCCAAACAGTGGATGCTACCACACCCCACCTCCGTCTCCACAGAGGCCAGTAGAGTTGAGGGACATAGTGAGGCCATGGCCACGGCTCCACCTTCCCCTGCTGCAGAGACCCAGGTGTATTCCCTGCCTCCCTTTTTGACCCCAACAGGACAGGGTGGAGAGGCCATGCCCACAACACCTGAGTCCCCCAGGGCAGACTTCAGAGAAACTGGGGAGACCAACCTTGCTCAGGTCAACAAAGCTGAACACCCCAGCTCCAGCCCATGGCCTTCTGTAAACAGGAATGTGGCTGTAGGTTTTGTCCCCACTGAGACTGCCACTGAGCTAACGGGCCTCAGGGGCATCTCAGGGTCTGAGTCTGGGGTCTTCGACACAGCAGAAAGCCCCACTTCTGGCCTGCAGGCCACTGTAGATGAGGTACAGGACCCCTGGCCCTCAGTGTACAGCAAAGGGCTGGATGCAAGCTCCCCAACTGCCCCCTCGGGAAGCCCTGGAGTCTTCTTAGTACCCAAAGTCACCCCGAGTTTGGAGCCTCGGGTTGCTAAAGATGAAGGATCCACTGTGAATCCCACGGATTCCACAGTCACGCCAGCCCTCAGTGATGCTAGTGGAATTTGGGAACCTGGATCCCAGTTGTTTGAAGAAGCTGAAAGCACCACCTTGAGCCCTCAGGTGGCCCTGGATACAAGCACTGTGACGTCCCTAACGACCGAGCAGGGGGACAAGGTTGGAGTTCCAGCCGTGTCTACACTGGCCTCCTCAAGCTCCCAACCCCACCCAGAGCCAGAGGATCAGCTGGAGACCCAGGGAACATCAGGAACTTCAGCACCCCCTCATCAGAGCAGCCCCCTGGGGAAACCAGCTGTTCCTCCTGGGACACCAACTGCCGCCAGTGTGGGCGAGTCTGCCTTAGTTTCCTCAGGGGAGCCTACGGTACCATGGGACCCCTCCAGCACCCTGCTGCCTGTCACCCTGGGCATAGAGGACTTCAAACTGGAGGTCCTGGCAGGGAGTCCAGGCGTAGAGAGCTTCTGGGAGGAGGTGGCAAGTGGAGAGGAACCAGCCCTGTCAGGGACCCCTACGAATGAGGGTGCAGAGGAGGGTGAGTACAAAGTCCCAGGACTCTGTCCAGCTATCCATGGTCAGGGCTTGGGGGGCAGGGGCTGGGGGAGCCCAGAGCAGAGAGGAATGGTTGTCCCTGAGGATCTGGAAGCTTTCTAGTGGGGCATGACGCTGGAAGTAGGAGCCTATCGGGTGGAGTTGAATTTCAGAAATGACATTCCTGGCAGAGGAACGAGTACTGGCAAAGGCCAGGAGATGAAGTAGCACTTGAACAATTTTGGACACAGAGCATACATCCCAATGAACAAAATTTGAGAGCGGTGAGTGGCCAGGTGCGGTGCCTCACACCTGTAATCCCAGCACTTTGGGAAGCCGAGATGGGCAGATCACTTGAGGTCAGGAGTTCAAGACCAGCCTGGCCAACATGGCGAAACTCTGTCTCTACTAAAAATATAAAAATTAGCCGGGTGTGGTGGCACACACCTGTAATCCCAGCTACTGGGGAGGCTGAGGCATGAGAATCGCTTGAACCCGGGAGGCGGAGGTTGCAGTGAGCCCAGATCGCACCACTGCACTCCAGCCTGGGTGACAGAGTGAGACTCCATCTCAAACAAAACAAAACCAAAACCAAAATGTGGGAGTGGCGAGGCATTGAGTAGAGTCTGATTTAGGGAATGAGTTCAGTTACAAGCCATGTCTACATCTGCTTTGTGCCGGACAGTGGTGTGACGCCCAGGGACTGGCTTTCCAGGATTCCCCGAGTCTGGGGAAGACAGAGCAGGACACAGACGCCTCCCAGGCGAGGCCAGAAGGAGGAGGCGTGGCAGGGAGGGTTTCCTGGACAAATGTGAATGGGAGCTGGAATTCAGTGATTTGACTCATGAGGGGCCTCAAGCCACAGGGAAAGTGGGTGCTGGGAAGGCACACAAGGGGCGAGGATCACCCCCATTCTACAGATAGCAAACCCAAACCGAGGCTCAGGGAGGTACAACTCCACTTGGCTAATCAGTGGTCAAACCTCAACTGGAGCCCAAGTCAGCCTGAGTCTTAACTACTCTGTGGCCAGCAGCATGCAGAGAAATCAGCTGCCCTGTTCTCCCTGGGGCCAGGTTGGCCTCAGCTCAGTCTGCAAATTCCAGCCATTCTTAGGTCCTTCCAAATTAAGCTGAGTTTTTTGGCCAAATGAAATTTAAAAACAAACAAACGAAAAAGTGGCTGCATGCAATGGCTCATGCCTGTCATCCTAGCCCTTTGGGAGGCTGAGGTGGGAGAATCGCTTGAGCTCAAGAGTTTAAGACCAGGCTGGGCAACACAGCAAGATACCACCTCTACTAAAAATAAAAAGAAATTAGCCAAGCTGTAGTGAGCTATGATAGCTCCACCACGAGACCCTGCCTCAAATCAAACTAACAAAACAAAACAAGCAGCTAATTAATAAGTCTTTTTTTCTGAGTTGCACACTTTTTTTTTGTTTGTTTGTTTTTTCAGACCAAGTCTCACTCTGTCATCCAGCCTGGAGTGCAGTGGTGTGATCTCGGCGCACTGCAACCTCCATCTCCCAGGTTCAAGTGATTCTCCTGCCTCAGCCTTCTGATTAGATGGTATTACAGGCTCCCACCACCATGCCTGGCTAATTTTTGTATTTTTAATAGAGACGGGGGGGTTTCACCATGTTGGCCAGGCTAGTCTCAAACTCCTGACCTCAGGTGATCCACCCACCTCGGCCTCCCAAAGTGCTGGGATTACAGGCGTGAGCCATGGCACCCGGTTGAGTTGCGCACTTTTATTAACACCATTGGTGTTTAACTACCACAACCCCCTGCCCCCGCCTTTTTTTTTGAAAGGGTCTCACTCTGTCACCTAGGCTTGAGTGCAATGGCAGGATCATGGCTCAGTGCAGCCTTGACCTCCCTAGGCTCAGGTGATCTTCCTGCCTCAGGCTCCCAAGTAGCTGGGACCCGGTGTGCACCACCAGGCCTGGCCAATTTTTGTATTTTTTGTAGAGACAGAGTTTTGCCATGTTGCCCAAGTTGGTGCCCCTTTTTTTGAAGGCAAAGTGTCATGATGATGGAAATAGCTGATGCAGGTTTCATCATCCAGCCTGTCACCTCTGGGCTGTGTTGGGGTGGGATCTATTTTATTTTGTTTTTTTTCCTTTTTATTTTTTCCAGACAAGGTCTTGGTCTGTTGCTCAGGCTGGAGTGCAGTGGGGCAACCATAGCTCACTGCACCCAGTCTCAAGTGATCCTCCCACATCAGCCTCCCCAGTAGCTTGGACTACAGGCATGCAACCACCACACCTAGCTCTGTGTGTGTGTGTGTGTGTGTGTGTGTGTGTGTGTGTGTGTGTGGTTGTGTGTGAAGAGATGGGGTCTCCCTATGTTATCCAGGCTGGTCTCAAACTCCTGGGCTCAAGCAATCCTCTCGCCTTGGCCTCCCAAAGTGTTGGGATTACAGACGTGAGCCGTAGCACCTGGCAGATCTTCTTTTCTTAGATGTCCTGGAGGCAGGCCGACCCAGGGGCAGGGCCGCTTGTATCCATAAAGGCTGACATTTGTGGGTTACTGCCAGTGTGCTTGGCTTATTCAAAGCACTTTACTGGAGTTATCTTGGTTAATCCTTTTAATGTCCTTATGGGAAAAGCTCCAGTGTGATCCTCACTTTGCAGATAGGGAGACAGACACAGAGAGGTCAAGTGCCTTGTGCAGCCATGCAACTAAGGGAGTGTCAAGGCTGGGGTTTGAATCCAGGTTGTCTGAACACAGGGCTTTTTTTTTTTTTTTTTTTTTTTTTTGAGGCAGTGTCTAGTTCTGTCGCCCAGGCTAGAGTACAGTAGTGATCTGGGGTCACGGCAACCTCCGCCTCCCAGGTTCCAGTGATTTTCATGCCTCAGCCTCCTGAGTAGCTGGGATGCTGGGATTGTAGGCATGCATCACCATGCCTGTCTAATTTTTTTTTTTTCTTTTTTTTTTTTTTTGAAATGGAGTCTCGCTGTGTCACCCAGGCTGGAGTGCAGTGGCGTGATCTTGGCTCACTGCAAGCTCCGCTTCCCCGGTTCATGCCATTCTCCTGCCTCAGCTTCCCGAGTAGCTGGGACTACAGGCGGCCGCCACCATGCCCAGCTAATTTTCTGTATTTTTATTTTTTGTTATTTTATTTATTTATTTATTTATTTATTTATTTATTTGAGACAAAGTCTTGCTCTGTCACCCAGGCTGGAGTTCAGTGGTGAGATCTCAGCTCACTGCAAGCTCCGCCTCCCGGGTTCATGCCATTCTCCTGCCTCAGCCTCCCGAGTAGCTGGGACTACAGGCGGCCGCCACTGCCCCCGGCTAATTTTTTTTTTGGTGTTTTTAGTAGAGACGGGGTTTCACCGTGGTCTGGATCTCCTGATCTCGTGATCTGCCCACCTCCACCTCCCAAAGTGCTGGGATTACAGGCGTGAGCAACCACTCCTGGCCCCCTGGCTAATTTTTGTACTTTTAGTAGAGATGGGGTTTCACCAGATTGGTCTTGAGCTCCTGACTCAAGTGATCCGCCCGCCTCAGCCTCCTGAAGTGCTGGCGAGAGCCACCTCACCTGGCTGGAAAACAGGGCTTCTGTCTCAGTCACTAGGTTGTGAAATGCTTAGTTCATTGGCATAAAAAAGTACATGAGGCTGGGCGTGATGGCTCATGCCTGTAATTCCAGCACTTTGGGAGGCTGAGGCGGGAGGATCACTTGAGCCCTCGGCAGGGCTCTGAGTTGGAGACCAGCCTCGGCAACGTAGTGAGACCCTGTCTCTACAAAACAAATTTTAAAATTAGCATGGTGCGTACCTGTGGTCCCAGCTACTCAGGGGTGCTGAGGTGGGAGAACCGCTTGACCCTGGGAGGTTGCGGCTGCAGTTGCAGATCATGCAACTGCACTCCAGCCTGGGGGACACAGCAAGACTCCGTCTCAAAAAAAAAAAAAAATTAATAATCTTAGGGTGGTGGTGAGAGAAGAGAGGGGCTATGTGGGGATCAACCCTGGAAAGATGATCGGAAGGGAAGAAGTTCAATGCCCAAAGAAATAGAGAAGGGGCAGTCAGAGAGGTGGGAGGGCGACCACACAGGAACACTAAGTAAACGGGGGTTGGAGCTGCACCTAGGCTAAGGCTGGGTCTATCTTATACTTTTCTGGATCCTGGGGTCCAGCGGCAACAGGACAGAGATTGGCGGGCAGTGCTGGGGAGACCCAGGCGCCTACCCACCCGCCGCTTGCAGAAGAAATGCTAATGAAGCCAAAAATAAATGCAGTACCAGCAAGTGACTGAGTCACCGCCAGTCCGTGGGCAGGTGTCAGCAGCGCAGGGCACCTGGCGGGGCTCATGCGTCCCGCCGCCTGGCAGCTCTGTGCGTGTGCACACACGTGCAGGGCCATCGTCCAGCCACAGGCCCTGCCATCCACAAGCCCCTTTGCCATCCATGGGGTCACCCCAGGGACAGGCCTCAGCTACCTCAGGAGGGCCAGCTGCCACCTTCATTCCCTTAGCAAGCAATTACTGAGTGCCTGCTTTGTCCCGGACCCTGTGTTCAAACCAAATCCCCTGTCCTCTGAAAACTGATGTCCTAGAGCAACAGTCTAGAACTTTCCCAGGGATGGAAATGTTCTCTATCGACGCTAACTTGAAAAGTGGCTAGGACAACTGAGGGATGACGTTTTTACTTTTATTTCACTTTAATTGATTTAAGCGTGAATATCTATATGTGGCTGCCATATGGAACACCAGTGCTCTAGGGAGAGATACAGACAAGAAACGATTGTTCTAATAAAAAAAGTAAAGTAGTGCTCGCTTCAGCAGCACATATGCTAAAATTAGAACAATACAGAGAAGATTAGCATGGCCCCTGTGCAAAAAATGAAGCATTTCATTCTTTCTTTTTTTTTTTTTTTTTTTGAGATGGAGTCTCACTCTGTCACCCAGGCTGGAGTGCAGTGGCGTGATCTCAGCTCACTGCAACCTCCGCCTTTGGTGTTCAAAGGATTCTCCTGCATCAGCCTCCCAAGTAGCTGGGATTACAGGTTCCTGCCACCACGTCCAGCTAATTTTTTGTATTTTTTATTTTATTTTTTTTTTTTGAGACAGAGTCTCGCTCTGTCACCCAGGCTGGAGTGCTGTGGCCGGATCTCAGCTCACTGCAAGCTCCGCCTCCCGGGTTCACGCCATTCTCCTGCCTCAGCCTCCTGGGTAGCTGGGACTACAGGCGCCGCCACCTCGCCCGGCTAGTTTTTTGTATTTTTTAGTAGAGACGGGGTTTCATCGTGTTAGCCAGGATGGTCTCGATCTCCCGACCTTGTGATCCGCCCATCTTGGCCTCCCAAAGTGCTGGGACTACAGGCTTGAGCCACTGTGCCCGGCCAATTTTTTGTATTTTTAGTAGAGACAGGGTTTCACCATGTTGGCCAGGCTGGTCTCGAACTCCTGACCTCAGGTGATCCACCTTCCTTGGCCTCCCAAAGCACTAGGATTACAGGCGTGAGGCACGGTGCCTGGCCTCTTTTTTGTTTTTTAATTTAACTTTTTAAAAATTTAATTCCACTGTGCAGTGGAATGGTCAGATGCTGCCCTGATGGGATCTGTGTTGGCTAGGGCAGGATGAGGATTTTTTTTTTTTCACTATGTCGCCCAGGCTAGAACCTATGTCCACTCCTGTGTCCCAATTAGTGAGAAGCACAGTGATGAGCAGGGTGTGCCCAAAGGAGGGGAAGGACACTTAAGTCAGGGAGGACACAGAAGCCTGTGTTCTGGGAGAAACATTCTACGAGGTCCTTCAGGCAGCCCTGGTCTCTGGGAGCCCCATTCCAGTTCAGGCTGAGGAAGGACTTTGCTACAGGCAAGGAAGTCCACAGATGCTTTGGGGCAGTTTCTGGAAGGAGTAAACTACTCGTAACAGGGGGTATATGAGAGGGAGTTGGTGACCACTGGTTGGGGAAGTTATAAAGAGGACTCCATAGGGAGGGTTTGATTAGAGCAGTTTGGGGGCCTGGGGTCTTGATTCCAGGAAGGCAAAAGATCTATGGTTTGACTCTTCCCCATACTACCCATCCATCCTGCAGCGCACTCAGATCCCTGTGAGAACAACCCTTGTCTTCATGGAGGGACATGTAATGCCAATGGCACCATGTATGGCTGTAGCTGTGATCAGGGCTTCGCTGGGGAGAACTGTGAGATTGGTGAGTACCCCAGACTCAGGATCTGAATCTGAATTTATTTGACTCCAGAGCCTTGGGTTGTACTCCAGCAGCCATGCCCTCAGAATTCAGAGATCACAAAAAGCTGGTTTCAGATGCTCCATTCCCAAATCCCAGTCCTTACATCCAGCTAAATCAGCCCAGTTAGTGGATCCAGAATCAAACAGCTGAGCTTTCATCTCTGGTGTGCTGTCTCCCATTACTACCAGTCAGAAGTGGGAAGGGAAAGACAAAGGAATGATATGTTCGAGACTCCTCCCTGCAAAGGCCCTTTGGGGATCCTGCCCTTTCCTGGGTGGGTGGGAGGTATAAGCACCGCCACTAGAACTGTTGGGTGCTAGCTTCAAAGCCCAACACAAGAAATACTACCAATTATGAAATTACAACAACAAATATAAGTGACATAATTTCTTGAGCTCTATGCATCATCTTGACTTCACAACCTTCACAATCACAAGACTGATTACAGAATTGTAACAATAAATATAAATGATATAATTTATTGAGCTCTTCTATTGCTTCCCTACTCACAATCACCCTTGAGGAGCCCATTATTATTACCATTTTCAAAAAAATAAGTTGAGTTTCAAGGAGGGAAAGTGACTTGCCCAGTGCCGTACATGCCTCAAGCACTGTCTACACATGGACCGGTAGAAAAAGAACTCAATGAATATCTAGCTTTACCCACAAACAGCTTTGTGACTCTGTGCAAGTCTTTGCAAATGCCTAAAAGAGACTCCAGCTTCAGCTTTCTATGAGCCTGTTTTTGAGAGTATAATCTTCACTTCTCTAGAGTCAGGGAGAACACTCTGCACATCCTGGCTCTCAGCTGCCCCAATGGCATCTGCTCTCATTAATGCTAATTTATGTTAATTGTATGAGGTTCTACCCCCTTGCCTGCAGAGTCACTGGGCCATCTGTGCAGACTGCGACTGCTGCACTCAGGTCCAGGATGGATGGTAGGACTATGACCCCATCTTCTGCTTAGTTTCCTGCGGGGGCTCAGAGCCAAGGGGAAGCTGACCTCTGACTCAGTCTCTTCTCCTCTCTGCCAGACATTGATGACTGCCTCTGCAGCCCCTGTGAGAATGGAGGCACCTGTATCGATGAGGTCAACGGCTTTGTCTGCCTTTGCCTCCCCAGCTATGGGGGCAGCCTTTGCGAGAAAGGTGAGTTTCTGTTGCAACCCCAGAAACAGTTCCAAGAGTGAGGTTGGGTGCCCAGCCACAGGCTTCCCCATATACTCCAGGTCCCTGCCTCCAGTTCCATGGCTGTGAGCCTGACACAAGATAAATTATTGTTTTAGACAAATAGCGCGTAACATAGAATTAACCATTTTATTTTATTTTATTATTTTTTTGAGATGGAATTTCACTCTGTCACCCAGGCTGGAGTGCAATGACGCCCTTTTGGCTCACTGCAACCCCCACTTCCCAGATTCAAGCAATTCTCCCTGCCTCAGCCTCCCAAGTAGCTGGGATTACAGACGCCCGCCACCATGCCTGGCTAATTTTTATATTTTTTAGTAGAGACGGGGTTTTGCCATGTTGGCCAGGCTGGTCTTGAACTCCTGATCTCAGGTGATCCACCCACCTTGGCCTCCCAAAGTGCTGGAATTACAGGCATGTGCCCCTGCGCCTGCCCTATTTTATTTTATTTTATTTTATTTTATTTTACTTTATTTTTTTGAGATAGAGTCTCGTTGTGTCACCAGGCTGGAGTGCAGTGGCGTGATCTCAGCTCACTGCGACCTCCGCCTCCCTGGTTCAAGCAATTCTCCTACCTCAGCCTCCCGAGTAGCTGGGATTACAGGCACGTGCCACCACGCCTTGCTAAATTTATTTTATTTTTTGAGACAGGGTCTCACCCTGGCACCCCGGCTGGAGTACAGTGGTGCGATCTTGGCTCATTGTAGTTTTGACCTCCCAGGCTCAAGTGATCCTCCCACCTCAGCCTCCCCAGTAGGCTGGAACTACAGGCACATGCCACCATGCCTGGCTAATTTTTGTATATTTTGTAGAGACAAGGTTTCACCATGTTGCCCAGACTGGTCTTGAACTCCTGAGCTCAAGCAATCTGTCCACATCAGCTTCCCAATCTACTGGGATTACAGGCACTGAGCCCAGCCAAATTAACCATTTTAAAGTGTACATTTCAGTGGCATTCTGTACAATCACAATGTTGTATAGCCATCACCTCTCTCTAGTTCCAGAACTTTTTCAGCACCCCAGAAAGAAACTCTGTGCCCACTAGGCGGTCACTCCCTATTCCCATTCCCCAGACCCTGGCAACCGCTGATCTGCTTTCTGTCTCTGTGGATTTGCCTGTTCTAGACATTTCATATAAGTGGAATCTCAAAATATGTGTCTTTTGTGTCTGGCTTCTTTCACCTGGCATGTTTTCAAGGTTCATCTGTGTTGTAATATGAATCAGTGTTTCATTCCTTTTCATGGCTGAGTAGTATTCCATTGTACGGCTATATCACATTTTGTTTATCTCTTCATGGTTCGATGGATGAGTGGAATTGCTGGGTCATATGGTAACTCTAGGTTTAATTTAAAAAAAATTTTTTTTTTTTTTAAGCTGGGGTTTTGCCATGTTGCCCAGGCTGCTCTCAAACTACTGGGTTCGGGCCGGGCGCGGTGGCTCAAGCCTGTAATCTCAGCACTTTGGGAGGCCGAGGCGGGCGGATCACGAGGTCAGAAGATCGAGACCATCCTGGCTAACACGGTGAAACCCCGTCTCGACTAAAAAATACAAAAAACTAGCCAGGCGAGGTGGCGGGCACCTGTAGTCCCAGCTACTCCGGAGGCTGAGGCAGGAGAATGGCATAAACCCGGGAGGTGTGAGCTGAGATCTGGCCACTGCACTCCAGCCTGGGTGGCAGAGCGAGACTCCGTCTCAAAAAAAAAAAAAAAACTACTGGGTTCATGTGATCCTTCTGCCTCAGCCTCCCAAAGTGTTGGGATTACAAACATGAGCCACCGTGCTTGGTCTTTTTTTTTTTTTTTGAAACAGTTTCTCACGCTGTGTTCAGGCTGGAAAGTACAGTGGTACAATCATAGCTCACTGTCATCTTGAACCACCAGGCTCAAGCAGTCCTCTTGCTTCAGCCTACCCAGTAGCTAGAACTGCAGGTTCGTGCCACCATGCCTGGCTAATTTTTATTTTTTTAATTTATTTTTATTTTTATTTTTTGAGACAGAGTCTCACTCTGTCACCCAGGCTGGAGTACAGTGGTGTGATCTCGGCTCACTACAACCTCCACCTCCTGGTTCAAGTGATTCTCATGCCTCAACCTCCCCAGTATCTGGGACTATAGGCACCCACCACCACACCTGACTCAATTTTTTTTTTTTTTTTTGAATTTTTAGTAGAGATGGGGCTAAGCTGGTCTTGAACTCCTGGCCTCAAGTGATCCACCAGCCTCAACCTCCCAAAATGCTGGGATTACAGGCCTGAGCCACCATCTTCAGCCTACTTTTCCTTTAAAAAAAATTATATGTAATCCCAGCACTTTGGGAGGCCAAGGCGGGCGGATCATGAGGTCAGGAGATCAAGACCATCCTGGCCAACATGGAGAAACCCTGTCTCTACTAAAATTACAAAAATTAGCCAGGCGTGGTGACACGCGCCTGTAATCCCAGCTACTCGGGAGGCTGAGGCAGAAGAATTGCTTGAACCTGGGAGGTGGAGCCTGCAGTGAGCCAAGATCGAGACATTGCACTCCAGCCTGGGCGACAGAGCGAGACTCCATCTCAAATATATATATATATATCTCCATCCTAGTGGGTGTGAAGTATCTCATGGTGGTTTTGACATTGACAATGAGCATCTTTTCATGTGCTTGTTGGCCATTTGTATGTCTTCTGTGGAGAAATGTCTGAGCTCCCATGTCCATACAAAGGATGTAGCCCTGACATCAGAGAAGGAGACTTCAGCATTGGAATGAGAGGGGGTGTCAGGGACTGATCTCCCACTTAAATCTCTTCCAGAAACAAAGAAAAGACGTTAAGATTTGGCCAGTGTGGTGGCTCACGGCTGTAATCCCAACATTTTGGGAGGCTGAGGTGGGCAGATCACTTGAGGCCAGGAGTTTGAGATCAACCTGACCAACATGGTGAAACCCCATCTCTATTAAAAATACAAAAATTAGCTGAGCATGATGGCACATGCCTGTAATCCCAGCTACTCCGGAGGCTGAGGTGGGAGGATTGCTTGAGTGTGGTAGGCAGAGGTAGCAGTGAGCCGAGATTGTGCCATTGCACTCCAGCCTGGGCAACAGAGTGAGACCCTGTCCAAAAAAAACAAAAGTCAATATGGGAGGTGAAAGGGTCGGGAGAGCAGAGCCTCAGGAGAAGGGGCCAGGCGTGGGGAGAGGGGTGATCTCGCCTCGCAGTGACCTTGGATTGGGCCCTCTCTCTGGTGGGCTGGCTGTGCTCACGCTGGTAGGCCTTGGGCCAAGGCCAGCCCCCCCTCACGCTCCTATCCCATCTCCCAGACACTGAGGGCTGTGACCGCGGCTGGCACAAGTTCCAGGGCCACTGTTACCGCTATTTTGCCCACCGGAGGGCATGGGAAGATGCCGAGAGGGACTGCCGCCGCCGCTCCGGCCACCTGACCAGCGTCCACTCACCACAGGAGCACAGCTTCATTAATAGTAGGGGCTCTGGGGGAGGGGGCCACCTGCCTGGAGGGTGGGCAGGGGTGGCACTTGTAGCCCTTTTGCCAGGGCATCCCTTCCCTGGTTTTCAAGACGTCCCCTTTCCAAAGCTGTGTTCATTAACGCAAGCCCTGACTACTTCTTAATGCATGAAATCTGTCAATTCACTTGTTAATTCATACATTCACTTCATTCATTCATTCATTCATTCATTCACCAAATATTTACTGAGCACCTGCTGTGTGCCAGGCACCATTCCAGGAACACTGACACAGCACAGCAGTGATCAAAGATGACTTTGCTCTGTCCTCAGGGAGTGACCGTTTCTTGGGGAGGATATAGACAAACAAGTAAATATCTAAGTGAATAAGTCTATACTGTAATTCAACGGATCCTATGTGTGCTGATAACAAAACAGGGCCAGGAGATGGAGGGTGATGGGGGAAGTACCTGTGATGTGTTGGATGAAATAAGGAATGAGCCTTGCAAAGAGCTAGGAGAGAGACAAGTGTTGCATTCATGTAATCTGGGACTTATTGATTTATTCATTATCCCTCTGCCTTTTGCTCATCCATCCATTTATTCTGTTTATTCCATTTGCCTCCATCCCATCCCTCATTGACTCCTTCGTTTCTTCCTTCCCTGGTTCGCTTGTTTCTTTTTCCTTGATGTATCCCACCGGGCCACTCCCTCCTGAGCGACTGGCTCGCGCCTTCTCACCTGTCTGCCCGTCCAGCGCCCACTGGTGTCTCCTGTCCCCTACTTCTCATTTCTGCAAAGATGTGACAGTGCCTGGGTTTATTCCTGCTTCTTCTAGCCACAAACCCTGGCATAGCCTGGGCCTAATTCCAGTTCTTCCCATGCCTCACTCCCCTAAAAGAGGGTAGCCAGAGTCCTTGCTTTTGGAGGGTGGGGTGAGGACGCACCTGCAGCCTACACTGAAGCTGGGAGAGGGGTTCATGCCTGCCCCCTGACCCTGCTCCTCCTTGCTCTCCCT
>NC_045454.1:33791206-33875207 GCF_002776525.5 Piliocolobus tephrosceles | reverse complement strand
CCCATGCTTGTAATCCCAAGCACTTTGGGAGACTGAGGAGGATCACTTGAGTCCAGGAGTTCAAGGCTGCAGTGACCTGTGATCACATCACTGCACTCCAGCCTGGGTGACAGAGCGAGACCCTGTCTCTAAAAACATATTAGCTCAGCATCCTCCCTGCTTCAAGCCCTTCCAGACTCTCCATTGTTCTCAAGATAAAAATTCCCCCTCTCCCGCTGTGTAAAAATCTGGCTGTTCCTCACACAGTTAAACATAGAAACTGAGTACAGTGGTACGCGCCTGTAGTCTCAGCTACTCGGGAAGCTGAGGCGGGATGATCACTTAAGCCTAGGAATTGGAATCCGGCCTCGGCAACACAGTGAGACCCCGGTCTCTAAAAATATAAAAATAAAAATAAAAAGTTAAACATAAGAGTTACCATATGACCCAGCAATTCTACTCCTAGATACATACTCAGAAGAATTGAAAACAGAGATTCAAACTGGTACAAAAATGTACATTATTCGGGTCATGGATACACTAAAAGCCAAGACTTTGCCAGTAGACAATATATATTTTATTATATGCATATGCGTGTAATAAAATTGAGCTTGTACCCTTTAAATTTATACAAACAGGCCGGGCACAGTGGCTCACGCCTATAATCCCAGCACTTTGGAAGGCTGAGGCAGGCGGATCACTTGAGGTCAGGAATTCCAGAACAGCCTGGCCAACGTGGTAAAACCCCATCTCTACTAAAAATACAAAAATTAGCTGGGCATGGTGGCGCCCACCTGTAATCCCAGCTACTTGGGAGTCTGAGGCAGGAGAATCACTTGAACCCGGGAGGCAGAGGTTGCAGTGAGACGAGATCACATCACTGCACTCCAGCCTGGGCAACAGAGCAGGACTCCATCTTTAAAACACAAAACAAAACAAAACAAAAAAAATTTTATACTAAAAAAGAAAAAGAGGCTGGGTGTGGTGGCTCACACCTGTAGTCCTAGCACTTTGGGGAGGCCAAAGTAGGAGGATCGCTGGAGCCCAGGAGTTCGAGGCTCCAGTGAGCTAAGACTGCACCACTGCACTCCAGCCTGGGTGACAGTGCAAGACGCTGTCTCAAACAAAACAAAACAAAACAGGCTGGGTGCGGTGGGTGGCTCATGCCTGTAATCCCAGCACTTTGGGAGGCCAAGGCGAGTGGATCACCTAAAGTTGGGAGTTCGAGACCAGCCTGGGCTACATGGCGAAACTCCATCTCTACAAAAGATTCAAAAATTGAGACAGAGCGAGACTCGGGCTCCAAAATAAAATAAAATAAAATAATAAACAAAACATGGAATGAGCCAAGCATAAAAGACCAGCTGTTCTATGATTTTTTTTTTTTCATGAAGCATTCAGAGTAGGCAAATTTAGAGACAGGAAGTAGATTAGTGTTTGCCAGGGGCTAGGGGTCAGGAGAAGGGGTAGTCACTAGTGCTCAATGGGGACAGAATTTTGGTGTGTCGTGATGAAAAAGTTCTGGAAATAGGCCACGCGGGGTGGCTCATGCCTGTAATCCCAACACTTTGGGAGGCCGAGGTAGGTGGATCACAAGGTCAGGAGTTCAAGACCAGCCTGACCTATTGGTCAGGTGAAACCCTGTGTCTACTAAAAATACAAAAATTAGCTGGGCGTGGTGGAGCGCACATGTAATCCCAGCTACTCAGAGGCTGGGGCAGGAGAATTGCTTGAACCCAGAAACTGGAGGTTGCAGTGAGCCAAGATCACACCACTGCACTCCAGCCTGGGCGACAGAGAGAGACTCCATCTCAAAAAAAAAGTTCTGGAAATAATGGTGATGGTTATGCAACACTGTGAATGTAATTAATGTATTAAACTGCACACCGCCTCTTGAACCTGGGAGGCAGAAATTGCAGTGAGCCAAGGTCACACCACTGCACTCCAGCCTGAGTAATACAGACTCTGTCTCAAAAAAATAAAAATAAAAATAAACTGCACACGTAAAAATGGTTACAATTGGCTGAGTGCGGTGGCTCAAGCCTGTAATTTCGGCAGTTTGGGAGGCCAAAGTGTGTGGATCGCGAGGTCAGGAGTTCAAGACCAGCCTGGCCAACATGGTGAAACCCCGTCTCTACTAAAAATACAAAAATTAGCTGGGCATGGTGGCGCATGCCTGTAATCCCAGCTACTCAGGAGGCTGGGGCAGGAGAATTACTTGAACCAGGACCCGGGAGGTGGAGGTAGCAGTGAGCAAGATCGCACCACTGCACTCCCGCCTGGGCTCTGTCTCAAAACAAAACAAAACAAAAATGGTTTTTTAGGAATTTTGTGCTATATATATTTTGCCACAGGTTCTAAAAATTCACCTCCTTTCCTCTAATGCAAGATCTGGTCCCTCTCCACTCTCTGAGCATACCCCAGCCCCATGACACAGCTCCAGCCTCACTAGGCTTTGTCTGTTCCTCAAGCAGAACAAGTTCAAGTTCAGTCCTGACTCTGAGCCTTCACACTGGTGGTTCCCTTTGCTAGGAATGCTGTTCCCTGTCCAAACCCTTACTACTTTTTTTTTTTTTTTTTTTTTGAGACAGAGTCTCACTCTGTCATCCAGGCTGGAGTTCAGTGGTGCAACCCAGCTCACTGCAACCTCTGCCCCCCAGGCTCAAGCGATTCTCCTGCTTCAGCCTCCTGAGTAGCTTGGGACTACAGGCGCGCACCATCATGCCTGACTAATTTTTGTATTTTTATTAGATATAGGGTTTCACCTTGTTGTCCAAGGTGGTCCTGAACTCCTGACCTCAAGTGATCTGCCCCCCTTGGCCTCTCAAAGTGCTGGGATTACCGATGTGAGCCACCGTGCCCGGCCTTGAATCCTTACCATCTTTGATTCTTTAACTCTCACATTGCCTCCTTAGGGAAGTCCTCCTGGACTTCGGGCTGAGATCACCATTTGTCCCACCATTTATCTTTTCTATCTTTTTTTTTTTTTTTTTTTTTTGGGGCGAAGTCTCGGTCTGGTCGCCCAGGCTGGAGTGCCATAGCGCAATCTTGGCTCACTGCAACCTCTGCCTCTCGGGTTCAAGAAATTGTCCTGCTGGGATTACAGGCGCACATCACCACACCTGGCTAATTTTTTTTTTATTTTTAGTGGCGATAGTGTTTTACCATATTGACCAGGCAGGTCTTGATCTCCTGACCTCAGGTGATCTGCCCACCGTGGCCTCCCAAAGTGCTGGGATTACAGGCATGAGCCACCAGGCCCGGCCTTGTCCCACCATTTATCTAACACTGATTCATGTTGAAAATGAACTGGGTGCGGCCAGGCACCCAGGGAGGCAGGAGGACCAGGGAGGGGGATGATGCAGCCTCGGAGCCACAGGAATGGTGGCTTGGATGACGGTGGTGGCCCCCCTCAGGATGGGCAGGACAGTGGCCATTGTAGAGATGGGAACACTGAATCCCTGTGAGTTTGAGGGGTCTGGCTAGGGGAGTCCCACAGCAGGAAGTGCCAGAACCTGGGCTGGAACAGAGGTCCCCTGAACAACTCCCTGCCCCCTATTCCTGCAGCAATTCGAGAACTGGCGAGAGAACCAGCCGGACAATTTCTTTGCGGGTGGCGAGGACTGTGTGGTGATGGTGGCGCATGAAAGCGGGCGCTGGAACGATGTCCCCTGCAACTACAATCTACCCTATGTCTGCAAGAAGGGCACAGGTATGCGGTGCCCCCTGCTCCTTTTCCTCTCTGTCACTTTTGCTCACTGGTTCTCTGTTGCCCAGGCTGGAATGCAGTGGCATAATCATGGCTCATCACAGCCTCCACCTCCTGGGCTCAAGCGATCCTCCTGCCTCAGCCTCCCGTGTAGCTGGGACTATAGGCATGCACCAACATGCCCAGATAATTTTTGTATTTTTTTGTAGAGATGGGGTTTTGCCATGTTGCCCAGGCTGGTCTTAAACTCCTGGGCTCAAGTAATCTGCCTGCCTCAGCCTCTCAAAGTGCTGAGATCATATCCATAAGCCATTGTGCCCAGGCTTGATTCATTTTTTTTTTTCATGAAGCATTCAGAGTAGGCAAATTTAGATAGAGGAAGTAGATTAGTGTTTGCCAGGGCATAGGGGTCAGGAGAAGAGGGAGTCACTAGTGCTCAATGGATACAGAATTTTGGTGTGTTGTGATGAAAAAGTTCTGGAAATAGACCATGCGGGGTGGCTAACACCTATAATCCCAACACTTTGGGAGGCCGAGGTGGATAGCATTATATATATTTTTTTTTAATTTATTCTTATTTTATTTTTATTTATTTATTTACGTTTTTGGAGACAGTTTTACTCTTGTTGCCCAGGCTAGAGTGCAGTGGCGTGATCTCGGCTCACTTCAACCTCCACCTCCCAGGTTCAAGTGATTCTCCTGCCTCAGCCTCCCAAGAAGCTGCTGTTACAGGTGTATGCCACCACGCCCAGCTGATTTTTATATTATTAGTAGAGACGGGGGGGTTTTGCCATGTTGGGGAGGGTGGTCTCGAACTCCTGACCTCAGGTGATCCACCCACCTCGGCCTCCCAAAGGGCAGGGATTACAAGCGTGAGCCACCACACCTGGCTTTCATCTTTTTAAGTTGGTAAATGTCAGCCCAGCCAGTTCTCACTTTCCATCAGCATGTGAGAGTGCTTGTTTCCTCCCACCCTTGCCAACTCTGCACATTCTCAAACTTTTGTTCTTTGTTCATCTAAGTGAGGAAAAATAGTATCTCATTGTTATCTTAGTTTGCATGCCTTTAAGGATGAGAATAACCAATTGTTTTTTGTTTGTTTGTTTGAGGTGGAGTCTCACTCTGTCATCCAAGCTGGAGTGCAGTGTTACAGTCTCAGCTCACTGCAACCTCCACCTCCCAGGTTCAAGCGATTCTCCTGCCTCAGCCTCCCAAGTAGCTGGGATTACGGGCACACACCATACCTGGCTAATTTTTTTTTTTTTTAATTTTTAGTGGAGATGGGGTTTCACCATGTTGACCAGGCTGGTCTCAAACTTCTCACCTTAAGTAGTCTGCCCGCCTCAGCCTCCCAAAGTTCTGGGGTTACAGGTGTGAGCCACCATGCCTGGCCTAACCAACTGTTTATATGTTGACAGGCTGTTGGCATGTATTTCTTTCCCTATGAACTGACTTGATGATCTTGCTGATTTTTAAGAGATCTTTATATATGAAACAAATCATTTGTATACATTTGTATGTCCACCTTTCTCTTATACTTTTGTTCATGTTTGCTTCCATTTCTTTGTCAATTTTCACATCCTCCCCATTTATCTGTGTATTTAGTTTTGTAACAGGGTCTTGTGACGTTGCCCAGGCTGGAGTACAATGACATTATCACGGCTCACTGCAGATCACTTGAACTCCAGGGCTCAAGTAATCCTCCTACCTCAGTCTTACCAGTAGCTGGGACTATGAGTGCACACCACCATGCCTGGCTTATTTATTTATTTATTTACTTTATTTTATTTTATTTTTTTGAGAGGGAGTCTGGCTCTGTCGCCCAGGCTGGAGTGCAGTGGCCGGATCTCAGCTCACTGCAAGCTCCGCCTCCCAGGTTTACGCCATTCTCCTGCCTCAGCCTCCCGAGTAGCTGGGACTACAGGTGCCAGCCACCTCGCCCAGCTAGCTTTTTGTATTTTTTAGTAGAGACGGGGTTTCACCGTGTTAGCCAGGATGGTCTCGAACTCCTGACCTCGTGATCCGTCCGTCTCGGCCTCCCAAAGTGCTGGGATTACAGGCTTGAGCCACCGCGCCCGGCCTATTTATTTATTTATTTATTTATTTATTTATTTATTTATTTATTTATTTATGAGACAGAGTCTTGCTCTGTCGCCCAGGCTGGAGTGCAGTGGCGTGATCTTGGCTCACTGCAAGCTCCGCCTCCCAGGTTCATGCCATTCTCCTGCCTTAGCCTCCCAGCAGTTGGGACTACAGGCGCCCGCCACCACGCCTGGCTAATTTTTTGTATTTTGGGGTTTCACCATATTAGCCAGGATGCTCTCGATCTCCTGACCTTGTGATCCGCCCACCTCGGCCTTCCAAAGTGCTGGGATTACAAGTGTGAGCCACCGCACCCAGACCTTATTTTTAAATTTTTTTGTAGAGACAGGGTCTTGCTGGGTTGCCCAGGCTGATCTCAAACTCCCGGACTGAAGTAATCCTTCCGCCTCAGCCTCCCAAAGTGCTGGCATTACAGGTGTGAGCTGCCGCACCCAACCTTTTATTTGCTCAGATAATTATTCTTGCCTTCTGTCTCCTTCACTCCCATTGTGCACTATCTAAGAATTAGATAGTGAGGTGTGCCAGGAGGTTGCTGTCCCTAAGGAGCTGCTGATTTGGTAGAAGAAACAGACAGACACAGTCACTTCCAGTCCTGTGAGATCAGAACTGGGCAAAGACCTGTTGACGTGCTGAGGAGGGTATCATTTCCAATAAAACTCAAAACAAGTTTACGGCCACCAGGCATGGTGGCTCATGCCTGTCATCCCAGCACTTTGGGAGGCCGAGGAGGGAGGATTGCTTGAGCCCATGGGTTCAAAACCAGCCTGGGCAACATAGTGGGACCTCATCTTTACAAAAAATCAAAAAATTAACTAGGCTTGGTGGTGCGCACCTGTATTCTCAACTACTTGAGAGGCTGAGTTGGGAGGATCCCTTGAGCCTGGGAGGTTGAGGCTGCAGTGAGCTGTGATTGTGCCACTGCACTCCAGCCTGGGTGACAGAGGAAGATCCTCTTTTAAAAACAACAAGAACCAGGCACAGTGCCTCACGCCTGTTATCCCAGCACTTTGGGAGGCCAAGCTGGGCAGATCATATGAGGTCAGGAATTCAAGACCAGCCTGGCCAACATGATGAAACCGAGTCTCTACTAAAAATACAAAAATTAACCAGGCATGGTGGTGCATGTCTGTAATCCCAGCTCCTCGGGAGGTTGAGGCAGGAGAATCACTTGAGTATGGGAGGCAGGGGTTGCCGTGAGCCGAGATCACGCCACTGCACTCCAGTCTGGGAGACAGAGTGAGACCCTGTCTGAAAACAAGAAAAAATATATACAAAAATTAGCCAGGTGTGGATTACAGGCCGGTGCCTGTAATCCCAGTTACTTGGAAGGCTGAGGCAGGAGAATCGCTTGAACCAGAGAGGCGGAGGTTGCAGTGAGGCAAGAGTGCGTCACTGCACTCCAGCCTAGGTGACAGAACAAGACTCTGTCTCATACAACAACAACTTAGCCCAGATGTGAGCACCTCTCTCACCGGAGATTCCTCTGTCCCAGTGCTCTGTGGTCCCCCTCCAGCAGTGGAGAATGCCTCACTCATCGGTACCCGCAAGGCCAAGTACAATGTCCATGCCACTGTAAGGTACCAGTGCAATGAAGGATTTGCCCAGCACCATGTGGCCACCATTCGATGCCGGAGCAATGGCAAGTGGGACAGGCCCCAAATTGTCTGCACCAAACGTAAGTAGCTTCTCTCAGAGACCTCAACATAGGTTTTTGGTATTTCTAGTTTCCAATTAAGACATCCTATTACTCCACACATTGATCTGGCTTAATGTCTGCCTGATAATACAGCCTTGCAGATAAGTGAGAACTTACCGGCCTGTCTGATGTTTCCTTCGTGTGTGTGTGTGTGTGTGTGTGTGTGTGTGTGTGTTTGAGATGGAGTCTTGCTCTGTTGCCCAGGCTGGAGTGCAGTGGCACAATCTCAGCTCACTGAAACCTCCCAGGTTCAAGCAATCCTTGTGTTTCAGCCTCCTGAGTAGCTGGGATCACAGGTGTTCACCACCATGCCCATCTAATTTTTGTATTTTTAGTAGAGACAGGGTTTCACTATGTTGGCCAGGCTGGTCTCGAACTCCTAACTTCAGGTGATCTGCCTGCCTCAGCCTCCCAAAGTGCTGGGATTACAGGCATGAGCCATCACACCCGGCCTGGTTTTTTTTTTTTTTTTTTGGAACAGAGTCTCACTCTGTTGCCCAGGCTGGAGTGCAAGGCTCAATCACAGCTCACTGTAGCCTCATCCTCCCAGGCTCAAGGGATCCTCCCAACTCAGCCTCCCAAATAGCTGGGACTACAGACATGTGCCACCATGCCTGGCTAATTTTTTGATTTTTGTAGAGACAGGGTCTTGCTATGTTGCCCAGGCTGATCTCAAACTCCTGGCTTCAAGAGATCCTCCCACTTTGGCCTCCCAAAGTGCTGGGATGACAGGGATGAGCCCACATGTCTGGCCGCTTTCCTCTAGTTTCTCTCCTGAGGAGACCCACTGCATCAGGCCACCTGCTTCTCACCACCTTTTGTCCCTTCCCTGTCCTCCCTCACTTCCCTGCAGCCAGACGTTCACATCGGATGCGGCGACACCACCACCACCACCAACACCACCACCAGCATCACCACCACAAATCCCGCAAGGAGCGCAGAAAACACAAGAAACACCCAACGGAGGACTGGGAGAAGGATGAAGGAAATTTCTGCTGAAGAACCAGAAAAAAAAGAAAGCACAACACCTTTCCCACGCCTCCTCTGGAGCCTTCCCCTGGGGAGACAGAACCCAGAGAAACAAGAGAGTCCAGAAGTCCCCGAACCCCAAACCACATCCCCCCACACATTATCCTTTGTACAAAGCTCCTCTTCCCTTTTTTTTTACATACGCAAGATCCTCTTGGCAGGTGGAGCCAGGTGTCTGAAAAGTCCATTCTCGTCTGGCTGAACTCTGGGAGCGTCTCCCAGCTGAGAGAAGCACAAGTAGCAAAGCTCATTGGTCTGGTCTCTTGTTTGCCAGGCTGATTGAAGCAGGCCTTGATGAGGGTGCATGAGTGTATGTTTGCATTCACATGAAGGAATTGCTTTTCACACCAGAAATTCAGACTTAGTCAATATTGGCTGAATTCCTAAATCCAGGAAGAAGCCTGGATGTAGGGTCATTAGCTTTGGGAATAGAAGGCTACACAGAAGCACACTGTTTTTGAACTTGACAACAGCTCTCCCTTTACCCTGGGCTTCAGCCCAAGCTCCGTCTTTGGTCTTGGTGGATAAACACATATAGTGTGGAAATCCGATGTACTGCGTTTTAGGGATCTTTTTAGGACAACCTCCCTCCATGCCTTCAGAGTTAGGAGTGAGAATAATCAAAGCAATATGTAGGTGATGGAGGGAGAGTATATTGCTAACTCTTCCAGGTCTAGTCCAGTGCTGAGATTTGGTGGTTCTGCATGTGTGATTAATCTCTTTCACACAAATAGACGAGAGGATATTTAGGGCTAGATGAGCCCAGATTTCTTCCCCCTCCATCTCTCAGGGAGACAAAGAACCTCCTTCCTGGACCAAGGAGGTGCTGCCAAGTTTTCTAGCCCAGTGCCCATACCCAGTCCTCAAGCAGACATTGGTAGTGCCCCTGCCCTGGGTCCCACCCCTGCCCCACCCCACCTTTTTCCCTGGCCATTGCCTGGTGGTCTAGAAACACTTAAAACTTGAAGTAGTGACACCTACCTGCGGTCATATTGTAGAGAGATGCTCAGTGTTAAAACTGAAACACACACACACACACACACACACATACACATTTTTCTCTTGTAGATTTTAATTTTTTAAGTGGGAAAGAACTCACCTTGTCTTCCTCCCCCAAATGTGCAACCTGTGGAAGGTCTCTCCACACCAGAGGCCAGGATCCAGTTCCCTCATCTCTGGCAGGAAAGATCCACAGCTTTTCCTCCATGTCTGTTACCCACTTTCAGCAGTCTGGGTAAAATCTGTGGATTAGGGTTAAAAACACCATGGAGAATGGCCCTCTTCAGGAAAGAAAAATAAGAAAATGCATGGACCTCCTAGGGGTTCAGTAAAGAAAGAAATGTGTTAATTGAGCCTGAATCCCTTCTGGGAAGTAATAATGACCATTGACAACTAAGAAGTAGACACCACGCTAAGGATTTACATATAATCTCCTTGAATTTTCTCAATAGCCCATTGACTTAGAAACTGTTACTTTCCCATTTTATACACAGTGAAACTGAGGCTCAGATATAAAGGAAAGGTACTGGCTTGAAGTCACAACCACGACAGGAGTAAGGATTTGGAGTAAGGATTTGGTCCTGTTTCCTGGACCAAATCCTTACTCTGGCTCTCCTTATACTTTATCTCCATCACCAAATCCTTACTCCAAATCCAGAAGTCAGAGCCAACTCCTGTCTTGGCTCTGACCCAAATCCTGCTCTGGACTCTGGAGAGGAGACTGAAACATAATTGCACCCTCATACACATTTAGGAAATGGTTAAGAAGTGTAAACTGAACCCTTATCTTTGTCTTCAATCTTCCTCCCTGTAGACATCTATCTTATTATGGTTATTATTCAGAAAACCCAGGGATACAGGTTTGTCTTCTTACTTTGATAACTCTTCTTAGTTTAAAATAATAATAATAATAACACATCTTTGGTCATCCATGTCACACAAAAATTTTCCTTTGTTTGTGGGGGGCTGGGGATGCAGGGGTCTGGGGATGCAATTTTTTTGGGGGGTCTTGGTTTATGCTGCCTGCCCTTGCGCCCCTCAGCCATTTGCCCTGCCCCCACCTCAGCTCCACGGTGGGAGGGGGCTCTGGTCTTTTCTAAAGTGGGTGGTTTGTCTTTTGATCTTTCCCTTTGGGATGTGCGTGTGTGTCTGCGTGTGCCATGTGCGTGGCACGCATGAGTGTGTGTGCGTGTGAACGGCTTTGGGTCCTGCTGGTTTTGCTGTGAGCTGCAGTGTTCTGTGGGTCTGTGGTATCTGACACTGTGGATATTAATGTACTTCTTGGACATTTTAATAAATTTTTTAACAGTTCAACCTGCCTGTCACCACCTGATATCTTCATTCATTCATTCATTCATTCAGCAACTATTTACCGAGCAGCTATTGTGATCCAGGTACTGTACTGGGTGCTGGGGAGATAGTGGTGAACAGAGAAGATTTGATCTTTAGTGGGTGGTCAGAGAAGGCTTCCCAGAGGAGGCGAATAGAATCTGGACGAGAAGTCACATTAACTAGATGAGGAGGGAAAGAAAGGAAAGGCATTCCACTCAGAGGAAAGAGCAAAAGCAAAAGTCCTCTTGCAGAAGGGAGCAGGCGCGGTGGCTCATGCGCCCAGCACCTTGGGAGGCCAAGCTGGGCGGATCACAGGGTCAAGAGATTGAGACCATCTTGGCCAACATGGTGAAACCCTGTCTCTATTAAAAATACAAAAATTGCCGGGCGCGGTGGCTCAAGCCTGTAATCCCAGCACTTTGGGAGGCTGTAATCCCAGCACTTTGGGAGGCCGAGACGGGCGGATCACGAGGTCAGGAGATCGAGACCATCCTGGCTAACCCGGTGAAACCCCGTCTCTACTAAAAAATACAAAAAAACTAGCCGGGCGAGGTGGCGGGCGCCTGTAGTCCCAGCTACTCGGCAGGCTGAGGCAGGAGAATGGTGTGAACCCGAAAGGCGGAGCTTGCAGTGAGCTGAGATCCGGCCACTGCACTCCAGTTTGGGCGACAGAGCGAGACTCCGTCTCAAAAAAAAAAAAAAAAAAAAAAATACAAAAATTAAGCTGGGCGCGGTGGCTCATGCCTGTAATCTCAGCACTTTGGGAGGCCGAGGCGGGCGGATCACGAGGTCAGGAGATCGAGACCATCCTGGCTAACACGGTGAAACCCCATCTCTGCTAAAAATACAAAAAATTAGCCGGGCATAGTGGTGGGCGCCTGTGGTCCCAGCAACTCCGGAGGCTGAGGCAGGAGAATGGCGTGAGCCCGGGAGGTGGAGCTTGCAGTGAGCAGAGATTGCGCTGCTGCACTCCAGCCTGGGCGACAGAGCAAGACTCTGTCTCAAAAAAAAAAAAAAACAAAAACAAACAAACAAAATTAGCTGGCCATGGTGGCATGCGCCTGTAGCCCTAGCTACTCAGGAGGCTGAGGCACGAGAATCACTTGAACCAAGGAGGCAGAAGTTGCAGTGAGCTGAGATCCTGCCACTGTACTCTAGTCTGGCAACAGAGACTTTGTCTCAAAAAAAAAAAAAAAAAAAAAAAAAGAAAGAAAGAAAGAAAGAAAAAGAAAAAAATGAAGGGCTCACACAAATCAATAGGAAAAAGACAAATCCAGTAGCCAAGCAGGCAAAAGATATAAAGAAAATGTTTACAAAAAAGGAAATAGCAGCTCTAAAACTACAACATAGACTCAATAAAATAATACACATTTTGCAAGAACATCTAGATTCACAAGGAAGGGCATAAAAATATAAGAGAATAAACAAATGTAACAAAAGATGGCTGGGCCTGGCCGGGCGCGGTGGCTCAAGCCTGTAATCCCAGCACTTTGGGAGGCCAAGACGGGCGGATCACGAGGTCAGGAGATCAAGACCATCCTGGCTAACACGGTGAAACCCTGTCTCTACTAAAAAAATACAAAAAAACTAGCCGGGCAAGGTGGCGGGTGCCTGTAGTCCCAGCTACTCGGGAGGCTGAGGCAGGAGAATGGCTTAAAACCGGGAGGCAGAGCTTGCAGTGAGCTGAGATCCGGCCACTGCACTCCAGCCCGGGCGACAGAGCGAGACTCCGTCTCAAAAAAAAAAAAAAAAGATGGCTGGGCCTGGTGGCTCACCCCTGTAATCCCAGCAATTTGGGAGGCTAAGGTGAACAGATCACATGGGGCCAGGAGTTCAAGACCAGCCTGGCCAACATGGTGAAACCCTGTCTCTACTAAACATACAAAAATGAGCCATGCGTGGTGATGCACACCTGTAATCCCAGCTACTCAGGAGGCTGATGCAGGAGAATCACTTGAACCCAGGAGGAGGAGGTTGCAGTGAGCCAAGGTCACGCCATTGCACTCCAACCTGGGTGATGGAGTGATCTCCGTCTCAAAAAAAAAAAAAAAGAGAGAGAGAGAGATCCTTGCATACATCAAAGATGATAATGTGCTTGAACTATGAATGATTTACAATTTGCTTGACCACCTGCACCTAAGGTCAAAGTTGGTGGTGATGGTTGGAGATGTTCAACCTCACAAATAGAATCGCAAGCAACAATCACAGTGAGATACCATTTTTCACCTATCAGACTGACAAAAATAAGTGACAAGACATGAGGCTGATGAGGATGTGTGGAACAGGTGAGTACCTTTTTTTTTCTTTCTTTTTTTTTTTTTTGAGAAGGAGTCTCACTCTGTCGCCCAGGCTGGAGTACAGTGGCGTGATCTCAGCTCACTGTAACCTCCACCTCCTTGGTTCAAGTGATTCTCCTGCCTCAATCTCCCGAGTAGTCGGGATTACAGGTGCCTGCCACCATGCTGAGCTAATTTTTGTATTTTTGGTAGAGATGGGGTTTTACCATGTTGGCCAGGCTAGTCTTGAACTCCTGACCTCCGGTGATCCACCTGTCTCGGCCTCCCAAAGTGTTAGGATTACAGCCGTGAGCCACCATGCCCAGCCAAGTGAGTATATCTATTACTTGTGAAGTATAAATTGCCCCATCTCTAAGAAAACGTGGAAATCACCATGAAAATGGCAAGTTTTAGGCTGGGCGCAGTGGCTCATGCCTGCAATACCAGCACTGTAGGGGGCCAAGGCACGTGGATCACCTGAGGTCACGAGTTCGAGACCAACCTGACCAACATGGTAAAACCCCATCTCTACTAAAAATACGAAGATTCGTTGGGCGTAGTGGCAGGTGCCTGTAATCCCAGCTACTTCAGAGGCTGAGGCAGGAGAATCGCTTGAACCTGGGAAGCGGAGGTTGAGGTGAGCCGAGACTGTGCCATTGTACTACAGCTTGGGCAACAAGAGCGAAACTCTATTAAAAAAAAAAAAAAAAGAAAGTAAATGGGGAGTTTTGAACCTTTGAACAAACAACTTCTGGTATCACTCTCCAGTTTTACTTGAACTTGTGAGTGATGATGTGGATACTTAACTTCAAACAGAAAAATATTGAAAACAATATAAATGTCCACCATTAGGAACCTGACTACAAAATTATGGTGCATTCAATCCAAACCATCGATCCTCTTCAGACTGTCAAAAGAATGGGGAAGGGGAGATTTGCTTATTTTTATTTCTTGAGACAGGGTCTCACTCTGTTGCCCAAGTTGGAGTGCAGTGGTGCAATCATGGCTCACTGAAGCTTCGACCTCCTGGGCTCAAGCAATCCTCCCACCTCAGTCTCTTAAAGTGCTGGGATTATAGGCATGAGCCCCTGTGCACGGTCAGGACCTTACACTATTTTTTCTCTTCATGCTTTGTTTGTATCCTAGAAACTTCCAGTGCTTCCTCAGTCCCCACCCTGAGCCCACATATTTATGTCAGGGAAAGTATGCAACATCTCTCCCTTCTTGATACAGGAACTCCCCATCCAGTTTCCCGAATTTCATGCCCTGGATCTTGTCAATGGCCCAGTCAGGACAGAGTTGACAAGGAGCAGACCCATGGTAGGTGGCTCAAGGGAGACAGTGGACACAGGATGGAGGAAGAAAGAGGAGTGAGAGATTGGGGAGGTGGGGAAGGAATGAAGGACAGCACTTCTCAAGGGAATAAAAACCAAGCCCGGCCAGGCGCCTGTAATCCCAACACTTTGGGAGGCTGAGGTGGGTGGATCACCTGAGGTCAGGTGTTCAAGACCAGCCTGGCCAACATGGTGAAACCCTCTCTTTACTAAAAATACAAAAATTAGCTGGGTGTGGTGGCAGGCACCTGTAATCCCAGCTACTCGGGAGGCTGAGGCAGGAGAATCACTTGAACCTGGGAGGTGGAGGTTGCAGTGAGTCGAGATTGCACCATTGCACTCCATCCTGGGCGACAGAACGGGACTCCATCTCAAAAAAACAAAATGAAAAAAAAAAAAACCCAAACCCCCCAAGCTTGTAACATCTTACCTACTAAAGTGCATTTATAAAGGAATTACCCACTGGCTGCCTCATTTTCTCATTCATCAAAAGAAACAAGGATTTATTGAGCCCCTCCTGTATGCTTGGCACTCACGGGGACCAAACAGCCCTGGTACAGCGGGAGAACACAGGTTCAGAAGGATTTTGTCACTTGGTCACACAGTGAGCAAGAAGAGGCAGGATTCAAACCCAAACCAACCTGGTCCCAAAACTCAGAGATAGGTTTCCTAGAGATGACGTGACAGTAAAGAAGGCCCCAGGGGGGACCCCAGTACTCCTTCAGGCAAGACCTAGGGACTGGGGTCTCCCATGGCCGGGATGGCCTTGTCCATGGATCATGTCCCCCCAGCTGCCTGTCAACGCCGAGGACTTTGGCTGGACCACTTAGAGCCCGGTGGGTGTTGAAGTTTAAAAACATTCCATCCCTCCTGGATCTCTAAGGAGGGAAACGTGGGTGGAGGTCAGGGAAGGAGAGGGCAACTCAGTGAGAATGGAGATGGAAGGGGTCTCAGAGGACAAAAGAGGAACTCAGTGCTCGCATATCTAAAAAGGCCAGGGCACGCCATAGCCTCGTTTTCCTCATTTGTA
The DNA here is from genome assembly GCF_002776525.5 of Piliocolobus tephrosceles. Classification (NCBI taxonomy): domain Eukaryota; kingdom Metazoa; phylum Chordata; class Mammalia; order Primates; family Cercopithecidae; genus Piliocolobus; species Piliocolobus tephrosceles. The sequence continues at coordinate 33,859,720 of NC_045454.1, read as the reverse complement.
GGACGATGACAAACATGCCCAGGTGTTGCAAGATTGTCTCGTGCACAGCTGCTATCCGGCATAGAGTTAACGTGCAAACGGAGGGTGGCTTAGCAGCTCCAGAAGTCCAGCGCTGTCTGGGGAAGGGGCAGCCATCAGGCCTCTGATGGAGTGCAGTAAGGTAGCCCCAGTGGGAGGCACTCAGGACTTCTGGCCCGCAATGAGAAGTTCCTGAGAGCTGGAAGTTTGGTTGTCATGAGGACGTTGACAGTCTCTATGGTGACAGCTTGGTGAACAGGGCCCCATTGTCCACAAGGAAAAGCCTACGGGGACAGGTGTTCTGTTACCTTGGACACCAGAGTTTGATCACTATGGCAACGGTGGTGGGGTCCAAACCGCCTGGGGGTGGAGCTTGGAAGGTGGCCTGGAACTGGAGTGGGCCTGGGGACAGGGACAGTTTGTTTCCATGGTGAGAGCCAGAGAACTGGATATTGTGTCACCCCGGGGACAGCTTCGGGGAGGGTCATCTCCATGGCGGTGGTGGGTCAGGGTAGGGACAGTCAGAAGTTGAGGTGGAGGTCTCTGGGGTGGGGGCCAGTGAGATGAGAAATATGTGGTATCCGTGGTTACAGCTGCAGGAGGGAGGCACCCTCTGCATGGGTGCGCCTGATGAGGGAAGGGGTGTGTGACTCTAGGTGACAGGTAGCAGCAGGACTGGTTGCCTTGGTGACAGTGGGACCCAGGGCAGCTGCTCTCCATAATGAGTGACATGGATCCTATGGGTCCCCAGGCCTGGGAAGATGGTCTCTTTGGTGACAGTTGGGAAAAGGATGTCAGAGGACAGCGTGGGTTTGCTCTCCCTTCAAAGAAATATCTGAGGGGTGGGACGTGGCCCCCAATAAGTGAGCCAGCTGGCTGTGTGTCAGTCTGAGGTGGCAGATAGAGGTGCTCGCCTATGAAACTAGAGGGGTGGGCCCTGTTACCCAGAAACTTCAGGGGACTCTCAGGGAGAGGGGGACAATGGGAGTCTCCAGTGCTCAGGTCACCATAAGGGAAAACAAGCTCCTTGGCCCACAACCTCCATGTGACCACGGGGAGTGACCCTGAAGTTCCTGTAGTCTCTCCAGGTGAGGAGGAGGAGGATGAGGAGGCACAGTGTCCACGGGACCGCAAGGGACTAGTGTTCAGTCTCCAGTGAGATGCAGAAGATGTACAGCCAGTCTCTAGTCAATCCCGGGGGTCCAGCCACCAGGCGACCACGGTGGCGGTTCGTCTGTTTCCAAGCGGTCTCAGGAGGCGTGGCCAGTCTTCAGGAGCCTGCTGGGTCTGCTGGCCTCTTGAGGTCCTCAGGGGGCGTGGCCTTCATGGAGAAAGTTGGGGAGTTGGGGGAATCCTCTGTCCAGAAGAGGTGAGGGCTGGCCAGGCTCCAGGGAACTCCAAAGTACTGTTCTGCCAGGACTAGCCAATCTTCAGGGACCCCAGGGGCACAGTTAGTTTGTAAGGGACCACAGGGAATGTGGCCAGTGTCCAGGGCTTCAGAGGCGTGGCCAGCCTCCAGGGGACCGCAGGGCTCTAGACCAGTGGTCAAGCGCCCTGGCTGTCCGCCTGCTGCCAGCCTAGACGCGCAGCGGGGTCCAGGCAGCAGGATCGCGCGCGCCCCCTGCCCAGCCGCCGCCGCCCGCCCAGCCCCAGCCCCAGCCGCCGGGTGCCGGGTCCGGTGCTCCTGGAGCGCGGTAGCAGTAGACGCCAAAGAGCCGTCGGGTGGCGTCCGGGAAGCCGAGGCTGCGCACACCAGGCCGGCGGCCTCCGCAGCGCGTGCGCGGGTTCACAATGGGGTAGCGCGCGCTGCCATCGGCCAGCCAACCCGCGGTGCAGCGGTCCAGCAGCTGCAGCTTCCACGCGGCGAACAGCTGCCCCACCTTGGCCACGGCCGCGCCACGCGCAGCACACGCGCGGGCAGCTCCGGAGAAGGGTAAAGGCCGCAGCGGCTTCAGGAAGAACACGCGCCCTGCGGGGGTGGGGTGGGGGGGTGGGTTATTAGTGCAGCTCCTGGGACCCGGCCTCGGGATTCAGGACTGCCCCCCGCATGCAGCCCAGGACTCTGGCCTCGGCTTCAGGATCCAGGAACAGTTCCTCCTTTGCAGCCTGGGACCCCAGCCTAGGCCCAACCAGTGTTGGTGCCAGGCGGTGTGTGCTTCACCTAGGCACTCTTGGGAGAGGGGTCTCCTGTTTCTGATCGCTAAGAGCTGGATGGGGAAGAAGGCCCCAGGCTCGGGGTAGTGTTGTGGCAGAGGCCCGTCTGGGGATGAGGCCTACGCACCCGGCAAGTTGGACGTGAAGCAGAAGGCGTCGTAGCGTTCCTCGGCGTTATGGCGATACCCGTAGTTGCGCACGCCCCCGTTGGCATCACCGCCGTCCCTTGCGCTCCCGGTCCCTCCTAGGCCGCCGCAGGGCTCCCGGGGTCGGTTCACGGGGTATTGCACTGAGCCGTCGCGCAACCAGCCTGCATTGCACCAGTCCAGGCCGTCGCGCCAGGCCGCGTGCAGCTGTTCTGCAGATGCCAGGATACCGTCCTGCTCGGCGCATGCGCGCTGCGCCTCCGCGAAGGTCAGCTTGTATCGGCCTCCACGGGGATGGTAGGGAAAGACCACGCCTGGCAGGGGGCGCACGGGATCAGCCGGCTCACCTCAGCCCACCCTCATGCACCTGACTTCTGGGGTGCTATATGACTCTTCAACTGGGACCTTCCAGTCCGCTCCTCCTCACTCTGGCCTCAGACCTGACCATGACCCTCCCCAGCTCACACCCCACATAGCTGGCTCTCTTCACTTTAAGCTTGGGATTCACTTGACCCTCCCCCTTAACATACTAATTGTGTCCATCCCCTTCTACCGCTGGAGGCCTTTGCTCATGCTCTTTCCACCTTATTCTACCTGTTGGACTCCTATTCATCCTTCAAAACCCAACTCCCAAACCCTCTTCCATTCAGTCCTGTGTGCCTCTGACATTCCCCCAGTACTGGGTCCCTCCCTGTGGTCCAGCCCTGACCCCACGGAGCCTGCGTTCAGTGCTGACTTTCCTAGACTAGGACCCCCTGGAAGATTGGCCTTAGGTGAAGACCCATTTGATTCCCCCAGCATTGTCCAAGGCAGTACCCACTACTACCCTTCTACCTTCAGTTCTGATGACTTTGGAACTTGTCCCTCATTGGACTCACAGTCCGTTCAGCTCAAGTATTTTATGCGTCTGTGTTTGAGGGACGGGAGTTGGGGGTGAGTAGGGCACCCAGGAAAGAGGCAGACAGGGGCCAGGGAGAAAATCTGGAGCTGACAGACTGGGGATTGAATCCTGGCTCTGCCACCAACTAGCACTGTCGTGGGCAAGGCTGTAACCTCTCTGAGCCTGTTGTCCGTCTGCTGGTAATAGCCGTCTCCCTTGGGGTTTTTAGGAAATTAAATTAGAGACTTCTGAGAACTCTTCAGCTAAGCACCTGTCACATAGGAAATGTCCAGTAAAGAAGAGCTGCTGCTATTATTGTTATTTGTTATTGTTAGGGAGGTCAGCCAGCAAGGGCCCTGAAATCTCACCTAGAGTTTTCTAAAGTGAACTGAAAAAGGCCAACCAAATGGGAGGGAATTCTTCAAATAGAACCCCCACCTCCCAGCTCCAGGGTCAGCCAATCAGAGCATCCCACCTTCCAGCTACAGTGATTGGCTCACAGTTGGGCACATGACTCAAGCTGAGCCAGTGAGGGACAACTCTGGGACTCTATCTGCTGCTCCTAGGAAATCAGTCGCTATGCCTAAGCACTGTGGTCTGGTTCCAGAAAGAGAAACCTGTCAGAAGAAAGCCTACCTGGGAAGCAGAGCAGAAGGATGGTTCCTGACATGGTGTGAGTGCCTGGATCTCACTGTGCCTGAATCCTATCCCAGGACTTCTCAGTGTCCTCATTGTGGACATTTTGGACTGGATCCCTCCCCCCCACCTTTGCTCTATGGCCTGTTGAGCAGGAGATGGAGTCTGGCTCTGTTGCCCAGGCTGGAGTGCAGTGGCACGATCTCAGCTCACTGCAAGCTCCACCTCCAGGGTTCAAGAGATTTTCCTGCCTCAGCCTCCCAAGTAGCTGGAATTACAGGCATGCACCATCATGCCTGGCTAATTTTTGTATTTTTACTGGAGATGGGGTTTCGGCATGTTGGCCAGGCTGGTCTTGAATTCCTGACTTCAGGTGATCCGCCTGCCTCAACCTCCCAAAGTGCTGGGATTACAGTCGTGAGTCACCATGCCCAGCCTGGATCACTCTTTGTGGGGGAGTATCCTGTGCCTGGCAGGATGTTTAACTGCATCCCTGGCCTCTACCCACTTGAGGCCAGTAGCAACTGACTTCTCCAGATGTGGCAACCTAAACCATCTCCAGACATCGCCAATGTCCATGGGGAGGAAAATCACCCAGAATCAGATATGGGGGTTCTACCCCACCAACCCTCTAAATGCCTGCAGGCCAACTTGATTTGGTTTATGTCCCTTGCCATCCCTGCCCCCCTCTTTCCTCAGAAGCAAGGTTTATCCTCCCCACCGGGTGATCACCTTCTAGGTCCAGCTTGACCATGCCAGCGTCGTCTTCCAGCTCATTGGTGACTTCGCACTCATAGCGCCCGTAGTCTTGCAGCGTGACATTGCGGAGGACCAGGGAGGCATCCCCAGGCCCGTCGCCCTGCAGCTCAGCCCGCCCACGGTAGCTGCCGAATGCCCGGTGCTGGGGGCCTAGTGCCACGAAGACGTCGGTGAAGGCCAGCGGGTCCACTACCTTTGTCCACTTGAGCCGGACGCCGTCGTGACCATGGGCGGCTGCCTCATAGTGGTAGCGGCAGGGCAAGACGATGGTGCCACCCCGGTGGCTTACCACCTGCCCGGGCGCTGTCTGTACCACTACCGAGCCCGACTCACCCTCTGTGGACAACCAAGCAGGGTTCAGAGAAGGGGCCTAGGGGCAGAAGGGGGGCCCTGGGGAAGGGGTCTCTGTGGAGGGGAAGGTGGGAAGACTCGGGTGGGGGTCGGGAAATTGGAAGGGCCCAGGGGCTCAGGGAGAGGGCGAGGGGCTTAGATGGGGAGTGGTTGGGGGAACCGTGGACGTCAGGAACGCCCTACCCCCTACACCTCTCCGCACTTGGCCTCTTCTGCTTTTCGCGGAGAAGACCACTTTTAGCGGCCCGGACTCACCCAGCACGTGCACGACCTTCTTCCGGCCACGCTGCGCCCCGGCGGGGGCTGTGAGCAGCAGGATGCCCCAGGCCGCTGCCCAGAGCGCGCCGGGACCGAGGGCCGCCCGAGCGCACACCTGGGGGGCGGGCACAGGGCGCTCAGTCCAGCCTCCCAGCCTTGGCCTTTCGGAGGCCTGGCTCCCTCCCGGGCCTGCCTTCCCCACAGGGAGGACCTCGCACACGCCCTTGCCCCCACCCTTTCCGGGGTCCTGCATAACTCCCCCTCCTTCTCCTGGGACCTCACATCCTCGCTCCTGCAATAACCCACGCCCCGAGACTCCCCCCTCCCTTGGCCCCAGATCCCCAGATCCCGCCTCATCCCCCTCACCCCAAAACCCGAGGCTCGCTGCCCCCGCCCCCTTCTGGCCCTGGCCCGGGCCAGGGATGGGGGGGTGGGGAAGAGCTGGAGGAGCGGCGGCAGCAAGGTTATCCGTGCGCCAGGAGACTGCAGCAAACCGGGCCGGGGCGGGCAGGGAGGGGGGAGAGCTGGAGAGACACAGGGAGAGACGCGGGGAGAGAACAGGGACAGAGAGAAAGGCAGGGAGAAGCAGAGAAGAGAGTGCGCCACACAGAAAAAGGGTAAGGGAAGACGGAGAGGCAGAGATGGAGAGGGAGAGACAGGCAGAGGGAGAGACATAGGGGCAGGGGAAGAGACAGAGATGGAGAGGGAAAGACAGAGATGGAAAGGGAGAGACAGAGAGGAAGAGACAGAGAAGCAGAGGGAGAGAGGCAGAGGAAGAGACAGGAGAGAGAGAGAGATGGAGAGGGAGAGACAGAAAGGGAAAGGGAGAGACAGAGAGACAGAGAGAGAGACAGAGGGAGAGACAGGGAGAGGGAGAGAGGGAGAGGCAGAGGGAGAGACAGGGAGAGGGAGAGACAGAGAGGCAGCGGGGGAGAACAGAGAGCAGAGACAGAGAGGCAGAGGGAGAGACAGAGAGGCAGAGGGAGAGACAGAGAGGCAGAGGAGAGGGAGAGACAGGAGAGTGCCAGAGACCGAGAGACTCAGAGAAGAGGAGGAAGAGATAGGGGCAGGTAAAGAGAGAAACGGAGAGGAGAGGGAAAAGGCACAGAGGGTGACAGAGATGGAGAGAAGCAGGGAGAGATGGAGAGAACGGAGAGTGCCAAAAAGAGAGATCAAAGAGGGTGAGAGACAGAGAAAAGGAAGAGACAGAAGAAACTCAGAGGGATATAGATTCAGAGACAGAGAGATACAGAATCCCAGATTGGGGAGACGGGGCACGCACCATCCGCGCCCGCAGCCCCACTTACCATCTTGCCCGCGCGGCCCCCGCCAAGCTGCCCCTACGCACCCGGACTGCGCTCCCCGCACACCCGGTTAGGACTGGGCAGGTCCCTGCAGGCGGCGCAATCCCGGCGTCTGCCTGCAAGGGGAGGAGGAAGGCGAGCAAGGCGGGGTGTGTTAAAGGGGCCGCGGCGGCCCATGCTCCCCTGGAGAGGTGGCTGGAGCGCGGGCGGAGAAAGAAGCGCTCTGGGCTTGGAGTGCAGAGCTAGTTCCCTCGCCCTGTTAGCTGAACTTAGGCCAGGGAAGAATCTCTCTGAGCCTCAGTTTAACCATCTTTGAAATGGAGGAGGGGGCTGAGTCTTCTGTCATGGTTACTGTGCTTTGGCAGGGGACCTGGGGGATCTGGTGAAAGAGATCACTTGACCTGCAGCCCTCAGTTTACCCATCTGTCCATTGGGTAGTCATAGTGGAGTCCTGGTCTCCAGCACCCCAAAGGTGCTCACTGTGCAGGGTGGGGGCCTCACGATAATCACACTCTGCTGTGACCTGGAGCCACAGGCCCCAATCCAAGTCTGCCCCTCACTGGCTGTGGGACCTTGATGGAGACAGTTGGCCTCTCTGAGCCTGTTGCCGACCCTTTGGTGAAGATCCAATAGCCAGACATACAATAGATCTCCGGTAGGGGTTGGGAGGGGCAAGAAAAAGGGACATCTAGGCCGGGCATGGTGGCTCACGCCTGTAATCTCAGCACTTTGGGAGGTCAAGGCAGGAGGATTACCTGAGGTCAGGAGTTCGAGGCCAACCTGACCAACATGGAGAAACTATGTCTCTACTAAAAATATAAAATTAGCCAGGTGTGGTGACACATGCCTGTAATCCCAGCTACTCAGGGGGCTGAGGCAGAAGAATTGCTTGAACCCGGGAGGCGGAGGTTGCAGTGAGCCGAGATTGTGCCATTGCATATCAGCCTGGGTAACAAGAGCGAAAACTCCAACTCAAAAAAAAAAAAAAAAAAAAAAAAAAAAGAAAGAAAGAAAGAAAGAAAAGAAAATGGGACATCTGGTCAAGTCCCTGATTTACTCCAGGCCCAAGTCACCCCTAAACATGGCCTTTCACCCAACTTCAAAAATCAAACACTAGGAAACACTGAGTCTTTCTCCCAACACCTTGGCTTCCTTCCAGGACTCAGTTTACCCTAAAATGAGCCCAGCTCGACCAGATAGCAGAGGCAGGGTTGAGGTTTCTGTGGTCCAACACGCTGGGGCTCCATCTCAGCTCAACCATGCCTCAGGGACTGAGGAGGGGAATGATCTCAGACCAGGACCTTCACCTGCAGCCTTGGTTTCCCCATCTGGAATAAGGAGTGAGATCCAGCATGTAGCAGTCAAGGTATACAGTAGGTGCTTTTTTTTTTTTTTTTTTTAGACGGAGTCTCGCTCTGTCGCCTGGGCTGGATTGCAGTGGCCGGACCTCAGCTCACTGCAAGCTCCGCCTCCCGGGTTCCCGCCATTCTCCTGCCTCAGCCTCCTGAGTAGCTGGGACTACAGGCGCCCGCTACCTCGCCCGGCTAGTTTTTTGTATTTTTTAGTAGAGACGGGGTTTCACCGTGTTAGCCAGGATGGTCTCGATCTCCTGACCTCGTGATCCGCTAGTCTCGGCCTCCCAAAGTGCTGGGATTACAGGCTTGAGCCACCGCGCCCGGCCAGTAGGTGCTTAATAAATGTATCATGCTATTGGTTATGATTTATTGGTAGAGCAGGAACTTTTCTCTCTGGCTGTGACCTTGGGCAGGTCTCTTGTCCATACTGACCCTCGGTTTTCCCATCTGGAAGATGGAGCCATGCATACCAACCAGAGGCCACCTTCTGCTATCCCAGAACCTCTTGCTCCTGGCAACCACGATGGCAGTGATGGATGGGCCCTCACGGGGGCCAAGAAGAGGGTCCCTCGCCCCTGCACCCTGAAACACTTAGGCAGTGATATTTTGGAAATTGAAAGGGTTTTTACTAAAAGGATCTATGGGGGGATGATGGGTAAATTCTGGAAGGGGTGGAAGCGTCCGTGTGGGGGTTGAAGCATGGTGACAGCTGTGAGAGGCTCTCCTTGCAGGAACACTTGGTCGTTGGTCTCCATCGCACCCACTGGACTGAAACCTCCATAGCCAGGACTAACGACACCTGGAGATGTCCCTCCTGTCTCTAAAACACCCGACCCCCACTTCCCCAGGTAGGGCTGGCTGGGTGCGTAAACAGAGTCCTGGGTCCTAAGTCCATAGCCTTCTCAATGCTGCTTCTTGTGGAGGGCTATGGGGCCGGAGGGTGGTGGCTGGTGGAAGAATGCAGGCCACTGAAGGCAACGGTAGGCCAGCAGGTGGGGGCCCAGTGCATACAGCAGATTGCACACGAAGAAGCAGCCCCAGGTGTCCTCAGGCACACGGTAGGTGAAGGGTGTGCGCAGGTGCATGGAAGCCCCCATGTGTGAGAACTGTGCCTGGTAGCCAAACAGGAAAGATGGATGTCAGGGGCCAGGAAGGAACCGAAATCCCAGCATCACCGACGGCCCACCAGGTAGGTCAGGCAGAGCCCAGGGGATGCCCATCCTCACCTCTTGGGCTCTGCTCATCTACCTGTTTCCCATCTCCAGTCCATCTGTCTGTCTCTCTCTATTTTTTTTTGGAGATAGAGTCTCACTCTCTTGCCCATGCTGGAGTGCAGTGGTGCAATCTCCGTTCACTGCAACCTCTGCTGCCTCCTGGGTTCAAGCGATTCTCATGCTTCAGCCTCCTCTGAGTAGCTGGTACTACAGGCGCGCACCTCTATGCCTAGTTAATTTTTTGTATTTTTTAATAGAGATGGGGTTTCACCATGTTGCCCAGGCTGGTCTCGAACTTGTGAGGTCAGGCAATCCATCCACCTTGGCCTCCCAAAGTGCCAGCTAGGATTACAGGCGTGAGCCACCATGCCTGGCTTATTTTTAAAATTTCTATCTAATCTATCTAATCTATCTATCTATCTATCTATCTATCTATCTATCTATCTATCTATCTATTTAGAGATAGGGTCTTGCTATGTTGGCCAGGCTGGAGTGCAGTGGCACGACCATGACTCACTGCAGCCTCAAACTCCTGGGCTCAAGCAGTCCTCCCATCCCAGCCTCCCAAGTAGCTAAGACAGCAGGTACGTGCTACCATGCCCAGCTAATTTTTGTACTTTTTGTAGAGACAGGTTTTGCCATGTTGCCTAGGCTGGACTCAGATTCCTGGGCTCAAGTAGCCCTCCCACCTCAGCCTCCCAAAGTGCTGGGATTACAGGTGTGAGTCACCTCGCCCGGCCTTCTGTCTGTAAAGATTCCTACCCTTATGTGTCCTGTCTGTCCCCGCCTCCCCCCGTGCTCGTCCACTTGTCTGTGAGTCCCTCCCCACTTGCCTAACCTCATCTCCTGGGCCCTGCACCCCATCTTTCTCTGACCTGGCTCCAGATCCTCCTCCCAGTCTTCCCCATCCCAGAGGTCTTGGCACAAATCCTGTGGATTCTAGACGTTTTCCTGGTCCCTACTTCCCTGGCCAGGGCCCAGGCTCTAGCACTTTTCATCAGGAACCCAGAAAAAGTCTCCTAGCTCTGACTGGGCCCCCACTGCTCAAACACCTCCTCAAACTCCCCATCACCCTCAGTACAAGCCCCCAGTCCCAGAGTTCAAAGCCTTCAGCATCTAGCTGCCAATTTCTCTTCTCTCTGCCTTTACCCATGTTATGGCCCTGCTAAATCACTCCCTCCCTCTGTGCTTCTCCTTATGCTGTTCCCATTCCTGGAATGCCGTTCCCTGCCTGGAGAACTCATCCCCGTACATCAAAGCCCAGCTCCTATGCCCCTGCTTCTAGGAAACCTTTCCCTTTTGGAATCCTTCACAGTCCCTGTACCTCTTTTCATGGGGCTTGGAGTGTCTGTATCTGGCTTTGTCTCTCCTAGACTAGGGAATCCTGGGATACCGGGCCTGGGGCTGGGGTCTCTTGGGGACCCATCATTACAGTGCCCAGGGAGGACACCAAAGTCGTTGATGAGTAGACAGAAATTCCCTCCCACATGGCTGCTCAACCACCCACCCGCCACCTCACCTGGCCGATGGCTCCAGCAAACACCAAGGCCCAGTCTGGCAGCCAGGAACAACCAGGGAAGGTGAGAGCATAGGCAGCCAGGCCGCAGAAAGGCAGGACATAAAACATGTACATCAGCATCTGCAGGGGTGGGAGGACAGGGGCACCAGCCTGTGAGATGAGCAGCTACCCCAGGTGGGCCTCCTGAGACCCCCGAGGTGGAGGCCCTAAGGAAGGATCTGGATGGCCTCAGACCCCACCCAGGCTCTCTGCAAAGTGCTCCCCTATTTCCCTTGCAGATCCTTGCCCCCACCCGCCGAACACATACACCAAACCTACCAACCTTTCTCTGGAAGTGGCATGCGACTCTGGCCTAGCCAGTCGGAGCATTCCAGCCCCCTCTCCGTGATGCTCAGTAAGGGAGGGGCAAGTGATTCAGGCTGGGTCAATCTGAGCCTGCCTAAGACTTGTGCTTAAGCTCGGGGGTAATAAGGGCTCACAATGCTCTGGGGTGGCTGAGTGGGGTGCATGGAAGCCTGGAGCTGCCACAGGCTGTCTCTGCTACCCCATAAAGGGACTGCCTGAGAGCAGAGCCATGCAAAGAAAGCAGAGCCCAGAGGCCGGGCACGGTGGCTTACGCCTGTAATCCCAGCACTTTGGGAGACCAAGGTGGGGTGGATCACTTGAGGTCAGGAGTTCAAGACCAGCCTGACCAACATGGTGAAACCCTGTATCTACTAAAAATACAAAATTAGCCAAGTGTGGTGGTGCACGCCTGTAATCCCAGCTACTTGGGAGGCTGAGGCAGGAGAATCACTTGAGCCCAGGAGGTGGAGGTTGCAGTGATCCGAGATCACGCCATTGCAATCCAGCCTGGGCGACAAGAGCAAAACTCTGTCTCAAAAACAAAACAAAACAAAACAACAAAAACAAACAAACAAACAAAAAACCACACACACACACACAAAAAAAAAAAAAAAAAAAGAAAAGAAAAGAAAAGAAAGGAAAAGAAAAGAAGAAAGAAAAGAAAAGAAAAGAAGAGCCCAGAGTCTGCACCTTGAGCACCTGGATCCAGCCATACCTGAAGACCACATCTGTCCTTTTTTTGGTAGGACAGTAAATTCCATATGGCCTTCTGCCTGCTTGAGTTGTGCTTCTGACACCTGCTTCAAAGAGGCCCAGAGGACCCCTACCCAAGGCAGGGGTGTGGTCTTCTCCCCACTCCCCTCTCACCTGCACCTTAGGATAGGCCACAGGGTCCCTCAGGTATGGCTCATACTGGTAGATATAGACAAAGCAGGAATCTGTGGGGCAATCAAGCACCACCTGGAGTAGACAGACATACCAAGAACCCTCACACATCCCTCCCACAGGAAACCTCCCCCACCCTTCCAGGTCCACACCCCTTGCTCTGCCCTCTCCCAGCCCAGCTCAAATTGGGCTGGGAGAAATGGGGCTCTGTCATGGAACACTCAGGTTAGACTTGATGAAGAACTTCCTTGGATGATCAAACAGGAAGAAGGGCAGCATGGGAGAGGTGGGTCAGGGAAGGGAGACCGGAGGCAGGGGATGGAGAGACTGACTAGTGTGGACTCACCAGGCCCCGGAACAGAGTGAAGAAGCCAGCAAAGATGAGGTATATAACAAGGGCCAGGTCAGCCGGACGCTGCAGGAGTCCCTTTCTTTGTTCCTCCTGCACCTGCCCCAGGGGAGAGAAACAGAGACAGCATAAGAGGTAGTCAATGAGAGGTATTCAGTAGGTATTCAAAAGGTATATAAAGGCTCCTAAGGCTCCTCTATTTCTTTTCTTCCTTTCTTTCTTTTCTTTTCTTTCTTTCCTTCCTTCCTTCTTTTTTTTTTTTTTTTTTTTTTCCTTCCCGAGACAGGGTCTCTTTCTGTTGCCCAGGCTTGAGTGAAGTGGCCAATCTCAGCTCACTGCAGCCTCAATCTCCTGGGCTCAAGTGATCCTCCTACCTCAGCCTCCCGAGTAGCTGGGACCACAGGCATGCACCACCACATCTGGCTAATTTTTTAACTTTTTGTAGAGTCAGGGTCTGGCTGTGTTGCCCAGGCTGGTCTCCAACTCCTGGGCTCAAGCGATCCTCAAGCCTTGGCCTCCCAAAATGTTGGGATTACAGGCATGAGCCATCGCACCCAGCCCTTGCTTCTTTCTTATGACAAAGGAGATCATTCCACGGAAACTAAGTCTTTGACCAAAAGCAACTCACACGGGGAAGGTTCAGGCACGTTGGGACAAAGCCTAAGAGGGGCAAGGCACTCACCGTGTTGGCAGTGCAGCAGGTTGGCGCCCGGGGCTGGCTGAAGACCCTCACACCAGCCCAGCATGGCACCAGCAGGTAGGGGATGGTGAGGAAGAAGGCAGGCCTGATCTCAGAGCTGTATTTGCCTGCCATGGTGCAGGAGAGAGGGCGTCAGCCATGCCAGAACCCTGCTGGATGTCTGTTTGTTTGTTTGTTCTAAGACAGAGTCTTGCTCTGTCACCCAGACTGGAGTGCAGTGGTGCAATCTTGGCTCATTGCAACCTCCGCCTCCCAGGTTCAAGCAATTCTCCTGTCTCAGCCTCCTAAGTAGCTGGGATTACAGGCACACACCATTATGCCTGGCTAATTTTTGTATTTTTAGTATAGGCAGGGTTTCACCATGCTGCCCAGGCTGGTCTTGATCTCCTCGGCTTAAATGATTAATGAGGCAGGCAGATTGCTTGAGCCAAGGAGTTCGAGACCAGCCTGAGCAACATAAGGATTACAGGTGTGAACCAGCGCACCCGGTCTCTCTAGCTGGACATCTCGATTCAGAAATACCATCCTTGGCTGGGTGCGGTCGCTCACGCCTGTAATCCCAGCACTTTGGGAGGCCAAGGCGGGCAGATCACGAGGTCAGGAGATCGAGACTATCCTGGCTAACACAGTGAAACCCCGTCTCTACTAAAAATGCAAAACAAAAATTAGCCGGGTGAGGAGAATGGCGTGAACCCGGGAGGCGGAGCTTGCAGTGAGCCGAGATCCCGCCACTGCACTCCAGCCTGGGTGACTGAGCGAGACTCCGTCTCAAAAAAAAAAAAAAAAAAAAAAAAGAAATACCATCCTCAGTCAAGCTCCACCACCCTCCATGGCTCCCTAGTGCCCACAGGATGATGTCCATGCTCCTCAGCCTAGCCTGCCTCAATTTACCTTCTGAATATGGATCCTACCTTCCAGTGGGTTCTTTGCTTCCTACGAATACACCTTGGGTGTTCCCTCTGCTGAGGTTTTGCTATACCAGCCTCCTGGATTGCTTTCACTGCTCTACCTCCCAAGCCCTACTCCTGAAGCTTTCACCCTGTCCCCAGGATTCATCCTAAAATTCCCTTCCTGTGTCAAGAGCATTCTGGGTCAAACCCTTGGGGCTGGGAACCATTGCCTGGGGAGGAAGTAGAGTTTGGATTCCCCCACCTTTCAAGAGGAAATGGGGACCAGAAAGGGGTGGGCTGCTGACTGAGGCTGTGGACACGCAAAGAGGGAGGTGGGGCCTCTGCAGACATCAGGGAAGGGGTGGAGGATCCAGTGGGGGTGCTTCTAGGTGCAGGGCAGTGACCTAGCCCAAGAGAGACCAGATTTCCCGAAGCCTTGTCCTTACCAAGAATGTTTCCTGTAAGGAACACCAGGATGCTCATGGCGAAGGAACCCAGCCAGTACAGTCCAAAGTTCCGGTATCTCTTCCTGGGCAGGGGATGGAGGGGTGACCAGCAGGTAATCAATCACTCTGTAATCTCAGAGCCCCAACCAGGGCCCAGAGACCACTGTGGGCTTCCCAGCTCTGGGTGCCTTTCAGTTTTGCCCAGGATGGAAGGGACAACAGGGAGTTGAACAGGGGAATGAACAGTGAGACCCTCTGTCCAAGAAAAGAAGTGACTGCCCAGACACAGGGTGGATATAAGCAATGCCACGCCACCATCTACACCTGAAACGTTTCCTGGAACCTTCTCCCGGACACCCCTGGCTGGAGCCCTAGAGGGGCATCCTGATTTCTCCTACAGACACTTCTGGCTCCACCCTGCCCTGGGGCCCCATCTGAGGATGAAACTTCTCTCCCAGGGTCAGGGTCCACCCTCTCCCTGGCTCCTGCACCTTCTGCAGATGGCGCCGGCCATGGCCAGGTAGAGGAGGTAGTGAACGGTGCCATCCCAGTAGCAAATGAAGACTCCGTGTGCTGTGCGCAGGTACGGCTCTCCCTGTGGGGGCAGGAGGGAGGCTCAGACGGGCAGTGGGGCAGGGGGATCCCTGGCCGTCCCCTAAGTACCTCCTTGGTGTAGAAATCCATGAAGCCCACCACATAGCCGTCTTCCTGAAGAGCGATGATGAGGTCCACAACCGAGGTGAAAGCGAAGACGGCAAAAACTGCAGTGAGTAGGCGGCCGGGTCAGGTGTGGGAGGGGACACACATGGGTGGGGCTAGGGCTCAGTGTGGGCAGGGCTTGAAGTTAAGGTCAGGGATGAGATTATTTCAGGCAAGGACTCCAGGCCCAGTCCCTGCCCCAACCCCAAAGGTTGCATGACCACTGTCCCGCCTCATTCTGCATGTCTGATGGAGGAGACACAGCCTGGCCCTCAGAAGTCCCTGGTTTGATTGGGAGGACCAGTGCCTGCCTTTGGGAGTCCCCAGTCTCATGGGAGAGGAACCGTCCCCGCCCTCAGGAGATCTCAAAGTGATGAGGCAGTACACTCTTTTTCAGGAGCTTCCAATCTGATGGGGGAGATGCAGTCCCTATTCTCAGGAGCCCCAGGTCTCAAAGGGGAGGCTCTTTGAAGTTCCCCAGTTTAATGGGAGTGTTCAAATCTCTTTGAGGTCTCCAGTCTGATGGGAGCTCTTAAAGGGCCCCCAGTCTGATGGAGGAGGACCTTCGATGGCCCCTAAGTCTGAGGGTGGAGGCCCTTGCCTGGACAGTCTTCTTCCCCACAGCTTCCCACTGACTCACCAGCATAGAGTGGGTCATAGGAGATTTCGCCATGGGACAAGCTGTAGACTGCCATGAAGAGCAGACTCAGGATTAGGGCGCTCATCAATGCCACCCACAGGGGACTGTGGAGAGGGAAACCAAGTCAGGAAGGCCAGGCCTAGTGCTGAGGCATTGCCCCACTCTCCCTGGTGGGGGAAGGGACAGACTCCTGGAAGCCCCAGGGGAAGCGACTAAAGTGTCTGTTCATCCATCAATGCTGTTCCCTGAAACTGCTCTCACCCTGTGCCAGGCCCTTGCCCAGGCTGTTTCTTCCTTCTGGAAACTGCTTCCAGAAGCCTTTTCCACTTGGCAAACTCCTACTCATCCTTCACGGCCCATCCACATTGTCCTTCCCCCATGAAGCCCTCCCTGACTCCCCAGAAAGGATCACTGTTTAACTTGAGCCAGCTACAGAGGGGACATTCCTCAGCCCCTTCTTTTCTTTCTTTTTTTTTTTTTTTTTTGAGATGGAGCTCTGACATGCAGGCTGGAGTGAAGTGGTGTGATCTCAGCTCACTGCAACCTCTGCCTCCTGGGTTCAAGCGATTCTCCTGCCTCAGCCTCCCAAGTAGCTGGGATTACTGGTGTCCACCACCACGCCCGGCTAATTTTTGTATTTTTAGTAGAGACGGGGTTTTACCATGTTGGCCAGGCTGGTCTCGAACTCCTGATCTCAGGTGATTTGCCCATCTCGGCCTCCCAAAATGCTAGGATTACAGGCGTAAGCCACCACGCCTGGTCTGCCCCTTCTGACTTTACCATTTATCCCATTATTTGTTATGTGTTTAACTCAGTCTGTTCAGTCATTCGGCAACATCAAGTCCCTCTGTGGCCAGGCCCAGCTCCCAAGCCACAGGGTCTCGAGTGCTCGGTTCTGTAGACTTCACTGTCTGACACTCCCAGCTCCTCCCAGCTAAAGTCCAAATGCCTCTATTAACTCCACCTTGCCCCTGCCCTGATCTGCACCCCCAACCTGATAAGACAGGTCAACCAGTTGCATAAATAACAGAAGCCAGGTCTCTGGGCAGCCCTCAACCCAGGTGGGCAAATCCAGGCCTAGAGAGGATGGGATTACTGTCCAGTTGTCCAGGGTCACACAGCAAGACTCTGTCCATCACTCTCCAGGCCCCTGTTTTCTCATGATCCCCTCAGAACCCAAGGTCTCCATCCTGACCCCATCTAACGATGACATTATAGTACTCAGATGAGACCAGGACAAATCTTTGTACACAGTTTGTAATCCTTAACCGTAGCTATGAGATGAGATCTAGGATTGTGCCCATGACACTAATCAGGGAACTGAGGCTTACCCAGGATCCCAGGAGATGGAGATGGGTATTCCCACCCAGGGAGCAGGCCCATGGTTAAGACTCTCTCCACCCTATGGCTTGGTTTGAGCTGGGTTTAGAAGTGCGAGGGGCTTGCAGATGCCCGCTATCCGGTGGCTGGACCCACAGGGCTAGAATCTAGGGTTAGGAGACAGGGACCAGGTACAGGAACCAGTAGGGGAAACTGAGTCTAGGCACAGGGTTAGCCAGTCCTGAACAAGAGGAAAGTCACAGGCCTGCCTGAGACAGGCAACGCAGCAGGGTGTGTGTGTGTGTGTGTGTGTGTGTGTGTGTGTGTCAGCAGGAGCCAGGTACCTGGGGCCTTATCTGGGACAATACTTTTACCCTTGGCGACTTTGGAGCCTGCGTAGGGCGCATCCCTGGGAAAACCTCAGAAACCCTCCAAAGCTCTGGCTTGTGGGGACTCTCCTCATCATTCCTTCTCCCCAGGCCCCAAACATCCCAGGAGCGGCCACACCCCAGCCTCCAGCACCGCGGAAAGGGGACTTCCGGTTAGACGGGGGTGTTCTTCTGGCCCAGGCCCAATCCTGCCGGGTCGGAGCTAAGCTGGGGCGCAGGGCTCGCAGGAGCCAGGTCCGCGGACCATGCATCCTCCCTCCAGCCCACCTCCTGTCCTCCCAGCCCCCACCCGCCCCCATTGTCCCCGAAGGCTGCCCCAGCCCCTCCCCGCACGCACTGCGAGAGCGCCGAGACATGGTTGAGCGCGTAGGACACCGGGAGGGCGCTCAGCGACAGCGCCGCGATCTTGCCGGCCAGCGGCGGGATGTCCATAGCGGCGGCGGCTGGACCCCAGCTCAGCCCCAGACGTTCTCCAGGGCGCTCGGCTCCTCGTTGGCGGCGCGTCCAGGCCGGGGCTGCCAGGGACCCGCCCCGCACAAAGGTCGCCCCCCGCTGCGCACTGGGCAGGCGGCCGTGACCCGCCCTGCGTGTTCCTGGGGAGCCTCCAAGGCCCCTCCCAGGTCCTCCCCCTGGCAGCTGCCCCACCCCTTCGCCCCTCACCATGGACACCCCACCCGCTGCCCAGCCTCAGTTTCCCTCTCTGTCAAAGGCTGGGACACAACACCTCCGGATGTTTCTGCTCTTAGGCCAAAGGGTACACCCTGGAGGTTCTGGCATGCCCGCTCTTTCCCCTGCCCCACAACTTCGTTCTAAGGAAATTAGTTCTCCTGGACTGTGCCCTTCTAAACCCCTGCATTCCCCACCCAAAGATCAAGTGGGCATTGCCTGTGCGCGCTGATGGAGCGACTTCCAGCTCTTGGGCGCAAAATGCCTTTCAGTGGGCTTAGATTTGAGTTTTCACACAGTGGCCACCACAAATGTAAACGTGTTTCCAGGCAGGTGTGAGGTGTTTTTTTTGTTTGTTTTTGAGAGGAGGTCTCACTCTGTCACCCAGGCTGGAGTGCAGTGGCCTGCCTTGAACTCCCAGCCCCAAGCGATCCTCCCACCTCAGCTTCCCAAGTAGCTGGGACTACAGGTATGCACCACCACGTGCAGCTAATTATTTTTTGTAAAGACAGGGGTCTCGCTTTGTTGCCTAGGCTGGTTTCAAACTCCTGTGCTCAAGAGATCCTCCCACCTCAGCCTCCCAAAGAGCTGCGATTATAGGCGTGAGCCACCACGAGGGGTCTTTAAGTGTACTCCAGGGCTGTACCTTTGCAGGCTAGTCCTGGGTTGAGGGTTCTTCATGTAGGGGAGAGGGTAGAAGGAAGGGGTTCTAGGGGGTGGGGGCTGAAGTTAGAATATCGGGATGGAGCCAGTTTGGTGAAGAGTTTGGGAAGGGTGTTCCTGGCAGGGAGGAAAATGGCTTAGGCTTAGGCTTGGAAATGAGCAGTGGAAAGGAGGTCGGTTCTGCTGGGGTGTAATGAGAAGTGAGACAGCTGTGAGAGGCTGTGGGTGGTTTTGAACAGCTGGGAGGGGGCCGCAGTGTTGTTGGGGAGAATGAGGAGGAGACCATCTGTCTTTGTCACCCCTCCAACCACCCTCTGGCCCATGTGGAGTACTTGCGGATGCTGCAGACAGCAAGGTGAACCATGCCCACCTGACACCTGCCCCACGGGAGCCCAGTCTGCAGCTGGCACAAATTCTAACCCCTGCCCCTACCTCAGGCTCCTGCACGCAGCCCCTTAGCGTGATGCCAACTGGGTTACAGGTCTTTCTCAACTGGGCCACAAGAGTCTTCTGGCCACAAGTCTGACTCAGCCTCCTTCCCCAGGTGCCCACTGCCCATGAGTGAAGTTCAGGTTCCCCTGGACTTTCCCCAACTTTAGCAGAGTCAACACCCCCCAGGCCTGCTTTCTGTCTGCAAAATGAGCCTTCTTGTAAGCGTGTCCCAGCATCCCCTCCTCCAAGCAGCCCTGCCTGCCACCCCCATCCCATCTTCTCCACACAGGGCCAGGGTGTCTGTGCCTGGCTCAGCCTAGGGGCCTGGCCTTGTCCCATGTACAGGATGCACCTGCACACGCACATAGCATTTGGAGGCCTCATCCCCTGCCAGGGGGTAAAGTCCATGTCCTGAGCCTGGTGAGCCTCCATGTCGCTGAGAACTGAGAAGTGACTTGGACGGCTGAATGCCTGGGACCAAGCCCCAGGATTCCCCGTCTCCTGAACCACTGGCTGCAGAGAGCTACCCTGCTGTGCTCAAGGTCCTGGCCCACTGCCTTCTGGGCAGCCCCCATGTATGGGCACCCAGGCCAAGCCCACCAATGTTACTCCTTGCTCTGCCTCAGCCACAGCGTCAGGAGGGGAAAAAGGGTGGCATGTCACCCCAGCCTTGGCTCTGCCACTACCTCTGGCACCTCCCTGGTCTCAGACCCCACTGAGACACTCTGCAGGCCGCCCCACCACGGCTCCCTGGTTCCTCTCAGTAGCAGCCTCAGACCTCGTCCCCAGCAGCCTGGCTGACTGGGGCAGATCTTATCCACCTAGTCCCCACACAAACACAGCAAAAACCCAGTGTTTGCTGAATGGCTGTGTGAACACAGGCTGGCCCAGGAGCCCGACTCCACACCAAGCATGTGAATAGGGAGCCCCTGGTGCCTGCAGGGGCTGGGCAGCACCCACTGGGTGTGTAGGGGGTGGGGGGGGGGGAGGCAGATGGAAATGCAGATTCTCAGGGCCCTGCCCAACCAGCTGACTCAGCAGCTGCAGCTTAACAAGATCCCAGGGTGACTCAGGCACAAATGTGGGGCTCTGGCCCTGGGGCAGATGTGGGGGTCTTGGCAAACACTGTGGCCCATGGGGCTACCCTCCTGCCTCCAAAACTCTGGCTCTGAGGCCCTTCCTTTCAGGAGCTGTCCGACATGTTGGCATGGCTCATCCATCCACACGCCTATCCTCTAATGACACAAGCCCCAGGGACTCGTGTGCCTACAACACTGGTGGGACCTGAAGGGCCACAGCCATCGCCTGTGTGCTGGGCCCTGCCAGCACCATCTGCCAGGAGAGCACACAGATGTGCCCAGAAGCCACCTGACCCTGCAGGTCTGAGGGAAGGTGGGGCCCTGCCTGGAGACCCCTCCCCAACCTCCCCCTGTAGCACAGTGCTAGGCTGGGAGGTTCCTGACATTCCTTTAGCCCAGGAGTGGCCAGGTCTCCAGCTTTTTTATTATAATTATTATTATTTGAGACAGAGTCTTGCTCTCTCACCCAGGCCGGAGTACAGTGGTGCAATCTTGGCTCACTGCAACTGCCTCCCAGGTTCAAGCAATTCTCCTGCCTCAGCCTCCCGAGTAGCTGAGACTACAGGTGTGCACTACCATGCCCAGCTAATTTTGTATTTTTAGTAGAGACAGGGTTTCACCATGTTGACCGCGTGGGTCTCGAACTCCTGACCTCCGGTGATCTGCCCGCCTCGGCCTCCCAAAGTGCTGGGATTACAGGCGTGTGATACCGCACCTGGCCTTCCAGCTTTATTATGCTGAGAACAGCTTTCTTCCTTCCTCCCCTCCAGTGCAACCCAAGCTAAGCAGGGATGGAGACTCCACAGGCCAAGAAGGAGAGCCCCGAGGCAGCATCTTGTACTCTGTGCCCAGCCTGGTCCCGCTGCTAACAGGAGGGGCTTCCTGCAACAGGACCAGGCATCTGTGGTGGATGAGCACTGGGACTTTATTACACGGCACGGCACTCGTGACAACGGGAGGGGTGGGCAGAAATGCAGGCCGGAACATTCCACAGTCCAGGGACGGTTGGTCATTCCGAAAGTATGTATTTCCAGAACACTCAGTAGTAAGGCCGTCTAGGGTTGTTCTGCGGAAGGCAAAACAGGAGGAGGGGATTAGCGCTAAAGACAGCAGTTCCTCCTGTCCGGAACCTTCAGAGGGCAGCTGAGCTCGCACCCTTGAGGTGACAGGGCAGGCTTGGGGGACGGGTGGGGGCTTGAATGCAGGGGTTGGTAGGGGGCTCGCTGGTGAGACCCAGCCTGGCTGGACTGGGGAAGGAGGGGAACCTTCTGTTCCTACCACCACCCTCTCCTGTCAACTGAGCAAAGGCAGCCCAGCCGGGCATGCGCACCAGGGGGTTGGGCCGGAAGCGGTAGGCCAGCATCATCCTCTTGCGGAAGGCCTCGTACTCATCGTCCTCCTTGGAGAGCTCGGCCGGGCGGTCAATGCCGAAGCCGGCACCGTCCACTGTGGTGGTGCCCCTACAGGGAGGAGATGATGTGAGCAGGGGGCTGGGCCAGTGTCAGTTAGAAGGGGCCTAGGGCCGGAACTCTGGGCAGGGGGGCCGAGCACAGCTGGGCTCTCGGCAGCCTCCTGGGGCGCGGGGCTGGGCTGGGACGTATCTGCACAGAGAGAAGCCTGAACCTGAATGGTGAAGGAAGGGGAGACCCCAGGGGGGTCCAGGCCCCAGGGTCCCACACAGGAAGGAGGAGCCCACAGTGAAGGCTGTCGTAGCTCTTGGGATATTAGGATGGTTACTCAAGGACAGCCTCGAAGGGGGCACTCGGGGCCAGACTCACACCTGAGACAGCTCCTGCCCATCTCTGGGACTGGTTTCGCACTCATGGGGAATTCAAACGAGGCCCTTCACAAGGCAGACAGGGCCTGACCCATCTGTACCCACACCCACCCCACCTGGCCTGGAGATACTCACGAGGGGACAGAAGGAGGCCCTGGGACTGGGGAGGACCCAGCCCATACAGCCTCCTGCACTGCAGGTTTGTGCCTGACAAGGGGTGTGCAGTGGGGTGCTGTGATCATTTTGCCATAAGGGAAAAGCGATGACATAAAGGGGTAGGAATGGGGAGGTGGTGGGGGAGCCACGGACCCCGAGTTCATGGCCACACCCTCCAACAGGGCCACACTCACTTGTTCACCGGGTTCTTGATGCCCTGGCCCTCCGAACCCAGCCCCTCGCCCTCTTTCCAGCCCATCTTCATCAGCATCTGGTAGCCAATGTTCTCCACAGTCAGCTTGAACTCCTTGTACTCCGAGTAGTCAGGCTCGCGGCCCTCCTACAAGGTGAAGACGCAGCTGTCACCTAACAGGGCTGGGGCTGTGGTGGCACCCAAATCCAACCTTCTGCCTTTGGTTTCAATCAGTGCTGGGACCAGTGGCCCATCTGCCTCCCTCTCACCAGATCAGACTTGTTGATAACAGACCAAGCTCCTCCTGCTTCTCAGGGTCCCCTGGGCCTTAGTGCCACACTGTGCACCAAGCTCCCTGGTGGCCAAGTCAAAAGGGCAAGAGAAAGAGTTACACAGGCCTTATCCACCTGAGATAAAGGAATGGTTCATTGGCAAAGAGAAGCCCTGTGTTCATGTCCTGAGAGCAATTTGTTGTACAAGGTCCTAACAAAAGATGGACAGCGAGGTTACCACCTCGCTGATGAGGCTATCAGGCCCTGAACAGTTTCATAAAAAACCTCAAAAAGATAATGGGAGACGTGCCGTGTCAGACCTCTCCCCTCAGGAGCCCAACAGCAGCAGAGGCAGAATGTTAAGCTATGGTTCTGGAGAGGCCAGTCCGTGGGGACTTCTGCCGGAGAAACACTTTGCCTATAAACTGCGCTTAATTGGCTCCACTGGAAGCAGAATTTACCCCGCAGCCCCAGGAAATGTTTCTAAGGCGGCAGCTGAGCTGCTGTTTGCTAATTCCCTACACAGACGGCGCCTGTCATTAACAGATGCCTCCCGCAGGGAGAGAGCCTGGCTCCCGCTGTGATCGAGGGTAGCTAGGCTACTCTGGGTGCCTGCAGGGTGAGGCAGCTATAGGAGGGACTGGCCCATAGCAGAGGCTGGAGCCGGGGGCCCCTCCTGGCTCACCTTCAGGGCCTTGAAGGTCTCCATAAACTTCTCCAGCTCATCTGGAGGCAGGAAGTCTCCGATGAAGTGCTTGCCCCGGCCCATCTTTGTCAGTTGCTCGGCCCATTCTGCTCAGAGAAGCAGAAAGGTGAGAAGAGGGAGAAGCAGGAAGGAGGGGAGTGGGCCTGGTGGCTCCCAGGCAAAGGTATGAGACTCAGTGGGAGCCGGGGAATGAGGTGGCTAGGCCATGACCCCAGCCCGAGCCTCGGCCAGGCAGCCCAGCATTCAGTGAACCCTGTGCGGCTCTCCACCCTAACGATGATAGGACCGCTCCTTTCACCACAGAGAAAACTAGGACCCAGAAAGACTGAGCCTCTCACTCCAGGCCTCACAGCCACAGGGGGCAGGCTGGGGGCTGAACCAGGATGGCAGCTCAAGACCACGTGGGACACCTCCAGGTAACCTTCCAGGGCAGGTGAGGAGGGCCACACCCAGCCCAGCCCGCCCCGCTGCGCCACACACCCCTGGTCTTGTCCATCTCCATGCGCCGCAGTTGGTGCTCCCAGGTGCCCAGCTCGCTGTCTACCTCCTCATCGCTGTCGTAGCCGTGCTGGTGCTGCTGCACTGCCTTTTCCCACAGCAGCTGCATGTCCTGCATGGCCCGCTTGTGCTGCATGATCATGTCGTACATCTGCTGCATCTGCAGGGCACACTCACCAGTGAGCCAAGGCACTGTGCAGTGGCCTGCCGGAGCCCCGCCCCCGCTCCCCACCTCCAGTGCAGGGCGTGCCCCCACCGGAACCTGGCTCATCTGGACCCCCTGGGCAGGGCTGGGGCAGGGATTCAGGCAAGTACTGAGTACCGCCCTGGGTTCTCTAAATCCTGGTGTGGAGCACGGAGGACCTCTTGGCCACTGAATGAGGGTGACCCAGGGCCCTGACCCCTGGAAGAGTCAAGGGTGATGTGACGGGTCTGTGGGCCTGGAGGAGGGGTCAGAGTGAGCTGACCCCAGGGACCGACAGGCAGGTGCCTGCAGCTCCTCAGGAGAGCCAACACCGACACTGCCCAACTCCAACCGGGCGGCCTCAAGTCCCTCAGGGTGCCCTGTGCTGACCAGGACAATCTTGCACTAGACACAAGAGGACTGTGGACACAGAACATCAGTAGAGACTATCCCATAGATAGGGACCAGCCCTGGAGCACAGCGAGAAGCAGCCACAAAGCTGAGGCCAGGGATCACAGACCACCGGGGCTGCCCCAAGGGTCAACGGTCTCCCAGGCAGCCTGAGAGGCCATTCAAATGCAGTGGGGGTGGCATGCCACCTACTGGGGCAGGGGGACGTGCCTGCCTGGCAGCCTCCCCACTGGCCATGGGTTCCACCTGAATGCAGGAGCTTGGCGAGCACATGAACCCGTGACCACTGCACCCGAGGGTAGAGGATGACACTCTTTGGGGACTGACCATGCTGGTCCCCTTGTCCCCACAGTCTTACCTCCTGCTGCTCCTTCAGCTGCTTCTTCTGGGCGTCCGACAGCTCTGTGACGCCCACTAGACCCACAGGCTTCCCCTTCTCATAGCCAAGCCCCTTGAGGTCCTGAACTGGAAACCAAAGACACAGGGCAGTCAATGCCTGACAGGTGCACCCTGATCTCGCTCTCACACTGGAGTGTGCTGTGAGTCTCACGCCTCCAGGACACTCCAGGCACACAGGGCCCTCACATCACGACTGTCAGTGCCACACGGTACGTGAGAGCCTTGGGGCCGTGCTGTGTGCTGCCATGTGCACCCCCGCATCTTATGTCCTTGTGACCTCTCCAGCCAGGCTCTACGCATCACCGCATTACAGATGTGGACACCAGGAATCAGAGGTTTGGGGACTCACACAGCTAATGAGTGACAGGGTAGGAATTTGCAGAGCTGGAGACAAGAGAGCTGAGATGGAGTGTGGGCAGCATGCATGGACACACTCACAAGCTGGCTCTCAGAAGGCAGCCCCGTTGCTAACAGACCCCAGCTGTAAGCGCACACAGATTCAGAGTCTGGCGTAAGACTCAGCTGTGCGATTCCCTTCGCTCCTTCAGGGGAGGCAGCCAACCATCCTCAGAGCAGCTGACATTTAATTTGGCGTTAGCTGTGGAACCTGGCAGGCGCCAGTAACACTGACACATAGAAAGATGCTGCAACGGCCCCATCCGGGCGACAGAAACCACCATCCCTCGGGCGGTACAGTGCTTCCGGGGGGAGAAGGTGAGCAGAGGGGTGCAGCGGGTCCTCTGGGAAGGGAAAAGACTTGGGTCCTTCCAGCTCATCAACACTCGGGCTTTGTCACTAAGAATAGCCCACATTTGCACTCTTAGTCCTTCCTCGGTTTACGAGGCACTGAGGGATGTGGGGGAGCCCAGTGGGGGAGATGCAGGAGCTGAAGTCTGAGCATCTGGTTGAGTGCCTTAGAGCAGGCCCAAAGTCCCTTTCTCCCAGGCCCACTCCACCACATGAGTGGGTGGGTGAGGTCTACCATGCTCCCTGAGGACATGGACCAGTGGGACTTGAACCTGGGCCTCAGATTTTGGAGCCTGTTCTGTCTAGCTAGGCCACAGGGCAGCTTCTTCACCCGCTGGGTGTCTCAGAGCTGAGGTGTGTGCACGTTGAAGAAGCACCTGGATCTAAGCACTAGGGTTTGGCACTTGAGTGACAAACCAATCCTAGGTACCCTCCACCCTGGCTAGAGTTGCTGGCTATAGCCCTGGTAAGCATAAGAATCTTCATTCAGTAGCTTTTCTCCTTGACCTAGAATCTCTGAGGCCCTTGGGGCCAGGGAGGCACTGAGCAAGCAACCATCCCTGAGTTGGACAAGCAGGTCCAAGAGGCTGGCCACCTGACCTGGGAAGGCTGCCTTCCCTCTTGGGGTCCTGTCCTCATCTTGCAAACACAGGTGATGGTGCCACACAACAGGGCACGTCAGACTCTTCCATGCACCTGTGTGTCGAGCGCTGGTGAAGCTGGAGTGAGGGGGTGATGTTTCTGCTCACAGTGCAGGCTGCATAGCTGCACAGTGGGGCGCCATACGACATGAGATAGTGGCTATCAGTCACTGTCATCTGCAGAATGCAATGACAAGAGACCACCCCCAATCCCTGTAGGTTTGGTAAGAAAATGAGAGACCAGGCCATACGCTGGCCCTCCCTGAAATTATGAAATTGCTGCTAAGAAGGGAGAGGTGAAAAGGTGATTGTCCAAAACTGTGGTGATTATTGTGCTTATCATTATCCATCTCTTGAACTTTTTTTTTTCCCCTCGAGATGGAGTCTTGCTCTGTTGCCCAGGCTAGAGTGCAGTGGTGTGATCTTGGTTCACTGCAACCTCTGCCTCCCAGGAACAAGCAATTCTCCTGCCTCAGCCTCCTGAGTAGCTGGGACTACAGGCATGCGGCACCACACCTGGCTAATTTTTGTATTTTTAGTAGAGATGGAGTTTCACAATATTAATCAGGCTAGTCTCGAACTTCTGACCTCAGGTGATCTGCCCGCCTTGGCCTCCCACAGTCCTGGGATTACCGGCATGAGCCACCATATCTGGCCTCCTGAACTTTCTATGACAAGAAAGAATCCAAGTACTGGCTGGGAGTGGTGACTCATGCCTGTAATCCCAGCACTTTTGGAGACTGAGGTGGGAGGATGGCTTGAACCCAGGAGTTCGAGACCAGCCTAGGCAACATAGCAAGACCATCTCTATTAAAAAAAAAAAAAAAGGCTCACTTCAGACCCAAAAACACAAATTCAGTCAGGAATCACTTCATGGAGTGGACCATTCTGGAAATGCATCATTAGGCGCTGCTGCCAACGTGTGAGCATCATAGATTGTACCTCCACAAACCTAGATGCTACTGCCTACTGCACACCTACACTAGATATTACAGTTGACCTTGAATTATATGGGTTTGAACTACACAGGTCCACTTAATATGCTGATTTTTTTCAATGAAGATATTGAAGAAATTTTTGGAGATTTGCAACAATTCGAAAAAAATCAGATGAACCACGTAGCCTAGAAATACTGAAAAAAAAAATCAAGAAAAAGTTAGGTGTATCATGAATGTATAAGATATATGTAGACGCTAGTCTGTTTTATCACTTAGTACCATAAAACATATACACATTGCAGAAACTTAAACTTTATCAAAACTTATGACACAGACTGTACATAGTGTATTTTGCAGTCCAGAGAAATGTAAACAAACGTAAAGATAGCAGTTTAAATCTTTTTTTTTTTTTCTGAGACAGAGTCTTGCTCTGTCGCCCAGGCTGGAGTGTAGTGGCACAATCTTGGCTCACTGCAACCTCCACCTCCCAGGTTCAAGCAATTCTCCTGCCTCAGCCTACCAAGTAGCTGGGACTATAGGCACCTGCCACCACGCCCAGCTAGTTTTGTTTTGTTTTGTTTTTGAGATGGAGTCTTGCTCTGTCATCCAGGCTGGAGTGCAGTGGAGATTCTCCTGCCTCAGCCGGTTGAGTAGCTGGGACTATAGGCGCATGCCACCACATCCAGCTGATTTTTGTATTTTTAGTAGAGACGGGTTTTCACGGTACTGGCCAGGCTGGTCTCGAACTCCTGACCTCGTGATCCGCCCGCCTCAGCCTCCCAAAGTACTGGGATTACAGTCATGAGCAACCAAGCCCAGCCGAGTTTTGTATTTTTAGTAGAGATGGGGTTTCACAATATTGGCCAGGCTGGTCTCGAACTCCAACCTTATGATCTGCCCGCCTCAGCCTCCCAAAGTGCTGGGATTACAGGTGTAAGCCACCACACCCAGCAGATTAAATCTTAACTGCATAACATTAGCTGTAGTGCACACTGTACTACTGTAATCATTTTGTAACCTCCTGTTGCTATTGTAATGAGCTCAAGTGTTGAGAATATCTGCTTAAAACACCACGTGATGCTAATCATCTCTGCGTGAGCTGTTTGTCCCTTTAGTAAATTGCATATTGCAGTAGAGACATCTCTCAGAGTTCTCAAGTATTTTTTGGGTTTAGTGCAATATAGTAAACCTTGAATAACATCATGGGTCCCATAAAAAGTGCCACTAGTCAAGCACCTGTAGTCCCAGCTACTCGGGAGGCTGAGGGAGAATTGCTTGAACCCAGGAGGAGGTTGCAGTGAGCCTAGAGTGTGCCATTGCACTCCAGCCTGGGTGACAGAGCAAGACTCCCTCTCAAAAAAAGTGCCACTAGTGATGGCGGAAGTGCTCCCAAGAAGCAGAGAAAACTCAAAACATTACCAGAAACAGTTGAATTGTTTGATATGTGTCATAGATTGAGGTCTGCAACTGCAGTTGCCCACCATTTCAAGATAAATGAATCCAGCATAAGGACCATTGTAAAAAACAAAACAAAACAAAACAAAAAACAGAAAAGGAAATTGGTGAAGCTGTTGTAGCTATGTCAACCTTGTACTTTCTGTGAAGTAACTTTTTATCTCATTTTGAAAATGCAGTTTTTATGTGTATAGGACTGATATCAGAAAGACACACCTACAGAATGACACAGCTACAGGGTGTGTCATACAATTTAAGAAAGAAGTAAAGTCACTATGTGACAATTCAGAACAAAAGGATGGCAAAGGATTGAAAGTTGGAGAATGTAATGGCAGTAATGGATGGTTTGATAAGTTTAGAAAGAGGTTTGGCTTTAAAAAGATGTCAAGATAACAGGAGCAACAGCTTCTGCCCACCCAGAGGTGGCAGATGAGTTCCCAGATGCCATTAAGAAAATCATTGAGAAGGAAAGATACGTATATGCTCAAACAGGTTTTTCTTTGAGATGGAGTCTCACCCAGGCTGGAGTGCAGTGGAGTGATCCTGGCTCACTGCAACCTCTGCCTCCTGGGTTCAAGCGATTCTCCTGCCTCAGCCTCCCGAGTATCTGGGATTACAGGAGCCTGCCACTACACACAGCTAATTTTTTGTATTTTTAGTAGAGATGAGGTTTCACCACGTTGGCCAGGCTGGTTTCAAACTCCTCACCTCAAGTTATCCACCTACATTGGCCTCCCAAAGAGCTAGGATCACAGGCATGAGCCACTGTGCCCAGCCTCAAACACGTTCTTTAATGCAGACATAAGTGCCCTATTTGGGGTGGGGGAGTCGGGGAGCCAAAAAAGACATTTATTAGTAAGGAAGAGGAGCCAACATCGGAATTTGTTGTCCAGGTTGGAGTGCAATGGCGTGAACGTGGCTCACTGCAGCTTCAATCTTCCAGGCTCAAGCAAACCTCTCGCCTCAGCCTTCCGAATAGTTGCGACTACAAGTGCACACCGCCACATACCTAGCTAATTTTTGTGTTTTTCTGTAGAGATGGGGTTTTCTCATGTTGCCCAGGCTGATCTCAATTCCTGCCTCAAGTGATCTGCCCGCGTCGGCCTCCCAATGTGCTGGGATTACAGGCATGAACCACCATGCCTGGCCAAGCACCAGAACTTAAGGCAGGACAACACTACTGTTTTGTGCAATTGCAGTTGGGTTTATGATCAGGGCGGCCTTTACCTATGAAGCTGCTAACCCCTGAGCCTTGAAGTGAAAAGATAAACACTAGCTGCCAGTCTTCTGGTTATACAAGAAAGCCAGGGCAGAACAGCCATGGTGGCTCACACCTATAATCCAACACTTTGAGAGGCCAAGGCAGGAGGTAAAAAGGCCTGGACAACAAAAATTATTTTTCTAGATTGGTTTGCCCCTGAAATCAGAAGTACCTTGCTAGTGACTGCTTGTTAAAGTTCTTTTGATATTGGACAATGCCCCTGGCCACCCAGAACTTCATGAGTTTAACACTGAAAGCATCAAAGTGATCTACTGCCTCCAAACAAGGTCTCTACTTCAGCCTCTAGATTGGGGGGTCGTAAAAACCCTCAAGGCTCATTACACACATACTCTATGGAAAAGGATTATCAAAGCTACAGAAGAGAACTTCAGCAGAGTGAACATTACTGAAGTCTGGAAGGGTTACACTACTGAAGAGGCCATCAAGCCTGAAACAATAAATTCCTGCTGGAGAAAACTGTCTTCAGATGTGCATGACTTCATGGGATTTATAACAGAGCCCATGAAGGAAATCACGAAAGAGATTGTAGAGACAGCAAAAAAGGGTAGAGGGTGAGGGATTTCAAGAGATAGATCTTGGAGAAATTTAAGAACTAACAATCTGGAAGTGGGTGGCTCATGTCTGTGGTCCCAAATGCTTGGGAGGCTGAGGCAGGCAGATCACTTGAACCCAGGAGTTTGAGTCCAGCCTGGGCAACATAGCAAGACTGTCTCTATAAAAAATTAAAAATAAAAATCTTAAAAAGTAGGTCTGGCCGGACATGGTGGGTCACGCCTATAATCTCAGCACTTCAGAAGCCCAAGGCAGGTGGATCACCTGAGGTCAGGAGTTCGACCGGCTAACATGGCGAAACCGCATGTCCACTAAAAATACAAAACTAGCTGGCTGTGGTGGCATGTGCCTGGGCGACAGTGCAAGACTCCATCTCCAAAAAAAAGCCAAAAAAAAAACCCAACAAAAATAGGCCGGGTGAAGTGGCTCACACCTGTAATCCCAGCACTTTGGAAGGCTGAGGAAGGTGGATCATTTGAACTCAGGAGTAAGAGACCAGCCTGGGAAACACGGTGAAACCCTGTTTCTACTAAATACAAAAATTAGCCCAGCATGATGGCACCACACTTGTAATCCAAGCTGCTTGGGAGACTGAGATGGGAGCGTGGAGGCTGCAGTAAGCCAAGATTGTGCCACTTCACTCCAGCCAGGGTGACAGAGTAATACTGGTCTCAAAACACAGGCGAGGCGAGGTGGCTCACACCTGTAATCCTAGCACGTTGGGAAGCTGAGGTGGGCAGATCACTTGAAGTCAGGAGTTCGAGATCAGCCTGGGCAACATGGTGAAACCCCATCTCTACAAAAAGCACAACAACTTAGCCAGGCATAGTGGTGCACGCCTGTAATCCCAGCTACTCAGGAGGCTGAGGCATGAGAATCGTTTGAAACAGAGGGGCAGAGGCTGCAGTAAGCTGAGATCGCGCCACTGCACTCCAGCCTGGGCAACAGAGTAAGACTCCAAATCAAAAAGTAATTAATTAATTAAAAGTAGAAAAGCTAACATATACCACACTGAAGAAATTAACAGAAGACGGCTGATGGAAAGGAGTGCTTCTGAACGAGTGCCAGATGATGAGGAAGAAGCCAGAGAAGCAGCAGCAGTACCAGAAAAGAAAATGACAATCTGGTAGGAGGATTCTCATTATTCGAGACTGTTTTTGACTTCTTTTATGACACAGACCCAAGACATGGGCACTGAAACTAAGTGTAAATGGTAGAAGAAGGAACAATACTGTATATAAACATTTTTAGGGAAATGAAAAAGAAAGTCAGGCAGAAATCGTGAGATATTCCCATAAAGTTACACAGACTGCCTGTCTCTCCTTCCACCTCTTCCACCTCTGAGGCAGCAAGACCAACCCCTACTCTTCCTCCTCCTTAGCTGTTCAATGTGACATTGACGAAGATGACTTTTGTAGTGATCCATGTCCACTTCATAAATAGTCAATATATTTTCTCTTCCTTCCTTTTCTTTTTTTAAAACAGTCAGGGTCTCGGGAAGCGAAGGTTACAGTGAGCCGAGATCATGCCATTGCACTACAGCCTGGGCAATAGAGTCAAACTCTGTCTCAAAAATAAATAAATAAATAAATAAATAGGCAGGGTCTGTCTGGATGCTCTGTTTGGACCCTCTGTCATCCAGGCTGGAGTGCAATGGCACTATCATAACTCAATGCAGATTTAAATTCCTGGACTCAAGTGTTCCTCCTGCCTCAGCCTCCTGAGTATCTAGAGCTATAGGTGCACACCACCCAGCCTGGCTAATTTTTCCTATGATTTTCTTAGTAATATTTTCTTTCTTCTAGCTTACTTTAAGAATACAGTACACAATGCATATAACATATAAAAAGCATGTTAATCAACTGTTTATGTTACCATAAAGTTACACAGACTGCCTGTCTGTGTAACACAAGGCTGTCTGGACACAAGGCTTCTGGTCAACAGTAGGTTGGCCGGGCGTGGTGGCTCAAGCCTGTAATCCCAGCACTTTGGGAGGCCGAGACGGGCGGATCACAAGGTCAGGAGATCAAGACCATCCTGGCTAACACAGTGAAACCCCATCTCTACTAAAAATACAAAAAAACTAGCTGGGCGAGGTGGCGGGCACCTGTAGTCCCAGCTACTCGGGAGGCTGAGGCAGGAGAATGGCGTAAACCCGGGAAGCGGAGCTTGCAGTGAGCCGAGATCCGACCACTGCACTCCAGCCTGGGTGACAGAGCGAGACTCCATCTCAAAAAAAAAAAAACAGTAGGCTATTTTTGAGGAGTCAAAAGTTACATGCAGAGGCTGAAGGTGGGCAGACTACTTGAGCTCAGGAGTTTTGAAACAAACCTGGGCAATGTGGTGAAACCCTGTCTCTACAAA
The DNA here is from genome assembly GCF_002776525.5 of Piliocolobus tephrosceles. Taxonomy (NCBI): domain Eukaryota; kingdom Metazoa; phylum Chordata; class Mammalia; order Primates; family Cercopithecidae; genus Piliocolobus; species Piliocolobus tephrosceles. The sequence goes on along the minus strand of NC_045454.1, from coordinate 33,827,048 downwards.
AAATTAAAGAATTAGCCAGGCATGCTGGTACGGGGCTATAGTCTCAGCTACTTGGGAGGCTAAGGTGAAAAGATAAGCTTGAGCTCAAGAGGTTGAGGCTGCAGTGAGCTGTGATTATACCACTGCACTCCAGCCTGGGAAACAGAGAGAGACCCTGCCTCAAAATAAACAAGTTTATATTCAGATTTTCTTTTCTTTTTTTTTTTGAGATGGAGTCTCGCTCTGTTACCCAGGCTGGAGTGCAATGGCACAATCTCGGCTCACTGCAACCTCCACCTCCCGGGTTCAAGCAATTCTCCTGCCTCAGCCTCCTGAGTAGCTGGGATTACAGGCGTGTGCCACCAAGCCCGGCTATTTGTTTTGGTTGTTTTTTTTTTGTTTTGTTTTGAGACAGAGTCTCGCTCTGTCACCCAGGCTGGAGTGCAGTGGTACGATCTCGGCTCACTGCAAGCTCCGCCTCCCAGGTTCATACCATTCTCCTGCCTCAGCCTCCTGAGTAGCTGGGACTACAGGTTCCCACCACCAAGCCCGGCTAATTTCTTTTTGTATTTTTAGTAGTGACGGAGTTTCACCGTGTTAGCCAGGATGGTCTCCACCTCCTGACCTCATGGTCTGCCCGCCTCGGCCTCCCAAAGTGCTGGGATTACAGGCGTGAGCCACTGTGCCCGGCCTAATTTTTGTATTTTTAGTAAAGACAGGGTTTCGCCATGTTGGTAAGGCTGGTACCGGACTCCTGACCTTTTGATCTGCCCACCTCGGCCTCCCAAAGTGCTGGGATTACAGGCATGAGCCACCGTACCCGGCCTATATTCAGATTTTCAACCGCACAGGGTTTGGGGTCCCAACCCCCATGTTGTTCAAGGGACAACTGTATAGCCTGTTGCTCCCCAACTACAAACCTGTAAAGAAACACAGTAAGTATTTATGTATCTAAATATAAAAAAGGTACAGTAAAAATACTGTACTATAATCTTATGATTATAACAATTTTAAAAATGACCACTGTCATAAATGCAGTCCAGCACTGACCAAAATGTTGTCATACAGGGCCGGGCGTGGTGGCTCACACCTGTAATCCCAGCACTTTGGGAGGCCGAGGCGGGGAGATTACTTGAGGTCAGGACTTTGAGACCAGCCTAGCTAGCATTGTGAAATCCCGTCTCCACTAAAAATACAAAAATTATCTGGGCGTGGGCTGGGCATGGTGGCTCATGCCTATAATCCTAGCACTTTGGGAGGCTGAGGCAGGCGGATCATCCGAGGTCAGGAGTTCAAGAACAGCCTGGCCAACTTGGTGAAACCTCATTCTCCACTAAAACTACAAAAATTAGCTGGGCGTGGTGGTGGGCACCTGTAGTCCCAGCTACTCGGGAGACTGAGGCAGGAGAATCGCTTGAACCCAGGAGGTAGAGGTTGCAATGAGCCGAAATAGTGCCACAGTACTCCACCCTGGGAGACAGAGGGAGACTCTGCCTCAAAAAAAAAAAAAAAAAGGAGGTTCCAGACAGCAGAACTCATGGAGGTCCCTGGAGGGTGGCATGCCCAGGGAGGGCATGGAAGCTCCGCGCCCCTTCCCCCATACCTCGCCCTATTCGACTCTTCATATTAAAAAATCCTTCAAGTCAAGAAGAATACAAGGAACTGAGAGGAGTTAGGAAAAATATAAGGGCCATGTACTCGACCCCCAACCCCTACTCTCGGTGGGTGTGGGTGATAGGAACTTTATGTCTGGAGATCTAAGAGATGTCTGGAGATCTAAGAGTAGCATGAACTTCTGCTCTGCTTCTCTTCTAGAATTTTAAGAAGGTGGTAGACTGGCAGATGTGACCTGCCATCACACAAGAAGAATGGAAGAGATGGTAGCACACTGAGATTTGTTGGAGACCCCTAGGAAATTACCCTTCAGTTTCCTGTGACTCCTAAGTGATGGAGAAGGGCTAAAAGTTCTTGTGGGCAAGGAGAGAGGGAAGGAGCAGAAACTGGTGATGGTACATAAATTATACAAGGAGAACTGGGTGTGCTTGCATTATTATTTTTAATGTTTAGATAATCAATGTACATTCTTGCTAAGTCAAGCACGGTGGCCCATACCTGTAATCCAGCACTTTGGGAGGCAGAAGCAAGAGGATCATTTGAGGCCAGGAGTGCAAGACCAGCCTGGCCAACATGGCGAAACCCCATCTCCACTAAAAATATAAAAATTAGCTGGGCATGGTGGTGGACACCTATAATCCCAGCTACTTGGAGGCTGAGCAGGAAAATCGCTTGAACTTGGTAGGCGGAGGCTGCAGTAAGCCAAGATTGTGCCACTGCACTCCAGCCTGGACAAAACAGCAAGACTCTGTCTCAAAGGCAAAAAACAAAAAAACTCTTTGCTATACATAGTTTTGTTATTTTTATTTTTAAGGAAACTGTATTTCTGAAAGTAGCATTTGAAGAGAAGTTTATTATAGGTTACTGACAAAGTCAATCTATCAGTTAATATATATAACAATCATTTTTTTTTTTTTTTTTAAGAAAGAAAGAGGCCAGGCCTGGTGGCTCATGCCTGTAATCCCAGCACTTTAGGAGGCCGAGGTGGGCAGATCACAAGGTCAGGAGCTCAAGAACAGCCTGACCAACATGGTGAAACCCTGTCTCTACTAAAAATACAAAAATTAGCCGGGCGTGGGGGCGCCCACCTGTAATCCCAGCTACTCGGGAGGCTGGGGCAGGAGAATCGCTTGAACCCACGAAGTGGAGGTTGCAGTGAGCCAAGAAGATCTAAAACCAATAACCTAAGTGTACAGCTTAGTGAGCTAGAAAAAGAAGATCAAACTAAATCCAAAGCTAACAGAGAGAAGAAAATAATAAAATTTAGAGTGAGGATAAGAAAATGGGGACTAAGGCCGGGCGCGGTGGCTCAAGCCTGTAATCCCAGCACTTTGGGAGGCCGAGACCGGTGGATCACAAGGTCAGGAGATCAAGACAATCCTGGCTAACACGGTGAAACCCCGTCTCTACTAAAAAATACAAAAAACTAGCCGGGCGAGGTGGCGGGCGCCTGTAGTCCCAGCTACACGGGAGGCTAAGGCAGGAGAATGGTGGGAACCTGGGAGGCAGAGCTTGCAGTGAGCTGAGATCTGGCCACTGCGCTGAAGCCTGGGTGACAGAGCCAGACTCCGCCTCAAAAAAAAAAAAAAAAAAAAGAAAATGAGGACTAAAAATACAATGGAAAAAAATCTATGAAACCAAAAGTTGGTTCTCTGAAAAGATCAACAAGGGCCGGGTGCGATGGCTCACGCCTGTAATCCCAGCACTTTGGGAGGCTGAGACTGGCAGATCACGAGGTCAGGAGATCGAGATCATCCTGGCTAACACAGTGATAACCCTGTCTCTACTAAAAATACAAAAAAATAGCCGGGTGCAGTGGTGGGCGCCTGTAGTCCCAGCTACTCAGGAGGCTGAGGCAGAAGAATGGTGTGAACCCGGGAGGCAGAGCTTGCAGTAAGCCGAGATCGCACCACCACTGCACTCCAGCCTGGGCGACAAAGCAGGACTCCATCTCAAAAAAAAAAAAAAGAAGATCAACAAAAGTGACAAATCTTTTTGGTTAAACTACAAAAAAAATGAGAGAAGACTCAATTACTAAAACCAGAAATGAAGGAGGGGCTGTAACTAATGACTAAAAATATGACATAAGTTAAAAGGACCATAAGAAAATACAATAAACTGTGCCCTAACAAATTAGGTAATTTAGATGAAGTGAACAAATTCCTAGAAACACAAACCATCAAACACAAGAAGAAATAGAAAATCTGAATAGACAAGCAAGGCGATCAAAACAGGATTTGAAAAAACCTTCCAATAAAAAAAGGCCAAGAATCAGATAGCTTCACTGGTAAAGCAAACATTTAAAAGAAGAAATAAACCGGGTGCAGTGGTTCATGCCTGTAATCCCAGCACTTTGGGAGGCTGAGGTGGGCGGATCACTTGAGGTCAAGCGTTCAAGACCAGCCTGGCCAACATGGCAAAACCCCATCTCTACTAATAATACAAAAATTAGCCTGGTATGGTGGCAGGTGCCTGTAATCCCAGCTACTCAGGAGGCTGAGGCAGGAGAATTGCTTGAACCTGGGAGGTGGAGGTTGCAGGGAGCTGACATTGCACCACTGCACTCCAGCCAGGGTGACAGAGTAAGACTCCTGTTTCAAAATAATAATAATAATAATAATAATACCAATTCTCCTCAAACTCTTCCAAAAAAACAAAAGAGAGAACATTTCCAAACTTAATATATGGGGCTAGGATTAGCCTGATACCCGAGGCAGACAAAGATACTACAAAGAAAGAAAAATAAACCGGGCGTGGTGGCTCACGCCTGTAATCCCAGCACTTTGGGAGGCCAACGTGGAGTTTGAGACCAGCCTGGTCAGCATGGTGAAACCCTTCTCTACAAAAATTACAAAAATTAGCCAGGTGTGGTGGTGGGCGCCTGTAATCCCAGCTACTCAGGAGGCTGAGACAGGAGAATCGCTTGAACCCAGGAGGTAGAGGTTGCAGTGAGCTGAGATCTCGCTATTGCACTCCAGCCAGGGCAACAAAGAGGAAAACTCCATCTCAAAAATGAAAGAAAAAATACAATTGAATATTCCTATGAAAACAGATGTAGAAATCCTCAATAAAATACTAGGAAACCAAATTGAGCAGCATATGAAAGGATTATACACCATGACCAAGTGGGATTTATCCCCATAATGCAAGGATGGCTCAACATTTGAAAATCAATCCATGTAATATACCAAATTAATAGAATGAAGGAAAGTAACCACATGATGATTTTATGTATTTATTTACTTTTTTTTTGGAGACTCAGTCTCACTCTGTCGCCCAGGCTGGAGTGCAGTTGCGCAATCTCGGCTCACTGCAACCTCTGCCTCCCAGGTTCAAGAGATTCTCCTGCCTCAGCCTCCCAAGTAACTGGGATTACAGGCGTGTGTCACCACACCCGACTAATTTTTTTTTTTTGGGAGAGATGGGGTTTCACCATGTTGGCCAGGCTGGTCTTGAACTCCTGGTCTCAAGTGATCTGCCCACCTCAGTCTCCCAAAGTGCTGGGATCACAGGCGTGAGCCACCGTGCCTGGCCTATTTTAATTGATGTAGAAAAAGCATCTGACAAAAACTAAAACATTTTCATGATAAAAACACTCGATAAACTAGGAACAGAAGTGAATTTCCAGCCAGGTCTGCCGGCTCACGCCATAATCCCAGCACTTTGGGAAGCCAAGGCAGGCAGATCACCTGAGGTCAGGAGTTCGAGATCAGCCTGGCCAATATGGTGAAACCCTGTCTGTACCAAAAACACAAAAATTGGCTAGTCGTGGTGGCGGGCACCTGTAGTCCCAGGTACTAGGGAGGCTGAGGCAGGAGAATTGCTTGAACCCAGGAGGCAGAGGTTGCAGTGAGCTGAGATCACATCACTCCAGCCTGGGCATCACAGAAAGACTCTGTTTCAAAAAAAAAAAAAAAAAAGACCAAAAAGAAGTGAAGTTCCTCAACACAATAAAGTCCATATATAAAAACATACAGCTAACATCATACACCCACACATCATACATTTCACAGACTGGTAAAAGGCTGAAAGCTTTCCCCCTAAGATCAGGAACAAGACAAGGATGCACACTTCGACCATTTCCATTCAATACAGTACTAGAAGTTCTAGCCAGAGGAATTAGACAGAAAAAGAAATAAGTATCCAAGTTGGAAAAAAACCTGTAAGACTATTTCTGTTTGCAGATAACACAAACTTAAATATAGAAAACCCTAAAGAATCCAAACAGACCGCGTGCAGTAGCTCATGCCTGTAATCCCAGCACTTTGGGAGGCCAAGGTGGCAAGATTGTTTGAGGCGAGGAGTTTGAGACCAGCCTGGGCAACTTAGTGGAACCCTGTATCGACACAAAAAATGCAAAAATTAGCCAGGCATGGAAGAGCACGTCTGTAGTCCCAGCTACTTGGGAGACTGGGGCAGGAGAATCAATTGAGCCCGGGAGGTCAAGGCTGCAGTAAGCTGTGATCATGCCACTGCACTCCAACCTGTGTGTCAGAGACCCTGTCTCAAAAAAAAAAAAAAGAATAAAATTGGAAAAATTAACTCAAAATGGACCAAAGACCCTGGGTGCAGTGGCTCATGCCTATAATTCTAACACTTTGGGAGGACAAGGCAGGAGGACTGCTTGAACTCACAAGTTCAAGACCAGCCTGGGCAACATGGTGAAATTCCATCTCTACAAAAAGTACAAAAATTAGCCAGGTGTGCTGGCATGCATTTGTAGTCCCACCTACTTGGGAGGCTGAGGCGGGAAGATCACTTGAGCTTGGGGAGGTCGAGGCTGCAGTAAGTAGCCATTAAACTCCAGCCTGGGTGACAGAGTGAGACCCTGTCTCAAAAAAAAAAAAAAAAAAAACCAATAGGCTAAAGACCTAAATTTACGAGCTAAAGGTATGAAACTCTCGGAAGGAAACACGGGGCAAATTTTCATGCACGGATTTGGCAATGGTTCCTTAAAAATGATACCAAAAGCATAAACCACAGAAGAAAAAATAGATAAATTTGACTTCATTAAAATTCCATTTCTAGGGAGGGCTGGATTACAGCAGGTACTGGGAGACTACATAATCACTTGCCCCCTCCCTGGCACTGCTGCCCCCTGGAAGGTCTGCCTTCAGTTCAAAAAAAAAAAAAAAAAAAAAAAGATCTTTCTGGCCACATTAAAAAAGAAAATTTAAAAATTGTATGCATCAAAAGACACTAATTACTAAAGTGAAAAGACAACCCATAAAATGAGAGAAAGTATTTGCAAATCACGTAGCCAATGAGGGGGTTAATATCCAGAATCTATAAAAGAACTCGTACAACCCAACAACACAAACAACCCAACTTTAAAATGGGCAAAGGAGGTTGGGTGCAATGGCTCACGCCTGGAAACTCAGGACTCTGAGAGGCTGAGGCAGGAAGATGGCTTGAGTCCAGGACCAGCCTGGGTAAACACACTATGATACCTTGTTTCTATAATAACTGGGCAAGGCCAGGCCTGGTGGCCCACTTCAGGTCAGGAGTTCAAGACCAGCCTGGTCAACATGGTGAAATCCTGCCTCTACTAAAAAAAAGATACAAAAATTAGCTGAGCATAATGGTGTGCGCCTGTAGTCCCAGCTACTCCAGAGGCTGAAGTAGGAGAATCACTTGAACCCGGAAGGTGGGCTGGGAGCAGTGGCTCACACCTGTAATCCCAGCACTTTCAGAGGCTGAGGCAGGTGGATCACAAGGTCAGGAGATCGAGACCATCCTGGCTAACATGGTGAAACCCTGTCTCTACTAAAAAATACAAAAATTAGGTGGGCGTGGTGGCGGGCACCTGTAGTCCCAGCTACTTGGGAGGCTGAGGCAGGAGAATGGCGTGAACCCCAGAGGCGGAGCTTGCAGTGAGCCGAGATTGCGCCGCTGCACTCCAGCCTGGGCAACAGAGCAAGACTCCATGTCAAAAAAAAAAAAAAGAAAAAAAAAAGGCAGAAGTGCAATAGGCCCAGCAATTCCACACCTAGGTATACTGATAAGAGAACTGAAAGTGGATTCACAGCAGTATTATTCACAATAGCCAAGCGGTATGAACAACCTAAGAGTTCATTCACAGATGACTGGATAAGCCAAATGTGGTATGTACACACAGTGGAAGATGTGGCCAAAGGAGGAATGAAATTCTGACACAATCTACAATGTAGATGAACCTTGAAGACATCATGCTCAGTGAAGAAACCAGAGCCTTCCAACAGAGGGAGGGGGAGGGGGTCTGCCCACCTGACAGAGGTGAGGGAGAGGCGTCCACGTCCCTCTGCACCAGCTCAGCAGGTGGGAGCTCTACCTTATCCTCTTCAGGCCCCCACCGGCTCTTCCGCTTCCTCTTCACGGTAGCTGCGGAGGCTGGCTTCCCAGGGGCAGCTGGAGCAGGGATGACGGTGGGCATAGGCGTGGATGAGGCGGGGCAAGTGGTGGCTGGGGGTAAGGACCCTGACAGGGCTTCAGGAGGGGACTTGCGCTTCAGGCCGGGGTCGGGTGCTGTGAGGCTGCCTGTGGAGCCGGCCTTGGCTTTCCGGAACTCCTCCAGCTTCTGTCGGTAGTACTTGTACCCTTGGCTGTTGGGCTCGTAAAGAAAGCTGCAAAGGAGAGTTGGGGGGTGCATTGTCAGCTGGGCCCGAGGCCCTGTACCTGATTCTGGGCAGGAGCAGTTCTGGCCTTGAGTGCCCACGTTGGCCAGGGTCATGTCATGATCACCGTCTCCACCACAACCTCCTGCCCTGCCAGGCCTCCTGGCAGTGGCTTCTGATTATGGTGGCCTGATGCCCTTCCTTTGAACTGTGGGTCACTCCAATCCTCACCCTGTATTTATCAGGCACCCATCAAACTGTCATTGTTTACCCTGCTACAAAGGGAAAGGGCAGGGACCCTCACACCCTTCCCCAGGGCCTGGGAAAGGCGAGACATTCACACCAAGAAATCTGAGATTGTGGGGAGACACCAGACATGAGACAGGGCAGAGGGACTTGTCTTGATCCCAATGGCCTCTCAAATGCATCTTTGAGACACTGAATATCAGAACAGAACAAGTAGCTGATTTTCACTTCCTATGGGGGCAGGCAGCCTCAGGGCAGTGTGGCTTCCAGTAAGGCCAGGAGCACAGGTCTTCTCAGTCCCTACCCAGCCTGAGGAACAGAGCAGGTGGCGCTGGTTCACAGCTGGGTTCCGCACCTACTGGCGCCTCTCAGACTGTACACATCGCCAGTCCACAGGACTTTTTTTTTTTTTTTTTTTGAGACAGAGTGTCGCTCTGTTGCCCAGGCTGGAGTGCAGTGGCGTGATCTCGGCTCACTGCAAGCTCCGCCTCCTGGGTTCACGCCATTCTCCTGCCTCAGCCTCTTGAGTAGCTGGGACTACAGGAGCCTGCCACCATGCCCGGCTAATTTTTTGTATTTTTAGTAGAGACGAGGTTTCACCGCGTTAGCCAGGATGGTTTCGATCTCCTGACCTCGTGATTCACCTGCCTCGGCCTCCCAAAGTGCTGGGATTACAGGCGTGAGCCACCACGCCCAGCCACAAGACTGTCTTTGAGGTCTATGCTAAAAGGAAGAGTCATGGCCAAGTTCCACATGGCAGAACACTGGGAGAGAACCGAACACGTGTGCAGCCCTGAACGCATGTTACAGTGCTGAACAACATGGGGCTGGACCTGCACTTGTGAATCTGGAGGGATGGTCACTGCACCAAGGCATGCTACTAATGTGAACTAAAGGGTCAAGCATGCTGTGAAGTCCTTTTGTGTAAGACAGAGACCAGGCGCAGTGGCTCACGCCTGTAATCCTAGCTCTTTGGGAGGCCGAGGTGGGCAGATCACCTGAGGTCAGGAGTTCGTGACCAGCCTGGCCAACATGACGAAACCCCATCTGTACTAAAAATACAAAAATCAGCTGGGCCTGGTGGCATGCGCCTGTAGTCCCAACTGCTCAGGAGGCTGAGGCAGGAGAATCGCTCGAACCTGGGAAGCGGAGGTTGCAGTGAGCCAAGATTGGGTCACTGCACTCCAGCTTAGACGACAGAGTGAGGCTCCATCTCAAAAAACTACGATAAATAAATAAATAGTGAACCAGCAGCAAGAGACCCCTTAGACAATTTCTACGTGAGCCTGTGTGTCTACGGCCCTGCTAATATCCGGTACCTCAGGAGGGTGGGACAGAAGGACAGGAGACAGCAGCATCTTCTCTGTAATCCTGGGTCATGGTACAAGTGTGACTCAGTGAGGGACATTTGTACAAATTAAGAGGTAAAAGCCACAACTGTTCAGGAGGGAAGGGAACAGTTGGTCAGATTTGGAAAAGATACTTGACAGCCGGGTGAGTTCAGACACAGATTTGAGGCCAAGCTGTGGAGGCTCACTTGCCAAGGCTAAGCGGGCGTGGGGGTGTGGGGGCACCTTCCTGGCCTCAGCTGGTGCTTCACCCTGAATGTCCTCCAGGATGGCCCAAGGATGCATCACAGTCCCCTGGAGGGTCTGCCCGTCTTGGGGAGGAGGTTACAATGGCACCCAATGGTGGACCCCCATGAGAGGGAGAAAGTGGAGACCCCCCCACCCCATCTAGAACAGGGCTGGGTGCACCACTAAGGCTCCCCTCTGGTGGAACTAATCCCACCCTGAGTCCAGTGATAACCACTGTTAAGGTGTTTCCTGTCAGTTTCAACAAAGATTTACCTTAATAAATCTTAATAGAGCTGTGATCCTATTTTACATATCCCAGTTTTTAAAAAAATTTCTGCCTGAAGCTGATGACATAAGCCTTTCCTGTTAGAAGAGTGGAAGCATGTTCACTGACTGACCTTGCCTCAGTTTCCTCATGCTGGGCTGCTGGCTCACATGGGTGCCTTCTGAAGGCGGCGTACTCCACTGGGGAGATGCGCTGATTTAGCCCACAGAGGCTGGACACTGTGTCACTGACTTTTCTTTTTTTTTTTTTGAGATGGAGTCTCGCTATTGCCCAGGCTGGTGTGTAGAGGCGTGATCTCGGCTCACTGCAAGCTCTGCCTCCCGGATTCAGACCATTCTCCTGCCTCAACCTCCCGACTAGCTGGGACTACAGGCGCCCACCACCCACACCTGGCTTTTTTTTTTTTTTGTATTTTTTAGTAGAGACGGGGTTTCACCATATGTTAGCCAGGATGGTCTTGATCTCCTGACCTCGTGATCTGCCTGCCTCAGCCTCCCAAAGTGCTGGAATTACAGGCGTGAGCCACCACGCCCAGCCTACTGACTTTTCATTACTATAGCTGATGCTCTATTGACATGATTTCCAGGATGTATCTCAGAAATGCGAGAATGACTAGTCCAAGGGATGGGCGTTTCCAGCTTTTCATTTTTATTTGTTTGTCTGTTTTTCAAGACAGAGTCTTGCTTTTGTTGCCCAGGCTGGAGCGCAGTGGCGTGATCTCGGCTCACCGCAACCTCCACCTCCCGGGTTCAAGCCATTCTCCTGCCTCAGCCTCCTGAGTAGCTGGGATTACAGGCATGTGCCACCACACCTGGCTAATTTTGTATTTTTAGTAGAGATGGGGTTTCTCCACGTTGGTGAGGCTGGTCTTGAACTCTCGACCTCAGGTGATCCACCTGCCTCGGCCTCCCAAAGTGCTGGGATTACATGTGTGAACCACCACGCCCGGCCTCATTTTTTATTTTTTGAGATGGAGTCTTGCTCCGTCACCCAGGCTGGAGTGCAATGGCACGATCTCGGCTGCCTCTGCCTCCTGGGTTCAAGCGATTTTCCTGCCTCAGCCTCCCAAGTAGCTGGGATTATAGGCGCACGCCACCATGCCCAATAAATTTTTATATTTTTAGTAGAGATGGGGTTTCGCCATGTTGGCCAGGCTGTTCTCGAACTCCTGACATCAGGTGATCCACCTGCCTCGGCCTCCCAAAGTGCTGGGATTATAGGCGTGAACCACCACACCAGGCCTCCAGCTTCTTTATAGCCATGCAGTTGGTTAAGAATTGTTTCCCAAAGTGGCTGGGGTGTGCCTGGCCCACAGGCGTGACAGGGAAGGGCCAGGAGTGGCCACATGAGGTGGCTGTTAGATTTGGGGGTGAGGGGAGGTCTGCCAACCACGTGGGTCGAACCAGCATTTCTGTGCTTTGGGGCTGCCTCATATCTGACCCTACATGGAGATTAAACACAGGCGCAAACCTGCATGCCCTGCAGGGGCCTGAATACCTGGTCGTCCCCCCTGACCCGCCCAGTTCTTTCCTGGTCTGGCTATAGTTCTGCAGTGAGTGTGGGGACGAGTTTCCTTCAGCCTCAACTCCTCTGGCTGCCCAGGGTACCCACCCCAGGCAACCTCAACCAGCCTGGCCTCCCCAACAGCCACACCTGACAAGCTGGGCGCCTGTCAGCAATACCCTGGAACAGAAAGGACACACAGGATGGCCGGGGCCACCTGCACCAATAGCATCTCTCAGTTCTGACATCTGGGGAGAGGCTAGGCTGCAGCGACTGGGCCCTGGACCCCTCTGACCAGGCAGAGCCACCAGGCTCTGGGCCTTGGACAGAATTCCATATCCTTGCCTGCTTCTCCTTTGAAAAGGTTTCACAGTCAGTGTCTACCTACAATGACAGCAAACTAGGTTTCTTGTTTATATAGCCTTAATCAGGCAAATGAAGGAAAGACACAATGACTTGGAGGAGACTAGTGACCTAACCTTGAGGTGTGGCCAACAACTCAATGGTCCCCAGGGCAAGTCCCAGATTCAGGACACCTGGGGGGCGCTCCGGTCCCAGGCAGATCCCTCTCCTGAACTCCAGGCCCAAACAATCCATGACCCCAACACAGGCTCCCAGACACAGAGGTACCAGACTGGGGCACACCTGAATTCCCAGCAGCCCCTCTCCCTGTCCCCATCCACTGGGTCAGCTGAGCCTTGACCCTCCCTGTTCCCAGCCCCCACGTTCCCTCAGTCCCATCTCCCAAGGGTGGCCCACTGCCCTCGTCTGCCTGGACCTGGCCTGGCCATGTCTGCCCACCCTCCACGATCTTGGCCAGTGACCACAAAAAGCACAGTTGCCCCATCTGTGATGAAGTCTGCTGAATCAACCAGCCCAGAGAGCTGCTGCTCCAGGACTTTGTCATGTGCTGTCACACCTCCTCAATGACTGAGTCGGGGCTTGTGTAATCTCATGGGCACGTCACCCCCACATCCCCCAGGCACCCACCCGCCTCCCCGGGCACAGAGCAAGTGCCAAACCCACCCAATGAATTGATGAGCCAGTGAACATAGACCCAGCCACTGGGGCTAGGGTGCGACCGCATGGCGGGGGATGGCAGGGAGGCTAGGCTGCTTGTCATGCACCCACCCTTCTGTGGAACTCACATATAGGCTGGGTGTTCCCCCCTATCGATTCTAAAGTTCCCCATTCCCTGCCACTTCCCTCGTCATAAAGGGGAGACCCTGAGAACGTACACAACATAAACACTACTGTGAATTTCCACTTGAGAGCCTGACCTGCCCCTGGTCAAGGGCTGCTGTGTGTCCCAAAGGCAACTGGGCAAGTGCTAGAGACTTTCTCCATGAGGTACCTAAAAGACACAAAGGCCCCAAAGGCCCCGTGCACCTGCCTCAGAGACCACCCAGGGGTGCTGGTGTGCGTGTGGGACATGCCTATGGGGAGGCAGAGCCAGGCTCTGGGGTCAGAGACTCTTAGACCTGCCAGCGTCTCACAGTGGGACCCCAGCAAGTGGCTGGACTCTGCTGATCCAGTGTCCTCCCCTGCAGGGGGGCTGTGGCCAAGATGACGGTCACCTCCCTGGCAGGGCTCCCCTTACCTGAATGCCTGGTTCTCACGGTTGTTCTGGAGGGCAATGGTTTCCACCTCGGGACCCCCGTCCGCTATGAACCTGGCCAACTTTTCTGCAAGGTTCTTGACCTCTTCGTCCTCTGGGGGTGAAACTTTAAGCAGGCTGTCAGTACTGGGCTCAACTCACCACACCCAACAGCCTAATTTCTGCTAAGAACCCCAAGGGCAACAAGTGGGGTTTGTTTTAGGAATGATGCAAAGAGAAACAGGCAAATGGGAATCAGATTACTGCACTGGGACCAGACGCCAGAGTTCATAACACACCTCCAGCCCCCGCCCCCTGCCCCCCCAACCCCGTCCAACAAGGGAGGTCAAGAGGGCCTGGGACACGAGCCGGGACAAAGGATCCAAACGTGACAGCAGGTCTGGGTGGGGTAGGAGGGGAGATGGGAGCACCCCAGGTCACATGGCTGGGGGGTGCTGTTGGGCCTCCTCTCCTGGGGAGAGGCTCAGGGCACAGAGCCACAGGGAACACAAGGAACAAACCTCTGCAGCCTGTGCTTGGCCTGAACATCAATCCCCCCCACCCACTAACACTTGGCTGGGATTTTATGTCATCACAGTCGAAGACCAGCCAGTATTTCCCCTTCCCTTGAAATTCACCCCATCCGAATTGCATCAGCTGACAGTGTCTGTCCCCCAGGTCCTCAGCCGTACACTACACTTGCCTTGCCCTGTCCTCAGTGCCCAGAAGGAAGCTGGGGCTGATTAACACTTGTTAACGTAACAAAGAACCAACAAGCAAAAGCCCCCTCTACCCAGGGTACTGCCCTGAACTGATTTCCCAGGAGTGACCTCGATCTCCAAGAGCACCCACGTACCCCACACATGTGGCCTGACACTCAGGCTTCACCAGGTCCTTGGAGCACTGAGGGGGAAGGTGGTGTCAGACCCATTCCCAGAGTGACCCCAGATGCCTGGGAGAATACAGACCTCAACCACCAGTGCCACACAGTGCCACTCCAGCGCCTCCAGGAACCCCGATTCCACACTGGGGCACGGTATGTCCACAGGCCTCCCCAGAACCTCCCGCCCACTCTGTCCACCTACCTTTCTGAGAGGCTGCCTGTGACTTCTGTGCTTCCTTTCTTATCTCAGCCACCTTCTTCCTGTAGTAGAGGAATTCCCTGCTATTCTTATCGTGCAAAAATCTGGAGATGAGGAAGTTTGCAGAAGAGAGGGGAAAATGAGTATCTGTGACAGGCGTATCCCTGCAGCTTCTATTGCACAAAAAAAGGCAGGCTGGCGAGCAGCGACCCAAAAGCAAGTCTCCGTGCCACATGGGAGCCACTCGTCACTTTTAGTGAGAATCAGAAAACGCTCGGAACAGTATCCGGCCCACGCTAGCAAGCAACCAGCCCCGCACGTGCAACTGTGCAGCAAATTCATTCAACAGCACGGCCTTCCCTTCCCCGGAGATACTCACGCAAATGCTGGGTTATCCTTGTAGTCCTCCATAGCTACTTTTTCTAACTCGGGGCCTCCTTCTGCCACAAAGCGGGCCAATTTCTCTATCACTTTCCGAGTCTCGGCTCCCTCTGGGGGTGAAACTTTAAGGAGGCTGTCAGTACTGGGGTTCAACTCACACACCCCACAGTCAATAGGCACACTCTCTCTACGGACCACAACGACAGAGGGGGTGGGGGGAGAAGAGTGTGAGATGCAGGAGGCTGTCAGGCGTCCCGAGTCCAGGCATAAAACACCATGATGAGGGGGGAGTTGGTCTCACTGTCTTGGTGAGACACACTGGGTGGGAGAGAAGTGTGTGAGGCTGTGGTGAGCTCCAGGCGGGAAGCTAGCAGAAAATATATCCAGCTTCCCCTGGTTGTTGGGGGGGAAATGCTTAATTCTTTTCTTTCTTTACCAGTTTTCAGCATAACACATCGGTTCCCTTTCATCCTTCAAAGATGACACATCCTTTTTTTAAAAATACCATTATGAGCTCTGATTTAAACACACTGGGTGGGTTTCGATCCATGGCAATTAGTGTCATAGAAGCTCTGCAGCCGGTGGAGCCTCTTCAAGCTGGCTCCTGTGGGCTCTGGACATGGCCCCAGGAGTCTCTGATGGCCTCCTTGCCATCTGCCGGGACAGGGCGCTCCAAGATCATCTCATACACTTCCTGCCCAGACCCAGAGCCAGCCACTTCTCCAAGAAGTCGGTTTCCATGAGAAACTGCGTCTCCAGACCAGCATCTGGGCGCTAGGGATGCTCAATGCCACGGGCTTAATCATTATCTCGGGGCCTTTTCAGTGAACAGAGCTATAAAGATATATTTTTATATATGGATTAGCCTCCCCACTGAGCCACGTGGAACCTGCTTTTGCATTTTTTCCCTGGCTTGTTTCCGAGGCTGAGTTTGTCAGCTACTACACAGATCGCAGCCCTTGTAGGAGATGCACAGGAGAAATTTCTCACTGCCAGCAAGTACCTGGCAACTGGGCAACATGCCAGACCTGCGGCTAATCTTATTCCCCTTGTTGCTTGGGCTGCTGGGAATCGGGGAGAGGTGGGGAGTGTGTGGCCCAGCGAGGGCCGCTGTGAGGTCCCAAGGGCATTCCATGACCATCTTTCACTCTAGGTCGCCCTCCTGCCACGGGCCCAGCAACAATCCTGACCTGGTTGCTGTTTACAGGAACAGGTGGGTTTCTCAGGCCACGCAGACAGTGGGCCATAATGAGCTTCAATTCAAGGGCCTCGAGACGCCCGATACCCCTTGTACTGCAGCAGTTCCCAACAGGGTACCCTTGGAGCTGTTGGGGAACCTCTCTAAGGAAAGGACACACACCAGCTCCATTCTGACTAATGGCCCGGGGGCCAGGCTGGCCTCTGATCTGCTCGGACACACAGCCAGAAGCAAGGGGTCTCAAAGCTGTCATGGCACAACTCCACGGTCGCTTCAGTCTGTGCTGTCAGGGTGACGTGACCTCACCAGCCAGCCCTCCACGCAGTTCAGGTGTCACGGGGCCTCATTCTGAATGTGGATGGGGCTAGACTTGCTAGCAATGCTGTCACCACAGCCACCCCCTTTGCCCTCCTACGGTGGGGGATCTGGACAAGCTCGCCCATGACCAGTGACCGTCCTTTCCCAGGAATAGGAGAGAGCACCCTCCAACCTGCGGCTCATACCTCTGGCCTAAACTCGGGGGACAGGTAACCCATGGTTGGGGCAGTGCTTCGGGCCTCCAGGGCTCAGCTGAAGAGCCCTAGAAGCTCCTCCAAGAAGGTATGTGAGGATGCCCTTTTGGAGCATATGCGAGAAGGGCGTGCGCCCCTGCCCTGGCTGGGTAAGCCGCTGTGTGAGTGGAAGATGGATCCTGCTGCTCCCAAGATGAAGCCCACGCGCTGATGCCCAGCAACACCCCAGCCCTGCCCCTCACCCTCCTTTGCTCTCCTCACCCCAGAGGGCCCAAGGCTCAGCTCGGAGACCTGGTGGCTGCAACTCAACCCAAAGCACCCACGCCCCCGGCAGCATTTGCCCTGCCCACCACAGATCCCACCTGCTAGAGCACGGGCACTGGTGGTGGGGGAGCAGCAGCTCCCACAACTTACCTTTGATCTCTAGCCACTGCTCATAGTCCTCCTCCTCGTCCTCATCGGGGGACTGGAAGACACTTGGGCGGTGTGCCACGGGCAGCTGCTTGGCGTGGGAGTAGCTCTTCATGGGGCCTGGCAGGCTGGTCAGCCCCAGGCCTGTCCGCCTGCTGATGAGCAGGGACCTCTTCCCGGCACTGGGGGTGGGTGTGCTGGGAGGGGCGCTGGGAGCACTGGGTGGGGCATCTGGTATAGAAGGAAGGATATGCACACTCAGGGTGCAGGGTACCTCTCCCGGCTTCCGACCTAACCCAAGTGCTGTGGGCCCTGGGGAAGCTGGGTCCTTGACTTCCAGAACTCAGGGGCTCAGAGGAGGCCACCCTGATTTTACAGATGGGGACAGTGAGGCAGAGAGCAAAAGGACTCATTGTAGTTCCCCAGCCAGAAGAAAAGAAGCCTGGCGCTCTGCAGGGAGCCATTCTGGCTGGAGGCATCTCAATTGCGCTGCACCCACAGGCTGGGACAGTTCTGGGGACAGAACATCAGTTCTGCCGGGTAAGACCCGAGTCCCCGAATCCCAGTTTACAACCATTCCCTTGGAGGTCTGTGGCCAGGCTGACTGGCCAGGGCCAGACTACTGGGTGTTCTCACCCTGAGACCTGATGGGGAAGGGACTCAAACCAGCCCCAGCCTTCCTCATTCGAGGATGAATTTGGCCTTGGGTTAACATTTCTTAGCTGTTCCCTAGGAAACCTGACAAAGGTCGAGGACCAGCTGTCTCACCAGTAACAACGGGCTCTGGTCACTAAATCCCAAAATCAAGAGACGTGGGCAGAAGCTCCGTGGGTGACGATTTATCCACGTGGCCTGTCACACTGCACACCTGTAGGCAACCAACCTATAGACAGGGGTCCCATTCTTTGCACAGGCATTGCTACCGCTGGGGAAGGCTGGGAATCCCCTGGGGCACTGACAAGGGGTCCAGGTGCAAACCTGGAGACCAGCCATTCTAGCCCACACCTTGCTGTCTAGAGGACCCACAGTGCAGAAGCACCCACAGCAAAGCAGGGGATGGGGCAGGGCTGGTGTGTGACAGCTTCAGGAAGAGCCCTGAGTCCGGTGGGGAGCAGCATCATGAAATTGGCCAGCTCACCACCCTGAGAACAGGACTAGGGCCCCCGGATCATTAGATAGAGGCTGGCTCTGCACTTGGGGGCCTCATCTTTTTTTTAGTGACAGGGTCTCACTCTGTCACCCAGGCTGAAGTGCAGTGGTGCAATCATGGTTCACTGCAGCCTCGACCTCCTGAACTCCTGGGCTCAAGCAATCCTCCCGGCTCAGCCTCCAGAGTAGCTGGGGCTACAGGTGCCCACCACCATGACTGGCTAATTTTATTTTTATTTTTTTGCAGAGATGGGTTCTTGCTAGGTTGTCCAGGCTGGCGATCTCCTGACCTCGTGATCCGCTCGTCTCAGCCGCCCAAAGGGCTGGGATTACAGGTTTGAGCCATCTCCGCCTCCCAGGCCCAAAAGCTATCCACCCATCTCAGCCTCCCAAGTACTTGGGGCTAAAAGCATGCACCGCCATGCCTGGCTAATTGTATTTTTTTTTGTAGAGAGATTTAGCCACGTTGCCCAGGCTGGTCTTGAATTCCCAAGCTCAAGCGATCCTGTCCCCTTCGGCCTCCCAAAGTGCTAGGATTACAGGCATGAGCCACCGCACCCAGCCGACATCTATGAGTTCTGAGAGAAGAAAACACGACAAACAGAGGTAGAAAGAGGTGTCCCTCCAGAGGATTGAGAGCACAGGCGTCGTCTGCTTGTACGGAGCAAGGGACATGGCAGGCACTAAGTCCACATTCCCTGGCACACGGGGTGGTACCCAATGAACACTAGTGCCCCAGTGGTCACTGTTGGGTGCCCCCAGCTGCCTGCCCACCCGGCACCTCAGCAGTAGCAGTCCTCAGAACCTGCTGTTCTCTGATGTAGCTCAGGTGTCTCAGGTCAGCCCAGTGTCCCTGCAAAGCCTGTCTGCAGAAGACCTGCTCACCCCGGCTAGCGGGTTCAAGCTGACCCAGCTTGGGGATGCCTCCAACTCCCAAAGTGGTCCCACAAGTGTGGGGAAGGCTTCATCATGGCTCCACCTGCCCCAGACTGAAATCTGACTTATCTGTCTCTGCTCCTACAGGGTAAGCACACTGAGGGCAGGGTCTATATTTGCCATCTTGGTAATTTTTTTTTTTTTTTTTTTGAGACAAAGTATCACTCTTGTCCCCCAGGCTGGAGTGCAATGGCGCCATCTCGGCTCACTGTAACCTCCAACTCCTGGGTTCAAGCGATTCTCCTGCCTCAGCCTCCTGAGTAGCTGGGATTACAGGCGCCTGCCACCACGCCCAGCTAATTTTTGTGGAGATGAGATTTCACCAGGTTGGCCAGGCTGGTCTCGAACTCCTATCCTCAGGTGATCCACCCGTCTCACTTCCCAAAGTGCTGGGATTACAGGCGTGAGCCACTGCACCCAGCCTGCCCCTTTTGGTATTAATTTATGTATTTATTACTTGGTCCGGGTACAGTGGCCCCAGCCTTTAATCTCAACACTTTGGGAGGCTGAGGCAGGTGGATTGCTTGAGCTTATGAGTCCAAGACCAGCGTGACCAACATGGCGAAATCCCAACTCTACAAAAAATACAAAAATTAGCCAGGTGTGGTGGCATGACCCTGTAGCCCCAGCTGCAGGGAGGCTGAGGTGGAAGGTTTGCTTGAGCCCCAGAGGTTGAGGCTGCAGTGCACTATGATTGCACTACTGCGTTCTAATCTGAGCAAGAGTGAGGCCCTGTCTCAAAAAAACAAAAATTATTGGCTAGGCGGGGTGGCTCACGCCTGTAATCCCAGCACTCTGGGAGGCCGAGGTGGGTGGATAACGAGGTCAGGAGATGGAGACTACCCTGGCTAACATGGTGAACTCCTGTCTCTACTAAAAATAATTAATTAGCTGGGCGTGGTGGCAGGCACCTGTAGTTCCAGCTACTCAGGAGGCTGAGGCAGGAGAATGGCGTGAAACCAGGAGGCGGAGCTTGCAATGAGCTGAGATGGCGCCACTGCACTCCAGCCTGGGCGACAGAGTGAGACTCCATCTCAAAAAAAAAAAAAAAGAAAAATTTATGTATTATTTATTTATTTATGCCTTTGGTGCACGCATGTGTGGAACGAGGGCGATCTATGATTACGGGTGAGCAGAAGGAGTCTGAGGTGGGACCCGTCACTTCCCACGTGCCCAGCAACCCCAGGGGGTGATGCAAGGACAGCACCCGGGAAGGGGGGGGCTACACTCACCTGTGCTGGTCTGTGCCTTCTGCAACTTCAGAAACTGCTGCAAGAAGCTACCATCGTTGGCAAACTTGTTGGAAACACAGGAAGAGTTGTGTGCATTTGTGATTCTAGAACCAAGACAGAGGACAGAGAGGGTGAGCTGGCTAGAGAAGTAGTGAGGGCACCAGAGGACGAGGATGAGAATGAGGCCATCACCTTGCCCATCACAGTCCCTAACACACCCCAGCACTCTCACCTACAGGGACCCCAAACTAGCCCCCAGAGATTTCAGGAGACTACTGCGAAGCGTGCTCAGCAGGCTTCGGTGTGGTAAGCTGGGAACAATCTTGTTCTGATAAGAGCAATACTCCATGTATTATCTCTGCCTGAATATTAACCCTCCAGGTTCAAATGGCCCTCCAACAAGATGGTTCCTGCTCTCTCCGCACAGCACCTGTTCTCCCTTGCTAGTTAATTATCTGGGTTGTTACTGACTTACATCTGTCCTCCTGCTAGACCTTAGAGTTCTCTAAGGCAGGGCATACACGTCTCTATCTATCTATCTATCTATCTGAAATGGAGTTTCATTCTGTCATCCAGGCTGGAATGCAGTGGCGCAATCTTGGCTCACTGCGACCTCCTCCACCCAGGCTCAAGAGATTGTCATGCCTCAGCCTCCTAAGCAGCTGGGATTACAAGCATGTGCCACCACACCTGGCTAATTTTTGTATTTTTAGTAGAGATGGGGTTTCGCTCTGTTGGCTGGGCCGGTCTCAAACTTGTAACCTCAAGCGATCCTCCCACCTCATCCTCCCAAAGTGTTGGGATTACAAGTGTGAGCCATTGCGCCCGACCTATTTATTTTTAAGAGACAAGGTCTTGCTCTGTTGCCCTGGCTAAAGTGCAGAGTGTAATGGTGTGATAACAGGGACTACAAGCTTGTGCCACCATGCTTGGCTAATTTTTTTAATTTTTTTTTTTGGTAGAGGTAAGATCTTGCTATGTTGCCCAGGCTGGTCTTGAGCTCCTGGACTCAAGCAATGGTCCTCACCTCAGCCTCCCAAGTCGCTAGGACTAAAGGCATGTGACACTGTTCCTAGCCAATGCCATTTTTTGACAGGCATGAAGGGCAGCTCTGACAACAGTGTATCAGCTGTGCCCAGCTTTGATTAATATTTAACCAAATTAAATATATTTAGGCCCCTGGGTTTGCCTTTGTGTTAACTTGTTAAAAACAGATTTTTTAAAAAGTAAAACGTATACTTTGCAAAAAAAAAAAAAAAAAAAGAGGGAGAGGGTGAAGATAAAATATAAAATGCCCTGTGATTCTTCTAGCAAGATTGTTTTGGCTATTTTCTTAGAAATGTGTGTTGCCCGAAGAAATGCTTGCAGACCCCAGCTCTGAGCTGCAGGCCCACATGGATAAAGAAACACAAGCTTTGGCTAAACACAGTGGCTCATCCCTATAATCCCAGCTACTCAGGAGACTGAGGCAGAAGAATCATTTGAGCCCAGGAGTTTGAGGCTGCCGTGACATATGATCATGCCACTGCACTTCAGCCTGGGCAACAGAGTGAGATCATGTTTCTTAAAAAAAAAAAAAAAAAGTAATAGAGGCTCATTATGGAAAAAATTGAAATGTAGAAAAACTGAAATAAGTCTGGGCAACATGGAGAAAACCCCATCTCTACGAACAATACAAAAAATTAGCTGGGTGTGGTGGCATGTGCCTATAGTCCCAGCACTCCAGAGGATCACCAGAGCCCAGGAGGTCAAGGATGAAGTGGGCCGCAATCATGCCACTGCACTCCAGCCTGGGTGACGAAGTAAGACCATTTCAAAAAAACTAAAAAGAAAGGAAAAACTGAAACATAGAAAGGAATGGGAAAACCCAACAAAGTCTACCTACTTTGCAACAGCCACCATTAACACTGGTATATATCTTTATTTTGCTCTCTAAATTAGAAGTCAGAGGAAATAAGGCTGTGATCACAGCACACACTCTACTTCTTCCATTTCCTACTATAGCACACCATCCTGCTCCAATCTCAAATTCCTCACATACGCTGCTTTTTAAATCCACTTGACGTTCCACCATATGGATGTACCAATCCAATGGTGCTAAAAGCTCATGGAGTCCACAGGGCTAGCCTTTTTCCTTTAAAAAGGAAAAAGGAATAATGTTTAGTTCATTAGAACTAAAATAACCTAAATAAATCAACAAGGGGCACTGGTTAAATAAATGACAGGCCATCCACAAGGAAGATGTGGCAGCCCTGAAAAGTTGAAATTTTAGACAAGCAATCACATACAATGTTAAAGGAAAAACAAAAGGGCAAGATATAAAACTATATCTACAGTGTGGTTCTACTTACATCGAAATACATTTGAATTAAAAATTGTTAGAAAGGCTGGGTGCGGTACCTCACACCTGTAATCCCAGCACTTCGGGAGGCCAAGGCAAGCGGATCATCTGTGCTCAGAAGTTCAAGACCAGCCTGGCCAACATGACGAAAACCCGTCTCTACTAAAAATACAAAAAATTAGCCGAGCATGGTAGCGGGCCCCTGTAGTCCCAGTCACTTGGGAGGCTGAGACAGGAGAATCGCTTGAACCCAGGAAGCGAATGTTGCAGTGGACCAAGATCGTGCCACTGCACTCCAGCCTAGACGACAGAGTTAGACTTCATCTCAAATAATAAAAAAAAAATTGTTAGAAAAACACATCGGGCCAGGAGCAGTGGCTCACATCTGTAATCCTAATGCTTTGGGAGGCCAAGGTAGGAGGATCACTTGAACTCAGAAGTTTGAAACCAGCCTGGGCAACAGAGTGAGACCCCATCTCTACACAAAACTTAAAAATTAGCTGGGCATGGCAGTGGACATCTGTAGTCCCAGTTACTCAAGGGGCTGAGGTGGGAGGATAGGTTAAGTCCAGGAATTCAAGGCTGCAGTGAGCTATGATGGTGCCACCGCACTGCAGCCTGGGTGACAGAGTGAGATCCTGCCTCTGAAATGAAACAGGCCCAGCGTGGTGGCTCATGGTTGTAATCCCAGCACTTTGTGAGGCAGAGGTGTGTAGATCACCTGAGGCCAGGAGTCCAAGACCAGCCTGGTCAACATGGTGAAACCCCGCCTCTATTAAAATACAAAAAAATGGCCAGGTTCAGTGGCTTATGCCTGTAATCCTAGCACTCTGCGAGGCCGAGGTGGGAGGATCAACCTGAGGCCAGGAGTTCAAGACCAGCCTGGCCAACATGGTGAAACCCCATCTCTACTAAAATACAAAAAATAGCCGGGCATGATGGTGGGTTCCTGTAATCCCAGCTACTTGGGAGGCTGAGCAGGAGAATCGCTTGAGCCCAAGAGGCGGAGGTCGCGGTGAGCCGAGATCACAGCACTGCACTCAAGCCTGGGCAGCTAAGTGAGACTCTGTCTCCAAACAAACAAACAAGCAAAAAAATAGCCAGGCATGGTGGCGCACACTGGTAATCCCAGCTACTCCAGCGGTTGAGCAGGAGAATCACTTGAACCCAACAGGTGGAGGTTGTAGTGAGCTGAATTGGCACCACTACACTCCAGTCTTTGTGACAGAGCAAGACTCATCTCAAAAATAAATAAATAAATAAAATACACTCAACCAGTGCTTATCTCTGGGTTGCAGAGTTACGAGTGACTTAAGTTTTTTGTTTACCTCTCCTCTACTTCCTGAATTTCCTACCATGTACATGAGTTACCTTTAAAGTTTAAAAAAAAGGGTAGAAGTAATTTTATATGAAAGAGGAGGTTCAATGTTGACACTAAACAACCAAGATATTCTGGGCACCCCTCAGTTCCCGGGCCTGCCCCCATACTGACACCCTGAGAACTTCACTCAGGAGGGACCAGGAAGAGATGGGGACAAGGAAAGACAAGAAATCACATTCAGGCTGCAGAGTACAGCGAAAGGCTCCTACCTGAAAACCACTGGTAACAAATACTGGGAGATAAAAATGCTGGTTCTTGGCTAGGCACAGTGGCTCACGCCTGTAATCCCAGCACTTTGGGAGGCCAAGACAGGCGGATCACCTGAGGTCGGGAGTTTGAGACCAGCCTGACCAACATGGAGAAACCCAGTCTCTACTAAAAATACTAAATTAGCCAGGCATGGTGGTGCATGCCTGTAATCCCAGCTACCTGGGAGGCTGAGGCAGGAGAATCACTTGAACCTGGGAGGAAGAGGTTGTGGTGAGCTGAGATTGCGCCACTGCACTCCAGCCTGGGCAACAAAAAGAAAAGAAAAAAGAAACGCAAGAGCTGCTGGGTGCAGTGGCTCACACCTGTAATCCCTTTGGGAGGCCAAGGTGGGAGGATCACTTGAGTCTAAGAGATCAGGACCAACCTGGGCAACATAACAAGACCTCATCTCTACAAAAAATAGAAAAAACTTAGCCAGGCATGGTGGCATGTGCCTGTGGTCCCAGCTACTTGGGAGGCTGAGGCAGGAGAAATGCTAAAGCCCAAAAGTTCAAGGCTTCAGTGAGCCATGATCCCACCACTGCACTCCGGTCTGGGTGACAGAACAAAACCCCGTCTCAAAGAAAAAAAAAAAGAAAAGGAAAGGCTAGAACTGGGACAAGGCCTTGGGGAAGGTTGACACACACTATATTCCAGACCACAGAGGACGGGGCCTGCATCTCAGATTATCCACCTCCAGTCTGAAAATCTTGGATCTGGTCATCCTCATCACAACACCAACCCTTGATCAAAACCCTTGGTGCCATCAGTGTTTCTCAGGACCAGCAAGAGGAAACCGTTGCTGAGCTACCATCCACCTCCCATCCACTAAGGGACAGCCCCTTTGGTACAGCAGCTCAGGCTGGCCCTCCACATATGGGCTCTCTCCCCTTTCTGCTCTCTGCTGGGCAGGCCTTTCTCTGCTTCCTCAGTGGCCGGCTCCACCTGGGCTTTCAGGATGCAAAGTTTCTCTGTGGCCTTACTGTGGCCACAGGGCCTGGGAACACACTGCCTCGTGTTATCTTCCAGGAGCTCTGGGGTGGCACCCGCATCCCTTTGCTAGTAGTTTGTGACCCCATAAGGGCAGAGCTTTTTTTTTTTTTTTTTTTGAGACAGTCTCACTCTGTGGCCCAGGGTGGTGTGCAGTGGCACGATCTCAACTCACTGTAACTTCTGCCTCCCAGATCTGAAGAGATTCTCGTGCCTCAGCCTCCTGAGCAGCTGGGACCACAGGCAAGTACCACAATGCCCAGCTAATTTTTTGTATTTTTTAGTAGAGGTGGGGTTTCACTATCTTGGCAAATCTGGTCTCAAACTCCTGGCCTCTAGTGATCCTCTGCCTCAGCCTCCCCAAGTGCTAGGATTACAGGTGTGAGGCAGCACATGTGGACTCAAGGCAGAGATCTTTACTCTGTTATACCCCTGCCCTCTGCACCACAGCTGGCTGATAGTAACTGCTGAGTGGATGAGCTGGCAGGCTGTCCTCTGGGCTCCCACATATTCCTCATTTCTCTCTTGCCACAGTGAGCCTCCCAAGGGCATCTGGGTCATTCCTTGGATCATCAGGCTATGGCTGGGTGCAAGCACACACTGACTGCCCTCACAAGCCAAACCCTGTGCTGGTGACCCTCAAAGATTCCCATCCAGGCCCCATCCAGGCCCCAGGAGGCACTTACTCGCCAGGATGTGGGGGCTGAGGGCTGGCCACCTGATTCTGCTTGGCTTTCTGTTCCATTTTGGCTTCAATTTCCCGTTTCTTCTGAGCAATGAGCTCTTCCTGGTGAAGGATGTTCATGTTCATTTTTCCAGATTTAGGGGGAGCAACCCCAAACCACCGGTTAGCCTTTCCTGGGAAGGGAAAAGGAGTACATCAGAAATCACCTTCACTCCATAACACCCCAAGAAGCTGTGACAGGCCAGAGAGCAACTGATGTTCAGATTAATTTATACATTTATTGGTTCATTTATTCAGCAAACACTTAGAGAGAGAGAGCAGGTCTCTGCCCACGTGGGACTCGCTGTGGGCTGGGAAGACAATAGACCCATGACAAAAAAGTAACTTTCAGGCCAGCGTGGAGGCTCACGCCTGCAATCCCAGCAGTTTGGGAGGCAAGGGCAGGTGGATCACCTGAGGTCAGGAGATCGAGACCAGCCTGGCCAACATGGTGAAACCCTGTCTCTACTAAAAATACAAAAATTAGCTGGGCATGGTGACCTGTGCCCGTAACCCCAGCTACTAGGGAGGCCGAGGCAGGAGAATTGCTTGAACCAGGGAGGCAAAGGTTGCAGTGAGCTGAGATGGTGCCACTGCACTCTAGCCTGGCAACAGAGCAAGACTCCATCTCAAAAAAAAAAAAAAAGTAACTGCACAATATTGTAAGAGCTCTGCTGG
The DNA here is from genome assembly GCF_002776525.5 of Piliocolobus tephrosceles. NCBI lineage: Eukaryota > Metazoa > Chordata > Mammalia > Primates > Cercopithecidae > Piliocolobus > Piliocolobus tephrosceles. The sequence continues at coordinate 33,800,389 of NC_045454.1, read as the reverse complement.
AAACCAAAAAATGGTGAAAAATAGTAACAGGAGAGTACATATGCAGGTAGGGCAACCAGAAAATAAACACTAGAGGAAGAGACATTTAAACCAGAAAAAACAAATAAGAAGCCAGCATCATGAAAAGCCAAAAGGGAGATGATCTGGGCACAAGGAGCATATGCGAAAGCTCAGGGCAGGAAGAAGCCTGGTACATCCAAGGGGCAGCATGGTCAGAGGAGCCTGCTCCAAGGACAGAGAGAGGTAGGGCATGTCAGAGCATCGGTGATTTTATTTTTATTTTTATTTTTTTTGAGATAGAGTCTCGCTCTGTCGCCCAGGTTGGAGTGCAGTTGCGTGATCTCTGCTCACTGCAAGCTCTGCCTCCCGGGTTCACGCCATTCTCCTGACTCAGCCTCCCGAGTAGCTGGGACTACAGGTGCCCGCCACCATGTCCGGCTAATTTTTTGTATTTTTTTTTTTTTTTAGTAGAGATGGGGTTTCACCGTGTTAGCCAGGATGGTCTCGATCTCCTGACCTCGTGATCTGCCCACCTCGGCCTCCCAAAGTGTTCGGATTACAGGCATGAGCCACTGTGCCTGGCCCTGTGCTTTATTATAAGGGCTTGGGGAGTGATGGAGAAGCACAAGATGAAGAATGACAAGATTCATTGGGTCTTTTTTTGTTTTTTGTTTTTTTGAGACGGAGTCTGGCTCTGTTGCCCAGGCTGGAGTGCAGTGGCTAGATCTCAGCTCACTGCAAACTCCGCCTCCCAGGTTCATGCCATTCTCCTGCCTCAGCCTCCCGAGTAGCTGGGATTACAGGCGCCCGCCACCTCGCCCGGCTAGTTTTTTGTATTTTTTAGTAGAGACGGGGTTTCACCGTGTTAGCCAGCATGGTCTCGATCTCCTGACCTCGTGATCCACCCATCTCGGCCTCCCAAAGTGCTGGGATTACAGGCTTGAGCCACCGCGCCTGGCCGGGTCTTTTTTTGAAACAGAGTCCGGCTTTGTTTCCCAGGCTGGAGTGCAGTGGTGTGATCTCGGCTCACTGCAGCCTCCGCCTCCCCGGCTCTACTGTAGTCCTGTCAGCGACAACCTTAGAACGGGGGATCGTGGCCTTGAACCACCTCACTTGGCTAATTTTTGGATTTTTTCATAGAGATGAGGTCTTGCTATAGTGCCCAGGCTGGTCTCAAACATTCTTTCCACCTTGGCCTCCCAAAGTGATGGGATTTACAGGCATGAGTCACTGTGCACCAGTGGCTTTTTTTTTTTGAGGTAGAGTCTTACTCTGTCAGCCTATATGGAGTGCAGTGGCCCCATCGTGGCTCACTGCAACCTCCACCTCCCCGGTTCAAGCGATTCTCCTGCCTCAGCCTCCTGAGTAGCTGGGATTACAGGCACTCACAACCACGCCTGGCAAATTTTTATATTTTCAGTAGAGTTAGGGTTTCTCCATGTTGTCCAGGCTGGTCTCGCACTCCTGTCCTCAAGGGAGCCTCCCATTTAAGTCTCTCAAAGTGCTGGGATTACAGGCATGACCCACCGAACCCAGACTTTTTTTTTTTGAGATGAACTCTTGCTCTTTTCCCCCAGGCTAGAGTGCCATGGCACGATCTCGGCTCACTGCAACCTCCACCTCTCGAGTTTCAGCGATTCTCCTGCCTCAGCCTCCCGAGTAGCTGGGATTACAGGCATCTGCCACCATGCTTGTCTAATTTTTTTGTATTTTTAGTAGAGACGGAATTTCATTGTGTTGGCCAGGCTGGTCTCAAACTTCTGACCTCAAGTGATCCACCCACCTCGGCCTCCCAAAGTGCTGGGATTACAGGCATGAGCCACAGCACCCGGTCGCCTTTTTTTTTTTTGAGACAGGGTCTCACTGAGTTGCCCAGGCCAGAGTGCAGTTGCACGATCATAGCTCACTGCATCCTCAAACTCCCGGGCTCTAGAGATTCTCCCACCTCAGCACCTGAGTACCTGGGACACTCCACCAGGCCTAGCTATTTATTTTATTTTTTGTAGAGACACGTTCTTGCTATGCTGCCCAGGCTAGTCTTGAACTCCTGTCCTCAAGGGAGCCTCCCATTTAAGCCTCCCAAAGTGCTGAGATTTTAGGTGTGGCTCCCCACACCTGGCCAATATCCACAGGGTCTTTTTATTTTCATCCTGGCTACTAGGTAATCATTCCGGCCAGAGAATCCATAGGCAACAAGACCAGGGAGGCTAACTGGCTCCAAGCAACAGACAATGATGTCTTAAGACAAGGGTGATAGCACTGAGACAGGGAAGACACCTCAGAGGTTCCCCATGGGACTCAGAATAAAATCCAAATTTTAGAAGTCTGAGCTGGGCACGGTGACTCACACCTGTAATCCCAGCACTTTGGGAGGCTGAAGCAGGCAAATCACTTGAAGTCAGGAGTTCGAGACCAGCCTAGCCAACAGGGTGAAACCCCGTCTCTACTAAAAATACAAAAAAAAAAAAAAATTGGCCAGGTGCGGTGGCGGGCACCTGTAATCCCAGCTACTCAGGAGGCTGAGGCAGGAGAATGGCTTGAATCTGGGAGGTAGAAGTTGCAGTGAGCCAACATCGTGCCACTGCACTTCAGCCTGGGAGACAGAACGAAACTCCGCTTCAGCAAAAAAGAAAAAAAGAATTCTAAAAGGCCATTTTCAAGGCCCTGCCAGATGGTTCCCCTTCCTTCTGCTTCATCCTTGACATTCTTCAAAAGGACAAGCCCATCCTACCAGGGCCTCTGCATTTACTGGCCCCCACTGTGTGGAAGGCTCCACCCTCCAGGGATTCCCAGAGCTGGCATTCACTGTCTCAACTGAAATGTCTTCTACTTTTTTTTTTTTTTTTTGAGACGGAGTCTCGCTCTGTCCCCCCAGGCTGGAGTGCTGTGGCCGGATCTCAGCTCACTGCAAGCTCCGCCTCCCGGGTTCACGCCATTCTCCTGCCTCAGCCTCCAGGGTAGCTGGGACTACAGGCGCCGCCACCTCGCCCGGCTAGTTTTTTGTAGTTTTTAGTAGAGACGGGGTTTCACCGTGTTAGCCAGGATGGTCTCGAGCTCCTGACCTCGTGATCCGCCCGTCTCGGCCTCCCAAAGTGCTGGGATTACAGGCTTGAGCCACCGCGCCCGGCCACGTCTTCTACTTAAAAGCGCCCTTCCTTGGGCCAGGTGTGGTGGCTCACACCGCGACGTAATCCCAGCACTTTAAGAGGCTGAGGTGGGAGGATCGCTTGAGCCTAGGAGTTCCAGACCTGCATGGGAAACGTGGCAACACAAAAAAATACACAAATTCGCTGTGTGTGGTGGCAAGCACCTGTGGTCCCAGCTACTTGGGAGGCTGAGGTGGGAGGATCACCTGAACCCAGGGAGCCACAGTGAGCCGTGATTGTGCTACTGTGCTACAGCCTGGGCAACAAAGTGAGACCCTGTCTCAAAAAAAGAAAGAAAGAAAGAAAGGTCTTTCCTGACTACCCTGTATCAGTAGCCTTCACTCTCCACCTCACATCATACAAAAGTCTTCGTAAATATTTTCTCATTAATGCACTGACTCCCCAGTAGAAAGCAACCTCCAGGAAAGTAGGGCCCTGTTTCGGTCACCGCTGCAGGCGTAGCGCCTAGCACAGTGCCTGGCACACAGTGAGCACGCCCTAAGTATTTAGGACACTTATGCTGATGGATAAACGCATTCTATTCTGAGAAAGTAGACAGGCCAAGGTTTGCAGCAAAGTGAGGGTCAAAAGACGCGGGAAAGTGTGTCAAGGGAGCCTCAAAGCACTTCGGAAAAGCAGCTTTTTCAGAAAGCGGGACACAGGCCAGAGGGCAGCTGCTACGAAAAGAGGGGTGCAGGGACAGCCCAAGGTTGCCGCTGTATTGGGGAACGGAGGTTGGAGCAGCCCTGAAGGCGGTTGTTTCGGAAACGGGAGGCAGGGCTGAGCCGGGTGGCGGCCTCTACGGAGATCCGTGCCTCCTCAGCAAACCAGGCGGGGGCGGCCAGCAACCAGGATCGGGGGTCTCGAGAAACCAAGAGGTGCAGAAGCCGAAGCTTTGGGCTGCCCCGGGCTGAAGCGAGGGCTCCACGGGTCGCAGCAAGACGGACCCGATGAGTAAGGGGAGACACCTAGCCCCAGGGACTCAGGCAGGCGCCTGAAGGGAGGCGGGGGCTGTTACCTGCAACATCCCGGTTGTCCATCTTGAGACTCATCCAATCCCACAATGCTCCGGCACCACTTAAGTGGCCCTGTTATAGTGTGCATCGCCTGATGGGAGATATAGTCCGCCTCGGTCAGACTCTCCCTACCACTGCGTGGACGACTGGGTTTTTTACCTCCAGAAACGAAAGCCTCATCCTATCGGTGATGCCTAAGTCCCAGTCATGATAACCAGACGGCGTCGCCCTTTTTACACCTTCCCGGAGCGGCGGTCATCTCAAATACAACTACATGTTCCAGGATGCTTTGGGCGGCAGATCTCGCGGAAGCCGCGAGAGAGCCCGGCCCCGCCTCGTGCGCCTGCTTCCGCCTCCCTGTGGCGGCGGCTTGTTGTTGTGGAGGCCAAAATGGCGGCTCAGGCGGCGGCGGCGGCCCAGGCGGCGGCGGCCCAGGCTGCGCAGGCCGAGGCGGCCGACTCTTGGTACCTGGCGCTTCTGGGCTTCGCTGAGCACTTCCGCACTTCCAGCCCGCCCAAAATCCGCCTGTGCGTGCACTGCCTACAGGCTGTGTTCCCCTTCAAGCCGCCTCAGCGCATCGAGGCCCGTACACACCTGCAACTGGGCTCCGTTCTCTATCACCACACCAAGAACAGCGAGCAGGCGCGCAGCCACCTGGAGAAGGCGGTGAGCGCGGGCCGGGCCGCGAGGGAGGAGTCGCGGGCTCCTTGCAAGACCTGGGCTGACGGGTCGCGACCGCGACGGGCGGGGGCCGCTCCTCGGCGACCTGGGGGCGCGACCTCCGTCAGAGCCACAGGACCCCCGCCCGCCTCTGCCGGACCCTAAAGCTATCAGCCTCTCAGGGGACACGAAGGCCTCGCCCCCCACGCCTTATTTCCCGTCTCTGATGACAGGGCTCCAGGAGCCCCGTCACTTTAGTCTGAAAGTTGCCTGTTCTTGGGAGCAATGGGATCCGCAAATCGTCTGGTTTTCAGGAGGATCCCACCTGTTGGTGGCGATGGGGACATCACAGGGTCCTGAAGTTACTAGCTTCTCCTGATTCAGCTTCGGGAGCATCAGCCCCAAACGCTTCCACCTAAAGTGACTTGGGGTAGGGGTTGGCAGAGGCGAGACTCCTGGCATTCCCCCGGGAATCAGAAGTCTGGTCTCAGGAACCTGGAAGGGCATCCTCCTCCTTGGACGTGGAAGTTTGGTACTCGTGGTTTCTGGAGGGTCTCCTGCACCCATCAATAATGCCTGGTGTCATACGAGGGAAGCTGAGACCCAGAGTCTGGAGTTGGTCATTTGAGGTCTATGAGGAGGAGAAACAGGGGTTCTGGATTCCAGGACCCGCTTTTCAGTTTCAGTATTAGGGAATTTCGCAGCTCCTACTTTTTCTGTATCCACTGGGTCTACCATCTACTAGTCCATTCTCTTCTGAGTGAGTCCCTCCCCTGACCCAACCTGACTGTGTCATCTTGGTGCCTCAAAGAATGCGGGAGAGTGGCTGTCATTCTGCCCTTTGGTAAGCTTTCTTTCCTTTTTTTTTTTTTGAGACAGAGTCTCGCTCTGTCACTCAGGCTGGAGTGCAGTGGCACGATCTCGGCTCACGGCAACCTCCACCTCCCGAATTCACGCCATTCTCCTGCCTCAGCCTCCAGAGTAACTGGGACTCACCCTCAGCTAGTAACAAGTTGCCTTGAGGAACAGATCATATCTTTGTTTCGCAGATTAAAAAGTTGGAAGGAGACTTTATTTATTTGTTTATTTTGAGAGGGAATTTCACTCTTGTTGCCCAGGCTGTAGCGCAATGGCAGGATCTCAGCTCACTGCAACCTCCATCTCCCGGGTTCAAGTGATTCTCCTGCTTCAGGCTCCAGAGTAGCTGAGATTACAGGCTCCCGCCACCACGTCCAGCTAATTTTTTTTTTTTTTTTTGAGACGGAGTCTTGCTCTGTCACCCAGGCTGAAGTGCAGTGGTGTGACCTCGGTCCACTGCAACCTCTGCCTCCTGGGTTCGAGTGACTCTTCTGCCTCAGCCTCCCAAGTAGCTGGGACTACAGGTGTGCGCCACCACGCCTGGCTAATGTTTGTATTTTTGGTAGAGATGGGGTTTCACAATATTGGCCAGGCTTGAACTCCTGACCTTGTGATCCACTTGCCTCCCAGAGTGCTGAGATGGCAGACATGAGCCATCACGCCCAGCCCTAGATGATTTTTTCTTTTCTTTTCTTTTTTTTTTGAGACGGAGTCTCGCTCTGTCACCAGGCTGGAGTGTGGTGGCGCGGTCTTGGCTCACTGCAACTTCTGTCTCACGGGTTCAAGCGATTCTGCTGCCTCAGCCTCCCAAGTAGCTGGGATTATAGGCATATGCCACCTCATCTGACTAATTTTTGTATTTTTAGTAGAGATGGGGTTTCACCATTTAGTCAGGCTGGTTTCGAACTCCTGACCTCAAGTGATCCGCCCATCTTGTCCTCCCAAATTGCTAGGATTACAGGTGTAAGCCACCACATCTGGCCAGGTTTGTTTGTTTGTTTGTTTTGAGACAGGGTCTCGCTCTATCACCCAGGCTGGTGTGCACTGGTGTGATCTCAGCTCACTGCAGCCTTGACCTCCTGGGCTCAAGCAGTCCTCCCATCTCAGCCTCCTGAGTATCTGGGACCACAGGTATGCACTACCACACCCAGCTAATTTTTGTGTTTTTTGTAAAGACAAGATCTTGAACTCCTGAGCTCAAGCCATCCACCTTCTTCAGCCTCCCAAAGTGCTGGAACTGCAGGCTTGAGCCATTGTGCCCAGCCTGGAAGGTGACTTTAGTCCTCACTTGATCAACTGCCTTGTTTCAGAAGGGAGGCATTATACGCCCAGAGAGATAAAGTGATTTGCCCAAGGCTGCACAACAAGTTATTGACAAAACTGAGCCCAAACTCCAGCTCAGTGATAACCAGGTTACATGCCAAGATCATTATTGTTTTGGTAAAGTTTTTTTTTCTTTGATTCATTCAACAGATACTTGTTCAGCTCATGCAGGCTGTCAAGCCCTATTTTTGGTGCTGTACAGCAATGGCTGTAAGAGTTTCTGCCCACGTAAGCCTAGGTTTTCGTGAGGAAGACAAATGATAAGCATATAGTAAGAGGTGAGGCAGTGATGGAAGAACCATGAGAAGTGGACCAGGGAGAAGGGATGGAGTTGACGTGGAGCTATTTTTGGCAGAGGTAGTGAGAGAGTCTCTATTTGTGGGAGTGACATTTGAGCAGAGGCCTGAATGGGTGGGGCAGGAGCCTGGAGAACCACTCAGGGGATCAGGTTGATTTCAAGGAGTGCCCAAGCTGTCAGGGACTGGCAGATGGTATCAGGGTCTCTCCAGGGTCATGATGAGGCTGAGATCAAATGAGGCACCAGGCTTTATTGACTGGGAGGGGTCTGGTGGCCCAGCATCTCCAGTGGATGTTTGGTTCTGAAACTCTCCTTTCTCTCCATGAACAACTCCCACCGCCCGCCTTACCTTGTCTCCCAGGGCTGTTCAGCCTGTTTCTGGCAGTGGCTAATAGTCACTGTGTGTACCGTCGTATTTTGCCACTCAGCCCTGTCTAGGAGAAGCAGTCATGCTGCAAATTGCTCACTTTACCACTTGGGTTTTGGACCCGTAATTTAAACCCTTCTCGTGAAGTGCCTTTGCTCTTTAATGGAACTTTGAATCTTGAAGCGTCTTCCGCTGAGCCACATGGTGCCCTCTGTAGCTCACACCAACTTTATGCCTGGGAATCCCGTTCTTTTTGTCAGTTACATCCCAACTGAGAATTTTTCCAGCTTTTAGTTAAAGTGATATTTTCTATACTGTTTTCCTTCCACCAACATTTGCGAATTCTTTTTGTGTTACAACTTAAGTGTGCTTTCTTTCATCTTCATTCTTTATTAATTGCTCATTTTTTCCCAGTCAGGGAGCTATCAACTTTTATTCTTTCCTTCCCCTGAGCTACTTAATAAAGAATAATGATATGTTATCTTCTTCGAAGTGGTTTGGTGGGCCGGGCGCGGTGGCTCACGCCTGTAATCCCAGCACTTTGGGAGGCTGAGGCAGGCAGATCACGAGGTCAGGAGATTGAGACCATCCTGGCTAACATGGTGAAACCCCATCTCTACTAAAAATGCAAAAAATTAGCCGGGTGTGGTGGCGGGCACCTATAGCCCCAGCTGCTAGGGAGGCTGAGGCAGGAAAATGGCGTGAACCCGGGAGGCAGAGCTTGCAGTGAGCCGAGATCGTGCCACTGCACTCCAGCCTGGGCAACAGAGCGAGACTCCACACACACGAAAAAAGAAGTGGTTTGCTGGTTTCTAGTTCTGAAAAGCAAATGGCTGAAGAGATTCCAGTATCTTCTCGGAGAGACAACCCAGTGTAACAGTATTTTGCAGTATTTTATGACTTTTCTCCTTGCTCATTCTTTCTGCTGTTCTTTTTATTTTTGTTGTTACTTTTATTTTATTTTATTTTATTTATTTATTTTTTGAGATGGAGTCCAGCTCTGTCACCCAGGCTCTGGAGTGCAATGGCGCAGTCTTGGCTCACTGCAACCTCCACCTCCTGGGTTCAAGCGAGTCTCCTGCCTCAGCCTTCCGAGCAACTGGGATTATAGGCGCCCACCACCACGCCCAGCTAATTTTTGTATTTTTAGTAAAGATGGGGTTTCACCATGTTGGTCAGGCTGGCCTCGAACTCCTAATGTCGGGTGATCCACCTGCCTTGGCCTCCCAAAGTGCTGGGATTACAGGCGTGAGCCACCACGCCCAGCCTGTTTTATTTTTTATTTTTTTGAGACTGAGTTTCACTCCTATTACCCAGGCTGGAGTACAGTGGCATGATTTCGGCTCACTGCAAACCCCACGTCCTGGGTTCAAACGATTCTCCTACCACAGCCTCCTGAGTAGCTGGGATTACAGGCATGTGCCACCATGTCCAGCTAATTTTGTATTTTTAGTAGAGATGAGGTTTCATCATGTTGCTCAGGCTGGTCTCGAAATCCTGACCTCAGGTGATCTG
>NC_045454.1:33774628-33786206 GCF_002776525.5 Piliocolobus tephrosceles | reverse complement strand
CTCCTGAGTAGCTGGGATTACAGGCATGAGCCACCATGCCCAGCTAATTTTTGTATTTTTGGTAGAGACAGGGTTTCATCACGTTGGCCAGGCTGGTCTCAAAGTGACCTGAAGTGATCCACCCGCCTTGGCCTCCGAAAGTGCTGGGATTACAGGCGTGCCACCACACCCGGCATCTCTCTGCTCTTCTTGACTGAACTAATTTTCTCTAACATAAGTGCTTAGGTAAAACCTATTATTGGGTCGGGTGCGGGTGGCTCCCGCCTGTAATCCCAGCACTTTGGGAGGCCGAGGTGGGCAGTTCACAAGGTCAGGAGATCAAAACCATCCTGGCCAACATGGAGAAACCCCGTCTGTACTAAAATACAAAAAATTAGCCAGGTGTGGTGGTACACGCCTGTAATCCCAGCCACTTGGGAAGCTGAGGCAGGGGAATTCCTTGAACCCGGGAGGTGGGGGTTGCAGTGAGCTGAGATCGCGCCACTGCACTCCAGCCTGACAACAGAGCAAGACTCTGTCCACCCCCCACCAAAAAAAAAAAAAACAACCTATCATTGGCGACCGAACTCAGTGCTACATCTAGCTTTCCTATTGTTTTCGCCATCTTTTGCTTTCTCTCAGAGACCCCAGCCTCCTTGGTCATCGCATTTTTATTTAAGGTTATTTTTCTTGTATCTGCTTCTGTCAATTTCTAATGGTCTCCTAAACTGTGGTTTTTTTTTTTTTTCTTTTTTCTTTTTTCTTTTTTTTTTGTTTTTTTTGAGACAGAGTCTCACTCTGTTGCCCAGGCTGGACTGCAATGGCACGATCTCGAATTTTTGTAACCTCCGCCCTCTGGGTTCAAATGATCCTCCCACCTCAGCCTCCTGAGTAGCTGGGACTATAGGTGTGTGTCACCACGCCTGGCCCTCAACTGCATTTAAGTCATCTAGAAAGACATATAATATACTTACTCGTCTGTTTCATCAAGTCAACTAACTTTGAAAGAATCATCCATTAAATGTCCCCATCAGGCCTAGTGTGGTGGCTCACACCTGCAATCCTGACTTTGTGAGGCCAAAGTGGGCAGATTGCTTAAGCCCAGGAGTTCAAGACCAGCCTGGGCAACATAGCAAAACCCTATCTCTACCAAATATATATATATATATATATATATACACACACACACACACACAAATTAACCAGGCCTGGTGGCACATGACTGTGGTCCCAGCTACTGAGGAGGCTAAGGCAAGACGATTACTTGATCCCAGGAAGTTGAGGCTACAGTGAGCTGTGATTGTGCCACTGCATTCCACCCTGGACAACAGACTAAGACCCTGTCTCAAAACTTTAAAAAAAAATCCCCATCAGAGTCAAGGAGGGTGTGTCTTCCTTTCCTCAGCAGCTTTTAAAAATTTAATTGTAGGCGGGGTGCGGTGGCTCAAGCCTATAATCCCAGCACTTTGGGAGGCCGAGACGGGCGGATCACAAGGTCAGGAGATCGAGACCATTCTGGCTAATACGGTGAAACCCCGTCTCTACTAAAAACACAAAAAACTAGCTGGGCGAGGTGGCTGGCGCCTGTAGTCCCAGCTACTCGGGAGGCTGAGGCAGGAGAATGGCGTGAACCTGGGAGGCGGAGCTTGCAGTGAGCTGAGATCCGGCCACTGTACTCCAGCCTGGGCAATAGAGCGAGACTCCGTCTCAAAAAAAATAATAATTAATTGTATTTATTTTTATATTTTCTGTAGAGTTAGGGTCTCACTATGTTGCCCAGGCTGGTCTTAAACTCTGGGCCTCAAGCAGTCACCTGCCTTGGCCTCCTGAAGTACTAGAATTACAGGTGTGAGCCACCACACACAGCCTCCCCAGCAACTTTTTTTTTTTTTGAGACAGTGTCTTGCTCTTTGGCCCAGGCCGTACTGCAGTGGCACTACCTCAGCTCACTGCAAGCTCCGCCTCCCGGGTTCACACTGTTTTTCTGCCTCAGCCTCCCTAGTAGCTGGGACTGCAGGCACCCGCTACCGCGCCCAGCTAATTTTTTGTGTTTTTAGTAGAGATGGGGTTTCACCATGTTAGTCAGGATGGTCTCCATCTCCTGACCTCGTGATCTGCCCACCTCAGCCTCCCAAAGTGTTGGAATTACAGGCGTGAGCCACTGCGCCTTTTTTTTTTTTTTTTTTTTTTTAATGGACTCTCACTCTGTTGCCTAGGCTGGAGTGCAGTGGCGCAGTCTCAGCTCATTAAAACCTCCATCTCTCAGGTTCAGGCTATTCTCCTGCCTCAGCTTCCGAAGCAACTGGGATTACAGGTGCCCACCACCATGCCAGGCTAATTTTTTCTACTTTTATTAGAGATGGATTTTCACCATGTTGGCCACGCTGGTCTCAAACTCCTCAGCAGCGTTTTGGGGGTCATAGTAGTTGGTGTCTTGGTGACTCTTGCCTCTGTAGGGCCTCAGAACACCTGCCAGCCACCTTGTTCCCTGGGTCTGCTCAGCAGATCCTGGAGCTGTTACAGTGCATGGCAGGACACTTTACCTGAAAGCCTTCCTTCTCTGAGTATGGTTTTGGCAGTGACATGGTGTGTTTTGGCTACTCTGGGACTCCCCTAAGTAAATGGTTGATGACTATAAGCGTTGTCCCTTTACTTAGAAATTTCTTGGCTAGAGAATTCACAGTGACCATCCTGGGCACTACCCTGCCTCTACAAAAAATTTGAAAATTAGTGGGCCCGTGGTGGCTCACACCTGTAGTCCTAGCTACTTGGGAAGCTGAGGCGTGAGGATGACTTGAGCCCAGAAGGTTGAGGCATCAGTGAGCCGTGTTCCTGCCACTGCAGTCCAGTCTGGGTGACAGAGAGAGACCCTGTCTCAAAAAAAAAAAAAAGATTTTTGCAATGCCATTTGCACAGATTCTGCCGGGTTGTGTTCTTCTCTATTTTGCTTTCCTCTTGTTCTCTCTCTTCTTGCTGTACACCCATCCCTGTGAGTTTTCAGTCTTCTCCTCTCTTCCAGGTCCTATGGCTTTTGTCTTATTTTCCCGCCTGTCTTTTAAGCAGACAGATCCCTCTTGATCATTTGGACGTCTGCTGTTGAATCAAGAGAATGTACCTGCATATCCATTTCCCCCTTAACTTTCTTACTTTTGATCTCAGTCCCCTTTATCCCTTGGCCTGGGAAGTGCATCATCATTCTTAGGTTTTCCTGATTTGAAAGCCACCCAGGACTAAATGCTGCCTGTCTGGAAGAACTTACTATTTTCTGTGATTCAGGCAGTCATTCTTTGAACGGTGGTGTTTTCTGACTGCGTATGCCATGCGTGCTTTCTCTGTGTCAGTGCCATGCATGCTTTATCTGTGATTGGACCAGGGCTGCTTTTTAATGGTGGTTTTGCTCATCTGACTTAGAAAGCAGCTCCAAACTGTGCTGGTCAGATACTTAATTCTGCATCCAGGTTTAGCCTGAGCATCTATGGTTCACCTTCTCAGCAAGTGATTAAATGATTCCTTTTGTTTTAAGACCCAGTAGGGCTCGGTCTGAGCCTGTCCTCATCAGGCCCAGCGTGAGCAGTTCTTTCATTCTTCAGGATCACAACTGTGTCCGCTAAATTCCATATCCCATCTGCAGGGAGCAGAGACTTGTACAGAGCTGGCCGTTAAGCAGTTTCATGAAGTGATCTGTGCTTCCTCCTGTTTTTGTTTCTATTTCCTTCCCTCTCATTCTGAGTCACCTCTGACTTCAGGATGTGAAATCTGTTTAGGAACCATCACCTCATGGTTTTACCAGCTGGTCCCTTCCTCTCCCACCCCAGTTCTTCTACTTACTGATTGCCAGTTACTGTAGTATCATTGGCACCTTCTACATGCCAGGCCCTGCATTGGTGCTTCACAGAGCAAGATCTCCCTGGATCCTCAACAAATTAACAGGGTAAGGCCCACCTCAGACTCACCTGTGGTGACACCCAGCCACTGCAGGAAAATGTGCTTAGGCACAGTCACACAGCAGCAAGAGGCCAGAGAAGCTGCTAAATGCTGTGCTTCCATCCCAGAGGAGTTGCAAGCAACAGGGTAGTTAAAAAAAAAAAAAAAAACTGAATTTGGGCCAGGCGTGGTGGCTCATGCCTCTTATCCCAGCACTTCAGGAGGCGAAGGCAGGAGGATCACTTGATCCCAGGAGTTTGAGACCAGCCTGGGCAGCATAGTAAGACCCTGTCTCTACAAAAAAAAAAAGTTAGCCACACATGCCTATAGTCCCAGCTACTTGGGAGGCTGAAGCAGGAGGAGCGCTTGAGCCTAGGAGTTCAAGGTTACAGTGACCCATGATTGCACCACCACATTCCAGCCTGGGTGACAAAAACCCTGTCTTTTTAGTTTTTTTATTTTTAATTTTTTTATTTTTTGAGATAAACTCTCACTCTGTCACCCAGGCTGGAGTGCAGTGGCATGATGTCGCTCCCTGCAACCTCTGCTTCCTGGGCTTATGTGGTTCTTTTGCCTCAGCCTCTGGAGTAGCTGATATGACAGGCACACACCACCATGCCCAGCTAATTTTTGCATATTTTGTAGAGATGGGGTTTTGCCATGTTGCCCAGGTTGGTCTCAAATTTCTGAGCTCAAGCAGTCCACCTGTCTTGGCCTCCCGAAGTGCTGGGATTACAGGCGTGAGCTACTGCTCCCAGCCAGCCCTGTCTCTTATAAAAACAAAACAACAACAGGCCAGGCATAGTGGCTCATGCCTGTAATCGTAGCACTTTGGGAGGCTGAGGTGGTAGTATCTCCTGAGCCCAGGAGTTTGAGACCAGCATGGTCTCAAACTCATTTAGATTTCTAAATCTCATTTAGATTTTGTAGAGATAGCGAGACCCCTATCTCTACAAAAAAGTAAAAAAATTAGTTGGGCCTGCCAGGCGCCGTGGCTCATGCCTGTGATCCCAGCACTTTGGGAAGCCAAGACGGGTGCATCGCCAGAGGTCAGGAGTTCGAGACCAGCCTGACCAACATAGAGAAACCCCCTCTGTACCAAAAATACAAAATTAGCCGGGCGTGGTGGCGCATGCCCTGTAATCCCAGCTACTCGGGAGGCTGAGGCAGGAGAATCTCTTAAACCAGGAGCCGGAGGTTGCTGTGAGCCAAGATTGCGCCATTGCACTCCAGCCTGGGCAATAAGAGCGAAACTCTGTCTTAAAAAAAATAAAAATAAAAAAAAAAATTAGAGGCCAGTCGCGGTGGCTCACGCCTGTAATTCCAGCACTTTGGGAGGCCAAGGCCGAGGCCAGCAGATCACGAGGTCAGGAGATCGAGACCATCCTGGCTAACACGGTGAAACCCCATCTGTACTAAAAATACAAAAAAATTAGACAGGCATGATGGCAGACGCCTGTAGTCCCAGCTACTCAGGAGGCTGAGGCAGGAGAATGATGTGAACCCGGGAGACAGAGCTTGCAGTGAGCCGAGATTGTGCCACTGTACTCCAGCCTGGCAACAGAGCTAGACTCCATCTCAAAAAGAAAAAAAAAAATTAGTAGGACCTGGTGACATGCACCTGTAGTCCCAGCTACTTGAGAGACCGAGCCAGGAGGATCTCTTGAGCCCAGGAATTTGAGGTTGCAGTGAGGACCACCGCACTCCCCCTGGGTGACAGAGGGAGACCATAACTAAAAACTACAACCAAAAAAACCCTTTTTTAAAAAAAAAGTTACTTTGGGCCGGGCGCGGTGGCTCAAGCCTGTAATCCCAGCACTTTGGGAGGCCGAGACCATCCTGGCTAACACGGTGAAACCCCGTCTCTACTAAAAAATACAAAAAACTAGCCGGGCGATGTCGTGGGCGCCTGTAGTCCCAGCTACCCGGGAGGCTGAGGCAGGAGAATGGCGTGAACCCGGGAGGCGGAGCTTGCAGTGAGCTGAGATCTGGCCACAGCACTCCAGCCTGGGTGACAGAGCGAGACTCCATCTCAAAAAAAAAAAAAGTTACTTTGGTTTTAAGGAATAAGAAGCCTTGAAACACTCAGCCCTGAACTGAATCCTCCAGGCATCAGAGCTGTGCTGGTCTGGGCCCTTCCACCCTACTTGAAATCTGTTGGCCCTGTAGCAACCCTCTCTTGCTTTCCCTGAGAACCCTAAGGTGACCCCAGGGGCTGCTGATGGAGACATTCACCTCCTTGCCCTGCTCCCTGCAACCTCTCAACTTTGGCTGCTTTGCCATCAAGGAAGGAAACATAAAAGCTGCTTTTTAGCATTACAAAGTTAAAAAAAAAAGAAATACTGCCTGGGCACGGTGGCTCATGCCTGTAATCCCAGCACTTTGGGAGGCCGAGGCAGGTGGATCACAGGTCAGGAGATCGAGACCATCCTGGCTAACACGGTGAAACCCCATCTCTACTAAAAAATACAAAACATTAGCCGGACGTGGTGGCGGGTGCCTGTAGTCCCAGCTACTCGGGAGGCTGGGGCAGGAGAATGGCGTGAACCTAGGAGGCGGAGCTTGCAGTGAGCTGAGATCCAGCCACAGCACTCCAGCCTGGGCAGCAGAGTGAGACTCCCTCTCAAAAAAAAAAAAAAAAAAAAAGTCACGTAGATGAGGTAGCAACCTTGGGTAAAGTATTCTACATCCTTAATTTGTGAGTTGGATATATTTTTCCGATTTCCAAATATATGCTAAAAGTCATACAGGGGGCTGGTTGAGGTGGCTCACAACTGTAATCCCAGTGCTTTGGAAAGCTGAGATGGGAGATGGGAGGATCACTTGAACCCAGAAGTTCAAGACCAGCCTGTGCATCATAGCAAGACCTTCCCTGTCTCTACAAAAAAAAAAAAGTCTAACAAAGATACAAAAGTGAAGTCATTTAGTAGGTGTCAGATTAATGGCCCTGGAGAAGTGACTGGCTCACCCTGACACCAGGCCCATCCTGCCCCTCAGGAATGTATGTCCTCATGCAGAGAGATCCAGGTGTCACTGATGTCGCAATGAAGAAGTAGTGGCATTTAAAGACAGGGAGAAATCCCATGCCATTTAGGGCTTTGTGTCTGAAAGGCATACTGTTCTGTGGCCATTTGCACTTACACAGAAGGCCTCACTTTCCTCTAATGAACTCTGCTCATTATCCAAGTGGATAAAGCCATTGTTCGTTCAGCAGATGTTTCCCGAGCACCTACTGGATGTCAGCCTGCTGCAAGCACTGCGGCCACAACTTTAAGGTCAATCATCATGGGGCTTTTTTTCCTAAGAGTCAGGTTCTTGCCTTGTTGCCCAGGCTGGAGTGTAGCAGTGCGATCATAGCTCACTGCAGCCCCAAGCTCCTGGGCTCAAGTGATCCTCCCACCTCAGCCTCCCAAGTAACTGGCACTACAGCATGCATCACCAAGCCTGGCTGATTTTTTTTTTTTTTTTTTAAAGAGAAAGACAGGATCTTGCTGTGTTGCCCAGGCTGGTCACAAAAAGAGGGGCTGTATCTAATGTCGTCTGTATGTATTTAAAGTGGGCAATAAAGATACCTGGGAAACGGATGTTAAAAACCCTAAGATGTAATTTCTCAAGTGCCTTAGAGCATTGCTAACTCACAGTGGATCCACACCTTGAACCCAGTCCTCTGGCTCCCAGTCAGCGCTCCTGACACCCACTGATGCTAGTGGACAAGGCCTTCCACAAGAGAAGGCTTGTGTTTAGAGCCTTTGGGCATGTTACTTCCCAGTTCACCAGTGTTCACTGAGAGCCTCACCTTCCTCAGGGGAAATGGGATCCTCTCTGTCTAGCCCTCGCGTGGACGGACGGAGCTGGCAGAGAGGCGAGCCCGTTAGCAGCAGGCATATCTGACTTGCAAAGAAGAGATGTCTCGGCCAGCCACGGTGGCTCACGCCTGTAATCCCAGTACTTTGGGAGGCCAAGGCGAGCGGATCACCTGAGGTCAGGAGTTTGAGACCAGCCTGACCAACATAGAGAAACCCCGTCTCTACTGAAAATACAAAAATTAGCCGGGCATGGTGGCACATGCCTGTAATCCCAGCTACTTGGGAGTCTGAGGCAGGAGAATCACTTGAACCTGGGAAGCGGAGGTTGCGGTGAGCCGAGATCATCCCATTGCACTCCAGCATGGGCAACAAGAGCGAAACTCCATCTCAAAAAAAAAAAAAAAGAAGAGGAGATGTCCATGGGGTCAGGAGAAATGAGGTCCAGTCCAACTGTGTGCTGAATAGATTGATGTTAGCCATATAATGGCCCCAAACGGGGAAGGGACACAAAGCTGTTGCTGGCCAAGCACAGTGTCCAACGCCTGTAATCCTAGCACCTTTGAAGGCCAAGACAGGAGAATCACTCAAGCCTAGGAAATCGAGACCAGCCTGGGCAGCATAGCCAGACCCCATCTCTACAAAAAATTTAAAAAATTAGCCAGACATGTTGGTGCGCACCAGTAGTCCCAGCTACTCAGGAGGCTGAGGTGGGAGGATCACTTGAGCCCAGGAGGTCAAGGCTGCAGTGAACTATGATCATGCTGCTGCACTCCAACCTGGACAACACAGTGAGACTGTGTCCAAAAAAGAAGAAAAGCTGTTGCTATGAGGAGACATTGTTGGACCCACACAGGCCTGAGCTCGGTGGCATAGGCCAAAGCTTTGTAGAAGGGGGTGCAGTGTTCTGAGGCATGAAGTGACTGGACATATCCTCTTGAAGTCTACCCGCCATGGACGTGCCTGTGTGGGCTGTCGTCAGCTCTGGGGAGAGCATCCCATGGCCACAGACTGGAAAGGAAAGCTTGTCCGCCCAAAGGGAGGTGAGGGAATTCACCTGGTGACTGGTCATCTTGCTTACCTCTGCTGGGATGCAGTGACACACAGAAAGGAGGCCAGCTTTGTCACAGGTGCCAGGCTCAGCTGTGGATGCCAGGTTTGCACCTTACTTACCCAGGCTGGGGCTGCTGTTTGTGCGTGGCAGTGCTCTCTGTCCTCCCTGAACTGTGTCTGAAGAGCTTCCCTTTGCCAGCCCCATGGTGCCCGAATCACAGAACCACCAAATCTCAGGGTTCAGGGAGACCTCAGCCCGGCTCTAGTACAGCTCCTTTGTCACGACCCCCTCTCTCCTGTGTGATTGGCCATCCCTTCCAGTTGGTGGCCTTCCAGAGCTTCTCGTGTTGGACCCTGCTTCTCAGCAGCCTCTGTGGAAAAAAGCCCCCAACTTCTGCTCCTCTCTCACATCACACACGTTCCCACTGTCCCCACACACAGCCTCTGGCTGAGGCACCTCGCCTCTGGGGCCGCACTTCTGATGGCAGGTGCTGGCCCCACCACTCTGAGGACCCCGAGCCCCTCCTATCTCTGCCACAAGAGGGGACCACAGGAGGCAGATGCTTGGGCTGGCAGAGGGCCTGTGATCTGGGCTCCTGCATGTGGGTGCATGTGTGTCAGGAGCCCGGAGCTTGGGTTCTCTCCCACAGCTGTCCTCCTGGCCCCACTGTGTCTTGGCAGTAGCTGCTCTCGATGCAGCTCTGTGCTTTCCCGGCGCCTATGACATTCCCAGCTGCTGCTCATCCTTGCCCTAGAGATCTCCAGCCCCAAGGCTGTGGATCTCCGGGCCTCACTGGCTCCTCCGCGCTCCCTTCGTGAATTTTCTGCTGCATCCAGAATGGTCTGAAACTCCCATCTGGTCAGGTGCTTTCATTTCCCAGCCCTGACTGAGTCAGCCTCCAGGGGCGACACCAGGGCATTCTGACCCTCAGCCAGGAGTGGCCGCTGTTGCCTCATGAGTGGCAGAGACCTTCAGGCTTCAGCCTCACTCTCCTGGCCCTCTGCCTTTTTCATGCGCTCTTCAGTGCCTGGAGCACCTCCTGCTCCCCCTTTGCCTAGAGAACTGGCCCCTCACTTCCCATACTTTGCCACACATGCTGCCCTGCCCCGTGCGGTCCTCCCACAGAGCGTGATGAGTTAGGGTCTTCTACTAGATGCTCCAGATCCACCTTCCAGCAACACCAAGGCTCTTGTCAGGCGCGGGTTGCTCTGAATGTGTGTGGCACATGCGGGTCACCGGGCACAGCGTTAGGCTCTTGTGCTTGGGAGCCTGGGTGATCTGATGGGCTGTGGTCAGTGGCCTGGACTAGCCCGGGAACCTGTTGGAACATGGAACTTTAGGACACAGCGGTCCCTGAGTTGGAGCCTGTTGTCTGAACTGCATTCCTGGTGTGTGTCTTCAGTGCTATCCTGTAGTTCTGCCTGTGTTGGTCCTTCCTGGAGCCCCCCTCCCTCCCCTCTGAGAGGCTGACTTTGCTCACAGCCAAGCATCTTTCAAATGCCTCTTGCTCAGAGGACTGACCTTGCCCCTGGCCGAGACCCATTCTCCAGTTGAAACTGACTTCTCGTGTTATGCTTTGCTGAACATCCTTCCTCTCTGCCTGATTTTTGACTGCTAGCCCTACTTCCGTGTGACACGTGGGGTCCTTAATGGGGCCAGGTCACCTCTGAGCTCTGTTCCTTTCTGAAGCAGCTCCTACCCAAGAGCCTGTGGGCTCTGACTCCAAGTGCCAGCCCCTCCTCTGATGTCAGAAGGGCATGTCCCCTCCTCCCCAGGCACCCTCTGGGGCTCTATAGCTTCCATTCCCCTGGCTGGATTGGAGGGGAGTAAGCCCACCCTCTCAGGCCAAGCAGGCCACCTTCTTGTTACCTGGATACCTGGCAGCCTCTGTTCTCAGGACAACCTGTGGAAACCCCAAAGCGAGCCAGTAACCGGGTGCCAGGTGTTTGAGAATTAATCTTTCTTTTCTTTCTCTTTCAGTGGTTGATATCACAGCAAGTATCCTTTCCGTGTTGGTATGGTTCCTTTTGAGGAATTCTCCACTTAAATAAAAAGAATGTATCAAAGCTTGAATCCCACCTCCCGACATGCCCTGCGAGTTGAGGCTCTGCCCACAGAGCACCTGCAGCATCCCCCACCTGGCCCTTGGCTGCCCCTGGGCGCTGTGCTCCTCTTTGTGCTTCTCTTCGTACCTCGCATCCAGCTCCAAGCCCTGCCCTGCAGCAAGCTCAAGATTATTCACTGGGGGAACAGGAAAACTTGGAATTTCAGGGCAGGCAGGGATGTGCGTGCCCGGCAGACCTCGGCAGGGTAGGAGCCCCAAGCTGTGGCCCTTTCAAACCGACCTTTTTTTGCATTGTCCTACTTCCTTAACTGGACGTCACTAGATCCCGCAGTTCGAAGATGTTAAATTTGAAGCAGCAAGTCTGTTGTCTGAATTGTACTGTCAAGAGGTAAGAACATATTAACGTTTCTGAAAGCAAAGTGTCTCTCCCTGTTGCTAAGACATGACAGCACATTGGTAAATTGGGGCTCCGGGAGTTGGAATCCCTCTGGGGTTTTTTTTTTTTAGGCTGGAGTGCATGACACAATCACAGCTCATTGCAGTCTTGAACTCCTGAGCTCAAGTGATCCTCCCACCTCAGCCTCCCAAGTAGCTGGGACTATAGGCGTGCACCACCCATGCCTGGCTAATTTTTTTATTTGTTGTAGAGATGGTCTTGCCCAGGCTGGGCTCAAGCTCCTGGCCTCAAGCAATCGTGCCTCGGCTTCCCAAAGTGCCAAAATTATACACAGGAACCACCGTGCCCAGCCCGGT
>NC_045454.1:33763714-33774528 GCF_002776525.5 Piliocolobus tephrosceles | reverse complement strand
GCTGGAGTGCAGTGGCTGGATCTCAGCTCACTGCAAGCTCCGCCTCCCGGGTTCACGCCATTCTCCTGCCTCAGCCTCCCGAGTAGCTGGGACTACAGGCGCCCGCCACCTCGCCCGGCTAGTTTTTTGTATTTTTTAGCAGAGACAGGGTTTCACCATGTTAGCCAGGATGGTCTCGATCTCCTGACCTCGTGATCCGCCCGTCTCGGCCTCCCAAAGTGCTGGGATTACAGGCTTGAGCCACCGCGCTCGGCCAGCACGGTGGCTTTTAACAATCAGATTACTTTCCTGCCTCTTATGCCCAAGCCCCAGGGCTTTGGTGGGTAGCCACCTGCTAAGGAGGGCCGGCAGCTTCCTTTTCTACATATTACTGTTGGGAGAGATCAACCTGTTCCTCACCTGACAAGTCTGTACAGTTTCCCTTCTTAATCTGGTTCCTAATTTCAATTGTAGCTGAAATTTGCCTTCCTCCCACCTCAGAAGGATGATGAGTAAGGTGGCTTTGGCGGCAGGGAATGTGTGTACTTCACACCTCGATGCCTCTCTCTGGTCTGAGAACGTAAAAGATGGGAACTGGCATCTGATTTGACGGTTTAGAATTTTGAACTGAAAGTACTTTCAGTCCAGTTAAATGAGAAGTTATTTTAAGAGTGATGCAGAAACTTCCCAGCCAGTGAGTCCAATAAAATATCTTTTTTTTGCTTTTAATAAAGTAAATTGGCAACCCCAAAAAATCCTTTGGTAAGCATGAACAGGAACTGCCTTCTGGCACCACAGCTGCTGCTAAGGAATCCAGCTTGATTGCCGCCTTCTTACATTCCCAAACGTAACTATTTCCTTTCAGAATTCCGTCGATGCAGCAAAGCCGCTGCTGCGGAAGGCGATACAGATCTCACAGCAGACCCCATATTGGCACTGCCGCCTGCTCTTCCAGCTCGCTGTGAGTACTGCAGCCCAGGCACGAGGGTGCCTGGCAGGGACCATGACCCTGGGGCACCTGCCCCATGTGCAAAGAACAGCAGAGTCCACGATGCGCAGACCCCCTTGGGCTGGCACACGGAGTGGGTGGGGACATGGGAACATTTCCTTAACCTGCTCACAAGCCCCCTCCAGCCTCCATCCTTGACAGCATCCCCGGCTTGAGCCTGGCTCTCAGCAACGCCCAGGGGTGAGTGGTGGGAGTGCGGGACTTCCCCGGAGCTGACACTGACAGGGGGCCTGCTGCTTGTTGGGTGTCTTTAGGTTTCTGTCCCTCCCAGCCATTCTCATCTCATCTTTGGCCTGCGCTCATTGAAATCCCAGGAACATTTCCTGCCAGAGACCCACTGTGGGGTTTTTTTAGGAGCTAGGCTGAGACTCCAGGGGGCTGCCTATCAGGCCACAAATGTCCACGTCAAGCGTTGTTTCCCACATGGACCCCTCACTTTTGGGGGCTGCTGGGGCACACCCTCATTCTGGGATCCACACAGTTCCTCCTCATGCTCCCTTCGGCCCCCCAGATACAGGTGGTGCCCTGGTCTCTGAGCTCCACAGTGCTCAGTCGTTGGGGGACTCTGAATTCGGCCTTCCCAGCTAGAGTGGAGGGGCCGGCAGGCTCCACCGTGTGGGGCAGAACTCCTGTCCTGGGCTCCACCTACACTTCTGCACTGGGGACCCTCAGATGGGTGCCCGGCCCCCAGCCTCTCTCTTCCATGACCCAGCCTGCCCTCTGGGCCACCACTTAGCCACCTCCCATGACACCCACCTAGGCACGCAGTGTGTTGACCCTGGGTTGGGAGTTCCTCCAGCTGAGTCCCTCACTCCAGGAGGGTCTGGCTGAGAAAAGTACCCACCGGGAAGAGCTCACCCAACAGCCAGGAGTTCCCAAGGCCCTCCTCCCCCAGGCCTGATGAGAAGCCGAATGCACACACAGTCTCCTTCCATCTCCCCACGCACACTTGTGCGCATTAGCAGACAAAGGAGCAGGCCAGGCTGTGAGTCACCACCCCCAGGCCACAGAGTTGGCAGGCCCATGTGCACGCATACCCAAGGGCCGAGCTCTCCACCGTGGCCCCGCAGGTGTCGCCTTGCAGGGTCAAGCCAGGCATGTGCCTCCCTTTCAGCCTGTTCAGGCTTTGACACTTGCCTCTGAGGGAGTACCTCCTTGTCGTCCATGGAACACACTGGGGACACCCCACTAAAGACAGACCCCACAGGCACCAACGAAGCTCTCAGAACAGCCCTACGTGCTCTCACAGCCTTGGGGGCTGTGCCATGAGCCTTGGCTGCTGGTTCTATGCTCCATTAAGTTTAGACAATGTCTACTGCAGGCACCATTCATGTTAGATGACATATATACCACAGGCCAACTGGAGCTCTGTGCCCAAAGCAATTAGCGTTGATGAGATAATTTGGTTAATTTAGCTCAAAACTGACACAGGCAGTTTCATTGACGTGGGGAGGTTTGGTTGTTTGTTAACAAAGCACAAAGGCCAGGTACCGTAAAACTGATGGGTTTGGCAGCAAAGGTCACTGCTTGCTCTCTCCTTTTTAGCAACTGCACACGCTTGAGAAGGACCTGGTGTCGGCCTGTGACCTCCTGGGTGTGGGGGCCGAGTACGCCCGGGTGGTGGGATCTGAGTACACACGGTAGGCACCCACTCCCCTCCTTCCCTCCCACTCTCTTAACATAGAAGGGGCTTGGCCACCTTGGTCCAGGACAAAGAACAGAAATGGCATTTCAGGCCAAGCACGGTGGCTCACAGTATATTACCAGCACTTTGGGAGGCCAAGGTGGGAGGATCACTTGATCCCAGGAGTTCAAGAGCAACCTGAGGAACATAGTGAAACTCCATCTCCACAAAAAATACAAAAGTTGGGGCCAGGCTTGGTGGCTCACGCCTGTAATCCCAGCACTTTGAGAGGCTGAGGTGGGAGGATCATGAGGTCAAGAGATTGAGACCATCCTGGTCAACATGGTGAAACCCCGTCTCTACTAAAAATACAAAAATTAACCAGGCGTGGTGGCGGGTGCCTGTAGTCCCAGCTGCTCAGGAGGCTGAGGCAGGAGAATCACTTGAACCCGGAAAGCAGAGGTTGCAGTGAGCCAAGATCGTGCCACCGTACTCCAGCCTGGCGACAGAGCGAGACTCTAAGAAAAAAATAATAAAAATAAACACAGGCACAATAGGATAAAACAGAGCAGTCTTGTACGGGGACTGTTCACTGTTGTCCCCTGAACTGTCCCCCAAGGTGGCATATTAGGTCCTGTGAGCCTTGGGGTAGTCACAGTCATCTCAGGAGGCTCCTGGGCCTTCTGGGACCTGACCCCTGCCTCTTGTTTTGCAGGGCGCTGTTCCTCCTCAGCAAGGGGATGGTAAGTTGAGGCTGGGCATGGCTGGATGCAGCCAGTGTTGTGGAGGTGAGGCAGGACTCCCTGCTCAGACCCCGTCCGCTCTCCATGGCATGGCCCCTCGCGCCCAGACCCTTAGGCGTAGTGAGCAGCCTGGAGTGTGAGGCCCGGGCCCTGCTGGGTTCAGGAGGGAAACTCAGGCTCCTGCCTATGGGATTCATGCTGAGGCAGGAGCCTGGTCAGGAGCTGCCTGGGCCGGGGTTTCAGGCTGGCCTTGCCCTCTGGGTTGGTGGCAGTAGTCCCAAGGCAGGTGGGCAGGTGAGCCTGTGCTCCCGGTCCCAGGAGGGCCCCTGCAAGCCCTGTACCCTACACCTGCGCCTCTCCCTCCCCAGCTGCTGCTGATGGAGCGCAAGCTGCAGGAGGTGCACCCGCTGCTGACCCTCTGTGGGCAGATCGTGGAGAACTGGCAGGGGAACCCCATCCAGAAGGAGTCGCTGCGTGTCTTCTTCCTGGTGCTCCAGGTCACCCACTATTTGGATGCCGGACAGGTGTGTGGCGCCTCTCGGGCGGGCTGCTGGTTGTGACCAATGGGTGTGGTTGGCACCCAGGCCAATGGGTCTTGGGCTGTGAGGTCAACTGTGTCGTTGCCTTACCTTGCCACACAGCAGGGCTGTCTTTCCAGCCCCAGACACACACACTTCTGTCCTGCTGTGCCGCGAGTGCTGACACCATCGTGCCTGCCTGGTGTGCTGGTGCCTGGGAGCAGGGTCTGTCCTGGCCACCCTGCCTCCCTTTGGGAGTACTATGTGTGACATTGTATGCACTCGCTCAGTGTGTGGATGTTCAGAGATTGCAACAACAGTTCAGGGAATCATGAGAATAAACCACAGAGGTGCTGCACACAGCAGATGCCCAACTGGTGTCTGTACCCCCTGCTATGGGATTGAGTAGGGACTGATGTGCCCAGCTGTGTCCGAGACTGGACTCCATGACCCCGCCGTGGGTGGGAAACAGCTGTGTTTGAGCTCCTTGTCTGTGCTTGTGTGACCGTCTCGGCCCTTCAGGGGCTGGGGGCTGCCCTGTGCCCCTCAGACCCACCTGTCTTGGTGGGCCACAGGCGAGTCTCTCCACAGGGCTTGGTAAGGGGGTTGTCCAGTTTCTCCATCCATACCCATCGTTGCCCATTGGGTGAAGCACTGCACTCGGTGCATAGGGACACAGAGCAGACTGCAGCCACGCTTCCCTCGGGGTGCTAGGGCAGTAGAGACATCCCTCGGGGCCTCAGGGCGAGATGGACCACAGCGCTTGCCCGACTCCTGAGCCAGGAAGCCACCTCCCACCCCTGGGGAGCACAGCCTCCCCTTGCTGTCTCAGGTCTGGCTGCAAGAAGACCAAGTGCAGCTCCAGCAGGGTCTGACAGGCCTCTCCTGGGCCTTGGTGTTGGACCCAACACTGGGCAGTGGACAAGTCTCAGTCCCACAGCTGCCCGCCTGGCTGTGCCCCGTGCCCTGAAAGCCTGGCTGATTCATGGGAGTGCGGCAGGGGCGGGTCCATCTTGCAGGAGGTGGCCCTGGCCGAAGGGGAAGGCAGGTGCTCCCTGAAGGAGGGGGTAGGGGTGGCTGGGCTGGGCCTGGCTTCCTGAGAGGCCAGGCTCAGGTGGGTGCTCGGGTGTGGGTGCTGCACAGGTGAAGAGCGTGAAGCCGTGTCTGAAGCAGCTGCAGCAGTGCATCCAGACCATCTCCACGCTGCACGATGATGAGATCCTGCCCAGCAACCCCGCTGACCTCTTCCACTGGCTGCCCAAGGAGCACATGTGTGTGCTTGTCTACCTGGTGCGTCCCCACCAGGGCCTGAGCCAGGGCTGGGGGCGGGGGCAGGGAGAGGGAGAGGGCCCTGGTAACCCCTGCTGTCTGGTCTTGTTGACAGGTGACTGTGATGCACTCCATGCAGGCCGGCTACCTGGAGAAGGCGCAGAAGTACACGGACAAGGCCCTCATGCAGCTGGAGAAGCTCAAGAGTAAGTCAGGTGCTCGACTGGCCACGTGGCCACAGCGCCCCCTGGCGGACAGCCTGGCCAGTCACTGGCTGTTCCAGGGCACAGTGACCGTGTGACCGCAGCACCCAGCTGCCCTGCCTAGTGGGTCTCGTCACCCCTAGTTGGTAAATGCTGGTGACCCACGTCGGAGCAGAGCAGACAGGACTGGGGTCGGGGGTACCTCCCTGACTGGTCAGGACCGTTGTGCCCAATGGTGCTCAGTTGAAACAGGTCGTGGCTGCCTTTCCCAATTATTATCAGTGTTGTGATGGGGACACTCCTTGGGATGACGCCAGGATCAGAACTCAGCCCTCACTGACCACCAGCATGTCCTTTGGAGGTCATGAATTCTTTCCAGATGCTCAACTGTCTGATCCATCTAGGGACCTTTGACTAGCACAAACCCAGAGCAGATGTCCTTGGCTGGTGCAGTGTGCCCCTTAGTCTGTCTGTCTGCTTCCTCGTGAGTGCTGCTGGGGGAGAAGGCATCAGAGCCTAGGCAGCCCAAAGCCCGAGAGGCCTGTGCTTCTCCTTTTCCCATGTGAGGATGGCTGCTTGGGGCTGTCAGGAGGTGGGGCCCGGCCCAGGTCCCATTACCCCACTGCCTGAGGCTCTGCTTCATGGTCTCATGATCCAGGGTGGTTTCCACATTTCCACATTTCTAGAACCTGCCATGTCCACAAGCTCTTGAGCACATAGGGTGAGGGTGAGGGTCAGAGCCGACCCCTCTTGGAGCACTGTGGGAACCAACCTCTGGCTCCAGCTCCGTCTCTCCACCTGGACAGCAAGACACACTCCCTCACTTGGAGGGCGCAGTGGGGACTAGGGTAGATGACAGGGTGGGTGCCTGGCCAGTGTGACTGGAGACAGGAGTGAGGTGGGGATGGCGCCTCCTCTGGCCTCCCCTGCATGCTCACCCCTGACTCTCGCCCATAGTGCTGGACTGCAGCCCCATCCTGTCATCCTTCCAAGTGATCCTGCTGGAGCACATCATCATGTGCCGCCTCGTCACGGGTCACAAGGCCACGGCGCTGCAGGAGGTAAGGCTGGACGCAGGAGGGGTGGGAAGGCCCAGGAGTTTGTTGGGTCTCAGCAGTGTCAGACAAGAGACTGAATTCGCCAAGTGCAGTACTGGCAGGCCAACCCATCCTGCTGTCTTGCTGTCAGTCAGCATTTTACAGCCCCGCATGGGCACCACTGATAAGAGAATCTCATACAAAAACCAGTGGAGGCTGGGCACAGTGGCTCACGCCTGTCATCCCAGCACTTTGGGAGGCTGAGGGGGGTGGATCACTTGAGGCTTAGAGTTTGAGGCCAGCCTGGCCAACATGGCAAAACCCCGTCTCTACTGAAAATACAAAACTTAGCCAGTTGTGGTGGCAGGCACCTGTAATCCCAGTTACTTGAGAGGCTGAGGCAGGAAAATCGCTTGAACCCGGCAGGTGGAGTTTACAGTGAGCCGAGATCGCACCACTGCACTCCAACCTGGGCTACAGAGCGAGACTCCATCTCAAAAAAAAACAAAAACAAAAACAACGGACCATGGCCCAAAAGCTTGCACACTGAGGGGATAGCACACATGGTCTCTGGGGATTTGGGGGTCCCTTGACAGTGATTCTTATACCCCACCCTGCCGTTAGGAACACTCGCTACCCCCAGTGCCCGCCCTCCTGAGAGGGCATGGGGGCCTTCAGTAGGCTGGAGGTCCTT
The DNA here is from genome assembly GCF_002776525.5 of Piliocolobus tephrosceles. NCBI lineage: Eukaryota > Metazoa > Chordata > Mammalia > Primates > Cercopithecidae > Piliocolobus > Piliocolobus tephrosceles. The sequence goes on along the minus strand of NC_045454.1, from coordinate 33,767,452 downwards.
CACGGCCCAGACACCTGTTGGACAGGGTGGAAAAGGCGAGTAACAGACAAGGGTCCCTGTCCACAATTTGATCCGGGCTGCCCTTTACCCTCATGGTGGACGTGTCTGCTGGGGCTTTGTACCCCAGTTTGGGCAGACGGGACATGGGCTCACCCACCAGCTATGGGGTCTCTCCATTGCTGCTCAGACGCCAGGTCCCAGGTTGCAGTCCTGTGATGGCGGTACACTCTCTCCCGGCAGATCTCCCAGGTCTGCCAGCTGTGCCAGCAGTCCCCCCGGCTCTTCTCCAACCACGCAGCACAGCTGCACACACTTCTGGTAAGTAACCCCATGACAGCACCCCAGGAGAATCCAGAATGTTCCCAGTAAGTAAGTACCTAACCGGATCCAGAACATTCCCAGTGAAGAACCCCCTGACAGCACCCTAATCAGAATCCAGAATGTTCCCATAGGTAATCATATAACCTCCCCAGGCAGGATCCGGAATGTTTCCAGTAAGCATCTTGTCCCACCCCACACTGGCTTGGGTCTGAAAGCGGGGGACAGTGAGCTTATTACCTGCATCGCAGCTGGCTCGACAGTGAGCCATTACCATACTCCTCCAGGGCAGCCGTGTAGGCCCCGTTCGCACTGCATGTGTCTCTGATCTGAGCCCCCTTCCCAGGGGCCGGCCCTGATGACAACACATCTTCTTCCAGGGCCTGTACTGTGTCTCTGTCAACTGCATGGACAACGCGGAAGCCCAGTTCACCACAGCCCTGCGGGTAAGGTGCCGGCCCTCCTTGCTGCTCGGGGCGGGCCACACTTCTGAGTAAGGAGTCGGGCGTGGTCTGTGATGAGGACAGCAGTCGCACTAGGTCAGCTATGCAAAGCCGCAGCCCCAGAGGCAATGTACAGTAGTCAGCACACGCCGGCCTCGGCAGTGATGCGCTGTTTATCTGGATAAGGGACAGCTATGGGGCCAGGGTCTTCCTGAGTTGACCCCAGGGCAGACGTGAGGGAGAGGTGCGACGTGTCCCTGGACACCACTTCCAGGCCTGAGTAGGAGCTTTTGTGGCAGCCACCCCTAAGGCTGGATTGGCTCAAGTGTCAGCTGACGACTTAGAGCCACCCTGGGTTCAGGGCTCCCATGGGGAGTGGTGGAGCTGGGCCATCTCACAGGTGGTGCTTTTTGGGCAGTGGAGGACTCCTGGTCCTGCTGAGCTGGGGAGGGTGAAGCAGCTCCCCAGGCTCCTGGCTGCAGATGGGGAAGAAGGCTAATGCCACATCCTCACGGAGCGCCCCAGCCCAGGATTGGACCATCATGTCCCCACCTCAGCCTCAATCTCCTCACAGGAAATGGAGGCTGTGGACGCTTTTTTCCCGATGATTCTAGGAAGGGCCCTGAGGAGCGGTGTCAGGGAGCAGGGGCTGCTCTGTCTGCCACTCGGGCAAGGTCACCAGGGAGTCCTGCGTGCACGCTGACTGTTGGACAGAGTTCCCCTCCACGGCACCCCACAGGCCTGTGGGTGCTGCCACCCCTGCCACTGGCCTCAGAGGTGCACAGGAGCCCTGACGTGCAGACAGCATGCTTGGGAGGGAAGGGCCGACTCGGCACCCACTCCTCCGCTTCCTTGCCTCACTCTCCGGACTCTGGCTCACTCTGACTACAGCAGGGCCAGGACCCTCCTTGTGGCCCTGCCATCCTGCCATCTCCGTCTCCGTCTCACTCCCCACAAGTGGTTGCTGTTGCTGGTTTGGTTCCACGTCAAAGTTCCCAAGGCCACATACCCTAAGGAGTCCTCACACCCCGGGGCCAAAAGAGAGCCTCTTTTTCATGGCCCACCCAGGAGTGATGGAGCCAGGATGCAGCCCCAGCCCCACTAACCCCAAACACACGTGCCTCCTGTGGCCCCTCAACAAACATCCCCCACCTTGCTGAGTCTCAGAGCATCTGTGCTTGCTTGATTCAGAAGATCCTCTGGGCCTCCTGGGTGTGTGCCAGGAGGGCATCTGTGCAGGTGGGGTCTGTGCTTCCCTGGCTCACTCCACCTCTTGCCCAGCCCCACTGGGAACCAGGGTCTAGGCAGGGCTTGAGCCACATAGATTGGTCCCTCTCTTGATGATCTCCTTTCCCAAGAAGAGCCAGGGACCATGACCCATCCACCACCTGTCATCAGCAGCATTTCTGGCCTCTGACAGCGTCACCTACCTCTGGAGCGGGGCCTATGCTGGCCCCCTCTGGGACAACAGCTCCCCTCTTCCCCACTTCCCCCCATGAAGAGTGAACCCCGCCCAGGACCAGCATGTGCCTTGATAGCAGTGGACACCTGGGTCCCCCAGGTTGCTGGCTCTGGCCTGGAGGAAGGGTCCACCAGGTCTCAGTCCTGACAGACAGCAAAAAATGGGCCAAAACCCAACATGTTCTGAGGGTGGGATCAGGGTGGCTGGTTTTCCTCTTCTCTGTTCTCTAACTGCCCTGTAACACAGACAATGATTTTATAATGAGAAGAATTAATAGCTGTGTTACCCTTGAGTTTAGGAGGCAAGGCAAGTATGTTTGAAATGAAAAAAAACAAGTATTTTCCAAAGTAGTCTCTGTGGAGATTGTGGGTGGCTCTCACACTGCCACATGGGTCACAGCGCCCGACTCAGCCCCCTAATGTCCCTGCCTCCCATTCCAGCTCACCAACCACCAGGAGCTGTGGGCCTTCATCGTCACCAACCTGGCGAGTGTGTATATACGGGAAGGAAATAGACACCAAGAGGTAGTAGGTGACATGCTTCATGTTCGGTATCCTTTCTCTCTGTTCTCTTCTTTTTGGGGAACCAGGGGGTTGTCCTGGGCACCAGCACATCTCAGCAGACCCCAGGGTGTTCACCTTTTGAGGGATGGGCAGCACCCGACACAGAGGAACACAGGGCATCCCAGAGGTGAATCGGGCTATGGCCGGGAGAGGCCAGATCTGAGACAAAAACATTCCCATAACTAGGCCAGGCGCAGTGGCTCATGCCTATAATCCCAGCACTTTGGGAGGCTGAGGCGGGTGGATCACAAGGTCAGGAGATCGAGACCATCCTGGCTAACACGGTGAAACCCCGTCTCTACTAAAAATACAAAAAAATTAGCCGGGCATGGTGGTGGGCACCTGTAGTCCCAGCTACTCAAGAGGCCGAGGCAGGAGAATGGTGTGAACCCAGGAGGTGGAGCTTGCTGGGAGCCAGAATCGTACCACTGCACTCCAGCCTGGGCAACAGAGCACGAGATTCCTTCTCAAAAAAAAAAAAAAAATTCCTGTAGCCACAGAACACTCTTCTTCTCCATCACAAACCAAGCTGTATGAATCCCTCAAACAAAGTCTTGTAGCCCAAGCTTTCTGCTCTAGGATGTTGGCCAGGCCTTGAGGCTCAGTCCTAAGGTGCAGCAGCCAGGGCACGTTGTCCCCAGGTTGTGCTGATGCCACTGCAGGGTCAGGGGCACTCGCTGGCTGCAGTGTTGGGTGGGGACGCCCAGGTTGCTCTCATGGGCTTCTGAGCCACTGTTTGCCTAAGAGTCAGATTCCCTCTGCAGTCCCTCTCAGCCCTGGGATCCCCACTCAGCCCTGGGATCCCCCTCAGCCCTAGGATCTTCCGTCAACCCCGGGATCCCCTCCTCAACCCCAGGATCCCCTCCTCAGCCCCAGGATCCCCTCCTCAGCCCTGGGATCCCCCCCTCAGCCCTAAGACCCCCCCCCGCTCGGGGGTCCCTCCCTCCGCGCC
>NC_045454.1:33750987-33763614 GCF_002776525.5 Piliocolobus tephrosceles | reverse complement strand
AGCCCCAGGATTCCCTCCTCAGCCCTGGGATCCTCTGTGAGCCCCAGGATTCCCTCCTCAGCCCTGGGATCCTCTGTGAGCCCCAGGATTCCCTCCTCAGCCCTGGGATCCTCTGTCGGCCCCGGGATTCCCTCCTCAGCCCTGGGATTCCCCTCAGCTCTGGGATTCCCTCCTCAGCCCTGGGATGCCCACTCAGCCCCAGAATCCCACTCAGCCCTGGGATCCCCCTCAGCCCTAGGATATCCCTCAGTTCTAATATCTCTTTCACCCCTGGGGGTCTACCTCCAAAGTGTCTCAGGCCAGGTGCTGTGGCTCACGCCTGTAATCCCAACACTTTGGGAAGCCAAGGCAGGAGGATCACTTGAGGTCAGGAGTTCAAGACCATCTTGGGCAACATAGGGAAACCCCCATTTCTACAAAAAGTTTTTTAAAAACCTCGTGTGGGGTTGCCAGCCTGTGGTCCCAACTACTCAGGAGGCTGAGGCAGGAGGATTGCTTGAGCTAGGGAGATTGAGGCTGCAGTGAGCCATGATCGGGCCACTGCACTCCAGCCTGGGCAACAGAGCAAGAACCTGTCTCAAAAGAAAAAGAAAGCCCAGCCCTGGCTGGGTCATCTGATGCCAGATGTGGGCTCGCAGTGTTGAGGAGGAGTTTGGCTCCCCTGTGCCTGTGCAGCCAGAGGGCATCTAAATTATCAGGTCACGCCCACATCCAAGCCTCCTGGGGTCCCTGCACCTCCAGAGAAATCCCACCCACTCACCCCCAGCAGCCCACGGGGCTCACGGGCCCCAGCCTGCCAATCTACGCACTGCCAGGCCAGCCCCTCAGTGCCACTCTGACCATATAAAGGCCTTCTGGACGCCCAGGCCCCTGTCATCTACCACAGGACAGGGTGGCACAGGCAGGGCTGGCTGAGGGCGTGAGAGTCTTGCCCCTGGCCCTTCTCACCAGAGGCCCCTATTGCTTGTCAGTCACCAGGCTTGACCTGGGGGCCACAGTCCCTATGGGGGTGTAGAGAAATCCCCATGCACTGCAGTGCGTCTTGGGGACCTTTCTCCTGTGAAGATGCAGAATGGTGCTGACTAGCTCTTCTCCGCCTCCTCCCCCACTCAGCTCTACAGTCTGCTGGAGAGGATCAACCCAGACCACAGCTTCCCTGTCAGGTGAGCCACTCCGGGCACCACTCCACTCATGGCCTAGGCTCCCCATGCTCTTGGGATGGGGCCCCCAACTGCCCCTTGCGCCCTGACACCCCATACCCCTCCTCGCAGATAGTCTGCAGCAGGGGGCTCTCAGAAATCCCCTCCAGCTGCCCACCGCTGTTTTGTAAACGTTCTTTCTCAAAATCCCCACCCCACGTGACACTGCACTCTCCCTGCAGCTCACACTGCCTCCGAGCGGCTGCCTTCTACGTGCGTGGGCTCTTCTCCTTCTTCCAGGGACGCTACAACGAGGCCAAGTGAGTGTGGGGCGGGGGCAGCGTGTGGTCCATGCTCAGGGTAGCCCAGGCCCCATCCTGCAGGCGTCAGCGCCCTCATTCTCCTTGTCAGGCGATTTCTGCGGGAAACTCTGAAGATGTCCAATGCTGAGGACCTGAACCGGCTCACAGCCTGCTCCCTTGTGCTCCTGGGCCACATCTTCTATGTGCTGGGAAACCACAGGGTGAGTACCCTGGGCTGGGCCGCTCGCTTGGGTGCCTGTGGGGCTTGGCTGAGGGACAGGAGCTGGCCAGCAGTTTAGGGGTGGCATGGCACTGTTCATCCTATGCCCCTCGAAGAGCACGTCTAGGTGGATACCCTGACTCCCACAGCCTGGGCAGGCAGGGCCAGGGGAGCTGGGCACCCACAGAGGGTATGGGGGCAGTCAGGAGGCCTGATGGGTGTGGCCTCAGACATCAGGCAGGCAGAGCCCCTGGGCTCGGGGAGCTGAAGCCAGAACCAAAGCAGCTGCCCTGAGCTAGTGGGGATGACGCAGGCACCCCATCCTATGTGTGGACACCCGTGGGGCAGAGAGGTGCCTCCTCTCAGTCAGACTCCCAAACATTTCATTCTTGCCCAGCATGCACAGTGTCCTCTCAGGGTACAAGTGGCCCTTGGAGTTGGTCCCCACCCAAGGTCAGCTGGTGTCTGGTGGGACTGGCCACCTCAGTCCTTCTTGTCAATTCCTTGCCTACTCTCACCCTCCTGATCTCACGAGGTCTTGAAGTTTTTTTTTTTCAGACAGAGTCTCGCTCTGTTGCCCAGGCTGGAGTGCAGTGGTGCAATCCTGGCTAACGGCAAGTCCCACCTCCCGGGTTCACACCATTCACCTGCCTCAGCCTCCCAAGTAGCTGGGACTACAGGCACCTGCCACCACGCCCAGCTAATGTTTTTATATTTTTAGTAGAGAGACGGGGTTTCACTGTGTTAGCCAGGATGGTCTCGAACTCCTGACCTCGTGATCCACCTGCCTCGGCCTCCCAAAGTGCTGGGATTACAGGCGTGAGACACCGCGCCCAGCCTGTTGTGTTTTTTTTTTTTTAAGAAGATATTTTGGGCAGGCACAGTGGCTCACGCTTGTAATTCCAGCATTTTGGGAGGCCAAGGCGGGCAGATCACCTGAGGTCAGGAGTTTCAAGACCAGCCTAGCCAACATAGTGAAACCCCATCTCTTACTAAAAATACAAAAATTAGTGGGGCGTGGTGGTGGGAGCCTGTAATCCAAGCTGCTCGGGAGGCTGAGGCATGAGAATCACTTGAACCCAGGAGGCAGACGTTGCATTGAACCGAGATCATGCCACTGCACTCCAGCCTGGGCAACAGAGTGAGACTCTGTCTCAGAAAAAAAAAAAAAAAAGATATTTTTGTGCCAGGCATGGTGGCTCATGCCTGTAATCCCAGCACTTTGGGAGGCCGAGACAGGTAGATGACCTGAGGTCAAGAATTCAACACCAGCTTGGCCAATATGGTGAAACCCCATTTCTACTAAAAATATAAAAATTAGCCAGGCCTGGTGGTGCACATCTGTACTCTCAGCTATTCCAGAGGCTGAGACAGGAGAATTGCTTGAACTCAGGAGGTGGAGAGGTTGCAATGAGCTGAGGTCGTGTCGTTGTACTCCATCCAGCCTAGGTGAGAGCAAGACTCCATCTCAAGAAAAAAAATGTTGGCCAGGCACAGTGGCTCATTGCCTGTATCACTTTGGGAGGCGAATGGGGAGAATCCCTTTATCCCAGGAGTTCAAGACCACCAGCCTGGGTAACCTAGCGAGACCCTCTTTTTTTTGAGGCCAAGTCTCACTCTGTCACCCAATTTGGAGTGCAGTGGCACGATCTCAGCTCAGCTTATGGCAACCTTCGCCCCTTGCAGGCCCAAGTGATCCTCCCACCTCAGCCTCCCAAGTAGCTGGGGCCACAGGTGTGTGCCACACACTCAGCCATTTAGGTAGAGACCAGGTCTCCATGTTACCCAGACTGGTCTTGAACTCCTGAGCTCAAGTGATCCACCCACTTAAGCCTCCCAAAATGCTAGATTACAGCATGACCCACTGTGCCTGGCCCTAGAGATGCTATCTCTTAAAAAAATAATAATATTTTCCAGCCAGGCACAGTGACTCGAGCGGCCTGTAATCCCAACACTTTGGGAGGCAGAGGTGGAAGGATCATTTGAACTCAGGAGTTCAATATCAGCCTGACCAACATAGTGAGATCCCATCTCTACAAAAACCAAACAAAAAAAGTAGCCGGTGTGGGAACTCATGCCTGTGGTCCCAGCTAATTGGGAGGCTGAGGTGGGAGGATCACTTGAGTCCAGGAGGTTGAGGCTGCAGTGAACTGTGATCATGTTACTGCACTCCAGCCTGGACAACACAGTGGGATCCTGTCTCAAAAAAAAAAAAGAAGTTGTTATTTTTCTAGATTATAAAATATAACATGTTCATAATTAAAAGGTTGAGAAGCAAAACAAAAAAATAGCATGTCTCTGTCATCCATCCCTTCCCGCTGCCCACCCCTTCCACCTGGAGGTTTTGCTTGTCAGCCTATTTGGTGATTTTTTTTTTTTTTTTTTTGAGATGGAGTCTTGCTCTGTTGCCCAGGCTGGAGTATAGTGGTATAATCTCGGCTCACTGCAACCTCTACCTCCCAGGTTCCATGGATTCTTCTGCCTCAGCCTCCCAAGTAGCTGGGATTATAGTCACATGCCACCACACCTGGCTAATTTTTGTATTTTTAGTAGAGATGGAGTTTCACCACGCTGGCCAGGCTTGTCTCAAACTCCTGACCTCAGGTGATCTGCCCACCTTGGCCTTCCAAAGCGCTGGGATTACAGGTGTGAGCCACTGGGTAATTTTATATTTGCCTTTCTCCACACCACTGTATTGGAAACTTTTTTTTTTTTTTCCTTAATGGCAGTGAGTGTTTTGAAGCACCATCTACTCTGTAGTTTAACCATTCTCACTGTAGCCATTTCCACAGGATAGATAATGCAGGATGTGTGTCTTGGCTTATAAAGTTTCACGGGATCTGAGGGCTCCCTCAGTGTGGATGCTGTTAACAAACCTGGTGCCTGCCCTTGCCCACCGCAACACACACACACAACTGTGTGGTAAGCCTTTGCAGAGGCCAATGAATGGGCCCTGCAGCTCAGGCCCTGGTGGGCCTTGGCCTCAGTACTGGGGATGCCACCACCCTGTCAAAACCTGTAGCTGGCTCCTTCTAGAATGTGCTGCCACCCTGCCATCAGCCTCTGAGCACAGTGAGGGCTGTATGTCCCCATTGGACAGTGCAGGTGGCCTCGGGGTATGTCAGATGGGCTCAGGTGAGGGTCCAGGGGCCGAGAAGAGCTTAGGATACCCTGTCCTGAGCCTGTTAGGCTAGAGTGTCCACACGAGCGGGACACGCCCCAGGATCACTCAAGTCTTCAAAACCAGATTCTGTGGGGTACCCCAAGCTGGCATTGGGAGAACCTACCCAGGAGCACTGAAGGAGGACTCTCCTTCCCCAGGCTGCTTTCAGACAGAGGCCCTTGGCTTTCTGCAGAGAGGCCATCCTGACTCACAATAAGCCAGGCCTAGTGGAAGAGAGCAGTTTTTCTTGCTGTGAGGTGTCAGAAGGGCTTGGTGAATTTTAAAAAGCTCCAAGACCCACTTGGAGCCCACTTTCAAGGTGCAGCTACAGGGCAGCATAGAGTTGTTGGGCTTTGCGTCTCAGGAGGAGCATCTCTGCACTCTGGAGAAGTATTTGGTGGCATCAAAGCCAGTTCTCAGGAGTCGGTTTTGGGGATGTGTCCATCTTGACTTCCCAAGTGCTCCCTGGGCTGCCAGGAGCTACCATCTAGGGAATTCTCCAGGCCTTACCTGAACCCCACATCCAGGCTGACAGGGCTTTGAGTCCTCGACCCAGACAGGGTCAGCCCAGCACTGCTGGTCGCCATGTAGGCTGTGTAGCACAGGCTCCTGTCCACCGGCTCCAGGCCCTTGCCATAGTGACAGGGATGGGCATTTATGGGCCCTGATGGCTCTTATTGAGCTCTTCCTGCCACATCCTGAGGATGCTAGGGCTGCAACTGGGGTGGCCCTGTGCATTCACCAAGCGGGGATTCAGGATTGGAGGATTCCTGCATGCTGGTGCCCCCAAAGCCCCTACGTGTCTGCCGGGGCCTCCCACGAGAGGCAACTCAATTGTGGAAGACAAACCGGAGAGGCTGCTGCCCCTCTCAGAACCTGGAACCCAGAACCCTAAACGAATCTTCATTTCTGATCAGCCCCCATTGTGGGTCCAGGGCTAACTGCCATCAGTGCTTTTTCTCCGCTTGAAAAGGTAGAAGCCCCCAGAGTTGTCCATTGGCCATGCTCCTGTGAGTAGGTACCTGCAGAGCCAGAAGTGAGGGCAGTTTGTTTTTCAGCGATACTTCAGAGAGGGCCATTTGAGATGGGCTCTGAGGTAAGCATAGGAGTTCACCAGATGCAGAAGGATGTCACAGCCTGGGCTGGGTTCAGTAGGTTATCCCCACCCCAGCCTGGGCTGGGTTCGGCAAGTGGGTTCCGGGCTCCTCACTCCCCCTTGCTGCTCTTGATTGACAGGAGAGTAACAACATGGTGGTACCTGCCATGCAGCTCGCCAGCAAGATCCCAGACATGTCGGTACAGCTGTGGTCGTCAGCACTGCTGCGAGGTGAGTGCAATGGCTACCCCTCTTCCCCGGCCCCAGCCTGGCCCTCCCGAGAGATCAAGGCTGCTGGGCACGTCCTGCTCAGCCTTAGCTCGGACTAGGCCTCCATGGGCCACAGCCCCAGTTCTAGCATGGGTAGGGGGTGCTCCTCAGAAGACCGTGGTTGAGGGCAGTGGGTGCATTTGTGGCATCCACTTGACTCGGGGTCTGGTTCAGTCTCTACAGGACCCAGAGGGTGAGACTTGGTATCTGGTAGACTTGAGCTGTGAGCCTCGCTTCTTGCCAGGAAGGCAGATAGCAGCCATGCCTATTGGGCAGGGCTGGCCAGCTTGCTCTGGGAGCAGTGCGGGCACTCAGCGAGTATCAGTGCTGTTACCGCAGCTCCCCCATTTCCAGATTACGAAACTGAGATCCAGAGACTCCCCCAGGGCCCTGGGGAGGTGACAGGAGACGGGGTGCTCCATGTGGAGTGGGCTGCCTGGGGCTGCTGCCTCAGGATGGGCGTCAGACGTCTGTTTGCCTGAGGGCTGGCCATAGGCTCCCTGGAGTGCTGGCAAGAAGCCTGGCATTGGGCTTTCACTGCCCAACCAGCCCTGTTCTGCCCTGTGAGAGCAACTGGCGCATGGTCTTTGTGATCCCAAGACAGGGCTCAGGGCCAGTGATGTGTCAGGCACCCAGAGATCCACCGACCTTGGGGCTCCATCTGCACCAAGTGGGAGGGCCTGGGCAGTGACAGGGCAAGGTGAGTCCCCATGTTCCTGTCTCACTCTCAGACCTGAATAAAGCCTGTGGGAATGCCATGGATGCCCATGAAGCCGCCCAGATGCACCAGAACTTCTCACAGCAGCTGCTCCAGGACCACATTGAGGCCTGCAGCCTCCCCGAACACAACCTCATCACGGTACGGGTGTGGGTGTGAGGATGGGATCGGGGACCAGCGGGCTCCCCACCTGCAAGAGGAAGGGGGCACCTTGGCTGTATTTCTCTTTGTCCAACAAACCCTAACTCAGCCTCGGGAGTGCCCTCTGATGGGAGAGATGGCCACGGGCACCCCCCACCCTAGCAAGGGACACAGGTGCCTCCTCGGGGCCCATTGGACTGGGGCGTGGAGAGCAGAGTCCCGGTTGGATTAGCAGCCCAAGGAGGGCAACATTCCCACCTCTCCTTCCCTGGGAACAGCCCATGGTGTCTGACTCGCATGTCCTATCTTTCCCACAGTGGACAGACGGTCCACCCCCTGTGCAGTTCCAAGCTCAGAATGGACCCAACACCAGCCTGGCCAGCCTCCTGTGAGGCCTTGATGGGGCTGTCCAGCTCCACAGGGCCTGCGCGTGTCCAGCTTCCACCCAGATGGCACTCAAGCCTGTCCCCGAGGCGTGCTTCCTTCCTGACTGTCTCTAGAGCTTCCAAGTTCTGGGAATGTGCGGGGCCAGTCCCTGCCCTCCCAGGAGGGGTGGCAGCCGTTCCCACCTCACACCAGGACCCCCACTGCAGAGGCTCACGGGTGGCATACAGGCGCTGTCTCTCCAGAGCCATCCTTCAGAGTGGACCTCAGTGCCAGTCGTGCCTCTGCATCTGGGTCACGTCGGCCAGGAGTAGGGTACAGGCCTCCAGCAGGTCCTAATCCTATGTGCCAGGGCAGGCGGTGCCCCAGGGGCACTGTGCCTGACTCTCCATCGCCCAGGCCTTGATGCCAAGCAGGAGTAGAGTGTTTCCTCTGCTCAAGGCAATTTCCAGAGCCCAGACACCCGTTTCTGGCCTGAATTTGGAGGAAAGAAGTAATGGCCCACGTGTGGGACGAAGCACAGATCCCAGCACTTTTCCCAGCTTTCTCCAGCGTCGGTCCCTGCAGCAGCCAGGGCCTCTGGTCAGGAACCCTCAGGGACCCAGGAACTCAGCTTCCAAACATCTGCACCTTGACCGGACTCGCTATCCCACCGTGGGGGTGCAGGTGATTGTAAACACGGGTGTGCATGTGCGTGCACACGGGTGTGCGGTGAAGATCTGTGGAGCTGGAGCTGGGAGCTGAGGCTCCTGTTGCACCAGCCACCTTCCCCCATCTTGTGGCTGCTGAGGGGCAGGAAGCGGGGGAGTGGGCTTCTCTCCCAAATTGAAGATCACCTCCTCAGCTAGCTTAGAGTGCATGGCACACAAAGGCCCCCCGCCCCCCAGATCTGGAGCCCAGGGACTTTCTTCCTGGCAGATCTGTGGCCTTTCCTGCAAAGGACGTCTGTAGGCCCAGCCTCTTGGTCCCCTACCCTGCCGCCTCGCTTTCCCTGCTGGGTCTCTGGGGCATAGTGTGAAACCCCCACCCTAGCGAGGCCCCAGGGAGTCTCCGCTGGGCCCAGACAGCAGCATTTGGTTGTATCCACTTTTCTTGATAATCAGGAGGTGCCCCAGTGGTCACAGTGTGGCATTGTGAGTTGAGGGGTCAGGGGTCAGGATAGCAGCAGCAGGTATCAGGACTCAAGACACCATCCCCTCCAGCTTCTGGGGCCCAGGAGCCTCTCCCTGCTGCAGGGAGTGGGGGTCCTGCTCAGCGGGGTAGGTGGTGGTTTCAGGTCTTGTTACCCTCGCTTGGTGGAGCTGCCTCTGGGAGCTTCAGCGTCTGTGACTGAAGGGATGCTGGATTGCTCAGGTCAGCTGCTCAGGGCTCCCAGGCTAGGTGTGCCTTAGCCACAGGCAGGGCTGCCAATAACCCCCTTCCTCACTGGCCACTACCTGACATCAGCACCAGTGACAGGCTGGTCAGAGGGCAGGGCTGGTGAGGGTTTGTCCTAAAAGGACCACCACCATCTCTGGGTCTCCAGGGGGAGAGCCTGGCCTTGTCCTGTGCTACCCAGGGCTGCCCCCAGGCCCGTGAGGCCAATAGGAGAGCGTGTGGCACTGACCCACAAGCTGTCCCTGTCCCGTCTTCCTCCTGAGCCATGGCCTCTACTAGCTCCACCTTGAAGGAGCCCCTCAGATCCTCCCCTACATCACTGAGATGCCACCACTTGTGTCTCCACAATGTGCTCCTGCCCACCTGGGTCCCGCACTGTCTGACCCCTGCACACCACACTCATGTCACCACGGCGTGCATCATGTTCATCCCCATCTATTTATTTAAGCCTTTCTTTGCTTGTAGGGCATTTTGTATGTAGAGCAGTGGAAAACAGAACCTCAGAACTTAACATCTGTCCTGATGTTAAAGTGCTTTTCATGACCACCCCGTTATCTATGTATATGTAAAGTTAAAGGATGAGATCTTAAGTTTACAATTAAAAACTCAGTACTCGATATTTAATATTCTACTCGAGCTTTATGGAAGCCAAATCGTGTGTGTGTGTGTGCGTGTGTGTGTGTGCGCGTGTGTGCAATCTTTGAACCTCCTTCCACAGCCACATCTTCTGATGACACAAAGCTTTTGACAAGTACCTTCCTGTGAGTCACTCAGCGCCTCATAGTGTCTCATTCAATTGCAAGAATAGAGGCCAGACGGGGGCGCATGCCTGCAGTCCCAGCTAACTGGGAGGCTGAGGCAGGAGGATCACTTGAGCCCAGGAGATTGAGGCTGCAGTGAGCATGTTTGCACCACTGCACTCCAGCCTGGGTGACGGTGAGACTTTGTGTCTAAATAAATAAATAAAACGAAGGCAGACAGCAAGTCCCTGAGGACACATCACACAGTCTCCTATAGCTGAGTGTCTAGGAGGAAATAAAAACTCCAGACCCTTCAGTGGATGAGGACAAGGAGGTCGCCGAAAGGCATTCTGTTGACAGATGAACAGCTGAAAGCTGGCCAGACCCTCCTGTATGCCTCTGCCCTTGTCCTGTGGCCTGTGGCCTGTGGGTTGAGGAGGTCTGACGAGGAAGCCAGCTACAGCAGGAAGTGAGGCTGCCGTGTTTCCTTCAGACAGCTGTCTTTCCCCAGCTCTGTCCCTATAGTTGCCTGCCGGTGGGCGAGGGTCCTCTCCCTGGGAGAAGCACTCCCAGCCCCGTTTATCAGAAGCAGGCAGGGAAATTGAAACGGCCACCCAAGCAGCATGGTGGCTCAATTTGTTGGTTGCGTTGTCAGTTGTCTGTTTTGTTAAGGTTTTTAATTAAGTACGTTTGGCATAATGTCTTTTAATGGGTTTGTAATACCGTAATGGTTTTAGCAGCCTATAACTTTTCAGCTGGTGCTTTTACTTAGGGGAAAAAAGACAATTTGTAAATACAGAACATTGTTTAAAAGACGTAACCATAGAACATAGCTTCCTGTTTGTGGATTTCGTTTCCTATATAATCAAAGTAAAATGACTTACAGGAGCCATGTGCTGTGTCTTTGTTGTTTCCTCTGTCCCCTTTGTGAGCCATCCCAAAGATGGCTGCCACCCTCCCTGCCCTGCCCACAGGGGCCCCCTCTGTGGCAGGGTCTTCAGCATGAGGATGCAGCCCCCAAATCCTGAGCCAGATGACGTGATGGAAGCCTGAGTCCCCATCCCCTCCACTGATCATTTTCCTCCAGCGTGGCCTTGCCTAGAGAGGAAGGAACCGCATGTTCCATCAGCATATGAGGCCTTCAGCAGCCTGCTCCTTGAATCCTTCCAGCCCTCCCAGGGGCAGACTCCCCCACGCACCCAGATGTCCTGGTCCCTGTGTTCTTTTTTTTTTTTTTTTTTTTTTTTGAGACAGAGTCTTGCACTTTCGCCCAGGCTGGAGTGCAGTGGTGCAATCTCTGCTCACTGCAACCTCCACCTCCCAGGTTCAAGCGATTTTCCTGCCTCAGCCTCCCAAGTAGCTGGGATTACAGGTGCCCGCCACCGAGCCCAGCTAATTTTTTGTATTTTTAGTAGAGACAGGGTTTCACTGTGTTAGCCAGGCTGGTCTTGAACTCCTGACCTTGTGATCCACCCACCACGGCCTCCCAAAGTGCTGGGATTACAGGCCTAAGTCATCGCACCCAACTGGTCTCTGTGTTCTTAGAGGGGACCAGCCTCTGTGCTCCTGGGAGTGAGGGGAGTTATTTGCCCAGATTTTTTTGTTTTGAGGTGAAATTAACTTAACATTTAACTGTTTTTGCAGGTTGTGCTGGCTTACGGCACAAGGCAGGAGAATGCCTTGAGCCCAGGAGTTCAAGAACAGCCTGGGCTATATAGTGAGACTCAGTCTCTACAAAAAACATACTAAAATTAGCCAGGCAACCAGGTGCAGTGGCTGAAGCCAGTAATCCCAGCATTTTGGGAGGCCGAGGTGGGCGGATCAGTTAAGGCCAAGAGTTGAGACCAGCCTAGCCAACATAGTGAAACCCTGTCTGCTAAAAAGTAGAAAAGCTAGCTGGGTGTGGTGGTGTGCACTTGTAGTCCCGGCTACTTGGGAGGCTGAGGCAGGAGAATCGCTTGCACCAGGGGATGGAGGTTTCAGTGACCCAAGATCCCAATACTGCACTCCAGCCTGGGTGACAGAGTGAGACTCTCTCTCAAAAAATAAATAAATATAAATACAAACGACAAAAATCAGCCGGTGTGTTGGTGTACACCTGTAATCCCAGCTACTTGGGAGGCTGAAGCAAGAGAATTGCTTAAACCTGGAGGCAGAAGTTACAATGAACCAAGATTACACCACTGTACTCCAGCCTGGGCGACAGAGTGAGACTCTTTGTCTCAAAAAACAAAAATATTAGCCAGGCATGGTAGTGTGTTCCTGTAGCCCCAGCTATTCCGGAGGCTGAGACAGGAGGATTGCTTGAACCCGGGAGGATATAGTAGAGACAGAGTCTTCCTCTATTTTATATATATATACAATATTACTGTATGTAAAGTGGACTGCTCAGTGGTATTCAGTACATTCACGGTGTTGCACAATCATCATCTCTATCTGGTTCCAGAACATTTTCATTTTCCCAAAAGGAGAGTCATCCCCATCAGCAGTCCCTCCTCATTCCTCCTCCCTCCCCAAGCCCCTGGCAACCACTAATCTGCTTCCTGTCTGTGGATTTGCCTGTTCTGGACATCTTATATCAATGAAATATCACACCCTGTGACCTTTTATAGTCTGGGGTCTCTCAGCATCATGTTTTTGAGGTTCATCTGCACTGTAGCATGGATCATTGCTTCATTCCTTTTATGACTGAATAATATCCGATTATATGGATGGACCAAACTCTGTTTTTTTTTTTAAATCTGGTTTTGTTTTTTTTTTTTTTTTTAGACGGGGCCGTGCTCTGTCACCCAGGCTGGGGTGCAGCGGCTTGATCTCAGTTCACTGCAACCTCCGCTTCCTGGGTTCAGGCGATTCTCCTGCCTTAGTCTCCTGAATTGCTGGGACTACAGGCACACACCACCATGCCCAGATAATTTTTGTATTTTTAGTAGAGACGAGGTTTCACCATATTGGCCAGGCTGGTCTCAAACTCCTGACCTTGTGATCCACCTGCCTTAGCCTCCCAAAGTGCTTAGATTATAGGCGTAAGCCACCATGCCTGGCCTTTTTTTTTTTTTTTCTTTTTTTTTTTTTTT
>NC_045454.1:33748603-33750887 GCF_002776525.5 Piliocolobus tephrosceles | reverse complement strand
TTTTTTTTCTTTTTTTTTTTTTTTTCTTGAGACAGGATCTCACTGTATAGCCCAGTGCAGTGGTATGATCTCAGCTCACTGCAACCTCCACCTCCCAGGCTCAAGGGATCCTGCCACCTCAGCCCCTCAAGTAGCTGGAATGACAGGCACGCACCACCAGGCCAGTCTAATTTTTCTATATTATTTTAGACATGGGGGTTTCACCTTGTTGCCCAGGCTGGTCTTGAACTCCTGGACTCAAGCGATCTGCCCGCCTTGGCCTCCCAAAGTGCTGGGATTACCAGCGTGAACCACGGTGCCCGGCCTTATCCATCCTTTTATGGACATTCAGGGTTGCTTCCCCCTTGTGGCCTGTGAATAGTGCTGCTCTGTGTTTTGTCTAGAGCACGTGTTTTCAATTCGCCTGGGCTTTCCCTGTGTCTTTACTGTGGACAGAAGGGGCCGCTCAGCACACACACACACGGTTGAAGACCCTCTTGTCACTCTCAGGTTAGTTCCCCATGAGAGATACACAAGCCATCTTAGCCTCGAGCCCCAGGGGGCTCTGCTGGATGTGCAACGGTTTTGTATTTTGTTTTGCTATGTGCCATTTAGAGACAGTGTCACTCTGTTGCCCGGGCAGGAGTGCAGTGGTGCAATCACTTGAGCCTCACTGCAGCCTCATCCTGGCCCAAGCGACCCTAGCCCAAGCGACCCTCCTGCCTCATCCTCCTGAGTAGCTGGGACTATAGGTACGTGCCACCACACCCAGTTTATTTATTTATTTTTTTTTTTTGGAGATGGAGTCTCGCACTGTTGCCCGGGCTGGAGTGCAGTGGCGTGATCTCGGCTCACTGCAACCTCTGCCTCCCAGAGTCAAGAGATTCTCCTGCCTCAGCCTCCCGAGTAGCTGGGATTACAGGCACCTGCCTCCATGCCCAGCTAATTTTTTTGCATTTTTTCAGTAGAGATGGGGTTTCACCTTGTTGGCCAGGCTGGTCTCCAACTCCTGAGCTCAAGCAATCCTCCCACCTTGGACTCCCAAAGTGCTGGGATTACGGGCTTGAGACACCACACTGGCCCTGTGTGAGTGTTTGAGTCCCAACACGGTGATCACAGCACCCCATCCCCTCTGCTCCTCCCCACCAGTTCAGCACCAGGCAGCCTTTTCACTCAAGGTAGACTGCTTATTCTTCATCATCAGCTCAGACATCATCTCCTCCAGACAGACAGGCAGGGGCCTATCTGGCCCACCTCACACCTCACCAGTCCCTGCATGGGATTCGCATCTTGAACCTGAGCTGGACCAGAGCACAGCGTGACGAGCTTGCCATGGGACCAGCCACCTTTCCAGCAGGTATGCAGCCCCCAGCTGGGAGGTGTGAACCTGCGTGTGGACAGCAGGCCTATCCTGGGTTGACCAATGTTTCACACAGAGCCTACACCCAGGCAGTCACCTTGGCCTGGGCTCCCGGCAGACCAGGGTCACATAGCTCCTGTTGAGTCATTTCCGAGTAGGCTATGCCCTGTGCAGCATCCATGGGACCCTGACTCAGGAAGTGAGTGACCTTCCTTTTCCCACAAGCCATGTCCTCATCCATCTCATCCCTCATCCACTTAGAGGATGAGGTGGGAGGGACGCTGAGGCAGGAGGATCGCTTGAGCCCAGGAGGTTGAGGCTGCAGCAAGCTATGATCATGCCACTGCACTCCAGCCAGGGTGACAGAGTGAGACCCTGTCTCTAAACAAAACATAACAAAACAAAAAACAAATGACAGGAGCCAGGTGTGGTGGAGCATACCTGTAGTCCCAGCTCCTTAGGAGGCTGAGATGGGACAATGGCTCAGGTCCAAAGTTCAAGACTAGCCTGGGTAACATAGCAAGACCCCGTCTCTATAAAAAATAAAACATCTGCCTGTAATCCCAGTACTTTGGGAGGCTGAGGCAGGTGTATCGCTTGAGGTTAGGAATTCAAGACCAACCTGGGCAACGTAGCAAGACCTTGTCTGTATAAAAAATTTAAGGCCAGGCGTGGTGGCTCACACCTGTAATCCCAGCACTTTGGGAAGCTGAAGCGGGCAGACCACGAGGTCAGAAGATTGAGATCCTGGCTAACACAATGAAACCCCATCTCTACTAAAAACACAAAAAATTAGCCAGGCGTGGTGGTGGGCACCTGTAGTCCCACCTCCTTGGGAGGCTGAGGCAGGAGAATGGCATGAACTCAGGAGGCAGAGCTTGCAGTGAGCCGAGATTGCGCCACTGCACTCCAGCCTGGGCGACAGAGCGAGACGGAGTCTCGCTC
>NC_045454.1:33742098-33743603 GCF_002776525.5 Piliocolobus tephrosceles | reverse complement strand
GCTAGTTTTTGTATTTTTAGTAGAGACGGGGTTTCACCGTGTTAGCCAGGATGGTCTCGATCTCCTGACCTCGTGATCCGCCCGTCTCGGCCTCCCAAAGTGCTGGGATTACAGGCTTGAGCCACCGCGCCCGGCCTATTTTGTACTTTTAGTGGAGATGGGGTTTCACCATATTGGCCAGGCTGCTCTGAAACTCCTGACCTCAGGTGATCTGCCTGCCTCAGCCTCCCAAAGTGCTGTGATTACAGGTGTGAGCCATGTGCCCGGTAAGTGATGGTCCACTTTGTCAGTGTGTGTTTGTTGTGAATGTCGTCTCTAACCACAGTTCCTTACATTCAGTGTTTCTGCAGCGCAGGTTTCAGGCTCCATCTGCAGTTAGGCAGGCTCTGTCCAGAGGGAGTCTCTGTGTGGCCCTGGCACTATCCTGCTATTCCAGGGTTCTGAGCACAAATGCTCCCCTAAAGGGTTAAGCACAAACTGCTCAGAAGTGCTGTCGTGAACCGGAAGTGTATCTCCCACTCTGTCTTCATCTGCATGTGTCCCCAGTTGCTAGTGGCGGCCCCTGGCCCACTCCCGCCTTGGCCACCAGGGGGCATGGCAGCCCAGAAGCAGGAAGGGCTGCCCAGGCAGTGTCCCCACCAGGTAGGGCGGGTGGGAACCTCCAATCAGACTACCACGGTTGGGCTGGATATCGCCAGACCCCAGTCTGGCCAGGCTGTGTGCTCATCTGCAGGGATGTGGGGTGACCTTCACACCACTCCTGTAACTGGCAAGTTGGAGAAGACAATGGCCAGGGTTCTCCGGGTGTCAGGGTGACACCATTCCCTCCTTTACTTGCCAAACATGTATTAAGCACCTACTGTGTGCTGAACGCTGGGAACACAGCAAAGACCACATCAGACAATGTCTGATGCCCTCAGAGGGTGGACATAGTTCCCCCGATGACGCGTCTCAGAAAAGAGGAAGTGTTGACCATCTGTGAGAAGGGAGTGTCCCACAGTAGGTGGGGGACACTGTGACAAGACCAAAAGGAGGGCTGGGAGCAATGATTCACACCTGTAATTCCAGCACTTTGGGAGGCTGAGGCGAGTGGATCACCTCATGTCAGGAGTTTGAGACCAGCCTGTCCAACATGGTGAAACCCCATGTTGACTGGGCACGGTGGCTCACGCCTGTAATCCCAGCACTTTGGGAGGCCGAGGCGGGCGGATCACGAGGTCAGGAGATCAAGACCATCCTGGCTAACACAGTGAAACCACGTCTCTGCTAAAAATACAAAAAAAGGGAGGCCGAGACGGGTGGATCATGAGGTCAGGAGATCGAGACCATCCTGGCTAACATGGTGAAACCCCGTCTCTACTAAAAAATACAAAAAACTAGCCGGGCGAGGTGGCGGGCACCTGTAGTCCCAGCTACTCGGGAGGCTGAGGCAGGAGAATGGCGTAAACCCGGGAGGCGGAGCTTGCAGTGAGCTGAGATCCGGCCACTGCACTCCAGCCTGGGCG